>NW_027176285.1:975000-1310000 GCF_023349555.1 Cebidichthys violaceus
TCTTTGAGTCTGATTACACTTTATAAAAACATATATTTGTTTTTACTGTAGAAGTTGAGAGACACGCATGCTCTCTCTCTCTCTCTCTCTCTCTGTCTCTCTCTCTCTCTCTCTCTCTCTCTGTCTCTCTCTCTCTCTCTCTCTCTCTCTCTCTCTCTCTCTCTGTCTCTCTCTCTCTCTCTCTCTCTCTCTCTCTGTCTCTCTCTCTCTCTCTCTCTCTCTCTCTGTCTCTCTGTCTCTCTCTCTCTCTCTCTCTCTCTCTGTCTCTCTGTCTCTCTCTCTCTCTGTCTCTCTGTCTATCGTCCTCTCTTCTCTGTCCCCTCTTCTCTCCTCCCCTCCCTCTGTTTATTCTTCTGGTGGTGCAACAGGCCCCAGAGCCCAGAGGCAAGTCATGTTCTCAGGGAAACGGCAACTCTCCACAGAGCTGATATCAAAATAGTTTAAAATGTGAATCGTCTGATAGTTCCCAGTGAGCGCAGAGCCGAGCCAAACACTTCCAGATCCCCCAGCCAGCAGAATGTAAACAGAGCCGGAGGCTGGGAGAGAGCGAGTGAACCTGTTGTGTTCTTGCCATGCAGCGAGCTCCGACCGCTCGGGTCGGTTTGGTTGGTTGGCCAAAACCTTTTTTTTTTGTATCTATTTGTTTTTCAAGTTACTGTAAAGGAGTGTGTTGCTTTTGCTCCACGAGTCAAGGGTGTGCAGGTGGTGACTCTTGATGGGGAAATATTTTGTCAGAGCTAGAATACTGAGACGAACCAGACGTCAGTGAGAAAACAATGTTTTTATACACTGTTGTGTACATTTTGCTTCTGGTGGCCGAGGGGTATAAGAGGCTGCCTGTGTAACTGTAATGTCTCCAGCATCGTGACCCTCTCCCCTCATCCCCTGCCTGCTCTCTCATATCTGTCTAATATTTATGAACTGTCTCTTTCCCTATTTTAAATATATATATATTTATCCTTTTTTACAGTAATTTCCTTTCAAACCATTGGCAAATCTGTTGTTTCTAAGGTGGACTCCTTATAAAATCCACATAGCCTCTCAGAGCATATTAAAGTTATTATAAATGATTGCTCCTCAAAGCTCTTGAAAGGTGCACTTATGAAATAGTATGCTGGACTGTTGGCAAAGGACTTTTAGGGGAACACCATACAGAGAAGCCATTACAGAGGAAGAAAAAAATGGCCTCTGCATTTTTATCAAATGTGAAAAATGTGTGTGTTTGAAAAATGAAATTCGCAAATGAGTTTGATGACAGTTGTGCACTGGAGGAAATGTCATGACTTTGAGGTGTAAATATAAAATCTTGTGAAATCTCAATTTTAATCCCCTGAACATGGAACATTCAATTATCTTCACTAGTTTTCTTGCAACATAATTTGATTTATTCTATGTGTTTGTGTGCGGAGACTTTCTAAATGAATACTGTATACTTTCAGTGCATTTGTGATTTGTGGGTTTTAAATATTTGCGTATTGTGTGTAAGCACGCCTGCATGCTGAAGGAAAAATAAATCTTGCATAATGCTTGATTTGTACCTTCATTTGTTTGCACTGGCAGTTTTGCTTAACCAGCATATTTTGACGATTTGGAGCGTTCTTCTGGTTATTTTTATTATCTTGTTTATTTATTGAATGAACTTTACATCTGCTAACCGTGCTTCAAATGTTATAATTAAAAATGTCATATTTTAATTCCATTCCTTTCTTCCTAGAAAAACTCGAGAGCTTCCACTCTTGAGCACTAACAAATCAGTAAGCCAAATATTATTTATCCCCTTCATCTGTGCAATGATATGTCACCCTGTATAAGTCACTTAAATGCTTAAGATATCAAACGCAAATGAACTGTTTACACGGAGGCAGCGTCTCTGCTGTTTGACCCTCAACGACTAAATGACGGTTAAATCAAAAAAGGAAAAACTTGGAAATTAAAATAAAATGTTCCTGAGCATGTCTGCTTGTTGGGGGGGTTGTGGGCTTTGCCTGAATAAGCACTGGAACTTTCCAGCATTTCTTTTCCTTTTTTATTTATTTTTTGTCTGCGTTGTTTTCTCAGTATTGCAATGCATCACTTGACATTACCCAAGCAAGTTTGAGCTGCAGCGCATCAGCTGAAAGCAATTTGGTCCAGAGTGCAGCTGCCAGGCGGATAAGACTTTCCTTCTTTCGTTTACTTTGAAATGTTCCTTTTTTTTTTTCCAACATCCAAAATACACAAGGCAGCCAAATTGCTGACATGTGTGAGAGGTGCAGCGAGACTCCTGCATTCTTTCATGCCCCACTATGCAAAACTCCACATTGTTTATTTAAAGAACACTGAACACTTTAGCACTATTAAGAAACATGTCATATAGTAAACTAAAGGTTTCCTCTCAGGAAAAATCCTTGTCAGTTTATTTTTCTTTTGCAAAACGTTATTTTAGTTTTGACTCACAAACTGCCTGCATTCACAATTAAGCAACAGCGTTGTAGCATGGCTTATGAAGGCTAGTGCAGGACCCTATGGGCTCGGTAAACCTGGAAGTGGTGTGATTATGTGTGTGTTGAGGCGTGGACGTGTGAGATGGGAGGACTGGACTGTCTCTTTCTCTCTCTCTCACGGTGACCCAGACAAGACAACACCGCAAAGAGGAGGCGGTGTTTCCTATACGTCTGCCTCGGCCTGACTTAAACTTTAAATCCAACTAAAAGAATACAGCAATATTCAAAATACATTCACTTTCTCTAAAAATATATGCTTGGGCTGCAGCCTTGACATGCAAGATGTTTCCAGGAATAAACAACACATGACTACAACACCTGAGGGAATGAAACGTAGCTCTCCCCCTATGGCTTATTGTGGACTGCAGACAATTACAGAACAGCAAGAGTTTGCTTTTAATGCACGGTGGGGTTGAGAGCAAAATCAAAGATGACAAGTGAGGACCGTACTGTGACGCACCGTGATCTGAGTGGAACGTAAAGTGCAAGGCAGAGGGGATGTAAGGTCTGAGAGACACGGACAAGTAAAAAGGGCAAAACTTGACGTGTAGCCTAAACCTGGGATGACAGCCAGAAGACAGGCTGTGCGTCAGTGTAGGCGCTGTGGTGGGTGGGAGGAGGGCGTGGAGGGAGGGAAGGAGGCTTCCAGAGAGAGAGACGGGAGGGCCCGTTGTGACTGATAGCCCACCAAGGCCTCAGAGCGGCCCGACGCTGGGAACAGCTAACCTACCTTGACATGCGTAGGAAACCCAAGCCTCTCTGAGCCCTCTGTCGGATAGGAGCCACCCAGTGAAGCCCCGCCACAACTGTGTAGCCCGAGCCCCTGTGCGTCCTTTTTAACTAGCTTTGTTTAGATGAGCGCACGCCGGAGGAATGCTTCAGTATACCTTGCAGAAACCACAAGCACAACAGCATTAAAGCGACATCAGCTTCCCAGCGCATGGGAATAAGTCAACTCTGGCTACTAGCAAGATTATAACTGGCTGGAGTTCAGTGTGTGTGTGTGTGTGTGTGTGTGTGTGTGTGTGTGTGTGTGTGTGTGTGTGTGTGTCAGCTGGTCTGTGTACTGTGTAGTGTGCATACTCTTTGGATATATCCTGTAGTAAAAGTCTCTTTGATGCGGTAGTACTGGCAGAGAGATGAGGGTTGACAGGAGTAAAGGGACTCCTCACTCCTCAGCAGAGTAGAGCGACTTGACGAGACTTGGACTCGAGTTGGACTTGTCCGCTGTGAGACTCGGCTGCCTCGATTTAAGACATACAAACAAAATGTTTCAAGCATCAAGTCATGACCTGGTAAATAAGACACCAACAGGCAGGCCTTGCATAGCGACACAGCTTGAATATGTCATTATTGAGCCGATGTGTTGAAAGGACTTGTAAAGCAACAGGGAGTCACAGCACAGGTGTTATGAATAAAGTTAACGATGGCTGGGATTGTGCATACGGGGTTCTTAAATAGAACAGAGCCATCGTTAATGTAACTAAATACACTTGTTCTGCTATGAAAAGTCAAAATGTCTGCTGGGAAAAAGGCCAATAGCTTCATCATTCATATTTGTATAAAAGTATTGGAGCAAAAACCTTAAATTTATCTTTTTTTTATTATCTTATTTTCTTGATTAATGGAAGCTAACAGAGTAACAAGGCAAGGCGAAAGAAAAGGAGATTTAAAAACATGAAAGAACATTGATTGAAACATTAAAAACAGTCATTAAAACACTAAAAAGCAGTGTAAGAAATAAAATACAGTAGTAGAATGCAGTAATGCAGGAAATGTATTAATATCCTTGAATGTGAGTTAAAGGCAGGTCTGGATCTAAAGGAGCTGAGGGTCTCAGCAGGTCTGCAACTTTCTGGGACTCAACACTAATACAAAATGTAAAAACGCAATCATCTAATTAAGGGAACTGTGTTTTAGCATATATTTGAAGTCCACACAAAAGATTCATATTGGATTACTTACCTGTTACGCATTTTTTGTACAGCATGACAAATGCACATACGCCACTGCGTAAATGAATCAATGGAAAGAATGAGTAAAGGTCGGCTGTGCTAGGTTTGACCTATTTGGCTGAGAAAAAGAAGAGTGAGACAAGGACGGGTTTTTTTAGAGGAAGAGCACTGAAACAGTCTCAAATAAAGCAAATGACGACAGTATGAAGGAGAGGAGAGGACGGGGAAGAAAATGATTGGATGTTGGCACGCAGGGAAAAGCAGTCTGCGGTAGACTTGTAAATAGCCGGAGGGACAGAGGGATGGAGGAATGGAGCTATCAGCAGAGAAGTGATGAAGGTCTGGGATCAGGCCAAGATAAACACAGGCCAGCCCAGAAGGAGCTGCAGCACCGCAAACGCACACTCTCTCTCTCTCACACACACACACACACACACACACACACACAAATGAATTTTACTCACACATATATGCACAAATGCACAAATATAGCAACACTCAAGGCTGCATGGAGCACTTAAAACTCATCATACACCTAACTCGAACAAACACACTCATGCACGCACGCCTGTAGACAAATAAACATTGCACTGCATGGCTTCCAGACCACAACTTCTCGAGTGTTAAGCTGTGTGACAACAGCCTGAGCCGTCATTCGGACGTCTCGTTTCATCACATACTTCTCATTAGTCCATTTGCTAAGATGCCGCAGAGTAAACAGGCAGTGAAAACAAATGGTTTGAGTTATATTTTTAAACACATGGCATAGACCGAGTGAGTTGAGTCCTCAGAAAATCCATCTTAATGTCTTGGTGGAGTCATTTAAAATCCAACCCTTACCATGAGAAAACAAAATACTTTGTAATATATTTCTCAAAGACAAAAGTTCCCGCTGTGTCCTGTAGATGTAATCACATGCATGGTGGGAAGACATTTGTCACTACCGTTAATGTGCGTGCTTGCATGTGTCTTTTCTGCTACGCATTTGTTCACGTGTGTTTATCTGCAGGCACACGAGTTCATGTGTTCCGCTGTTTGTCCGTGACTGTGCGACCGAGCTTCATCAGTGCGCTGCAGAGCGAGAGCTCTCCTGCTCCGTCTTGTCTTTGACCAAGTAACACCCTGAGTGAAACCTTAACATTTGCTAAATGTTATCTTAAGCTCCGCATTGAGAGGCATTTGGCAAAACTGCAGCATGAAAGAGCAGCTGTGAAGCGTGTCCGGCTGGAATGCAAAACACAAGTCATGGTCATCACTCTGTCACCATACAGATGAAGGCTTTGATGGTCTATGTGTGTGTCAAAATAAATGTTCTGATCATTTAAGCAAGGCACCGATTGCTATGTGAATATGATATTCTCTTGGTTCGCTCTCGCTTGTCTACCTTGTTTGTAGCTGCAGCAGGCAGCTGTTGTCAGAGAAAAAAGTTTTAAGAATAGACAAACAAAAATGTCCAGTGTGTGATTTAGGGGGGTCTGTTGGCAAAATAAGTATGTTTTCTTTAGTTTATAATTGTCTGAAAATAAAACATACATACGGAGCGCGTCCTCTTCACAGAGTCCACTATGTTGCATTACCATGCTTCTACAGTAGCCTAGAATGGACAAACCAGATACGGGATCTGCTGTACTGGTGTTTTCGCGTCAGCCACCGTAGTTCTCCCCGTAGTTTAAATTGGTTGCAATCTACAACCTCACCGCTAGATGCCGCTAGATTCTACACACTGGCCCTTTAAGATTCCATAAATATTCCTCTTAAATGTAACGTTGTACTGTTTTTACCTCAAGATGTGTGCAGTCTTGGCCCTTTACCAGAGTCTATTTCGTGTAATCATTATCAAAACAGTTCAACTTTGGCAAATGCTGAGATTGCTTAGCGTCTGCAGGTACACCAGACAGCGGCACAGCAGAATTCATTTGCACATCCTCACAAAACAAGTTATGATGGTCTTACTCTGCCGAGATGTTGCGTCTCATGTAAATGCGCCTGCATGGCTCTTCTCAGGAAACACAAAGATTAAAAGCTGCTGTGTAAGTGAGCACATGTGCCACTGTGTTTACCCTTTTGAAGCTCTCAGATTATTAATCTCCACGAGTGCCGGTCGTGGTCGCAGTGGCGGCACTTGTGGCTTTGTGGGTGTGTGTTGTTTCATGCATAGAGCAACCTGCATGGCAGTTCAAAGCCACCCTGTCCAGTACGAGGAGACGAGAGGAGACATGAAAGCAGCACTCAACGACATGTTCGGTCTGAAGATCACAGAGTGAAAACGGCGAGGAAGATTCACCAACATAAACAAATCAAACTCACCTTCATTTTTAGAGTTTGCCAAATCAAGTGCAGCCACATGTCGGGGGCTCTTAATGGCATGGATGCAGCCCATGTCTCATGGAAGAGAGGTGTACTGTAGCGTTACACCGATATACTAAAGTAATGCATCGGTAACGTGCTCCAGAAAGTGGGAATTCAGTGTAAATGTTCAGATATTACTTGATCCATTTAATCGATTTTTAGTTGATAAAAACTGACTGTTGAGTTCCTCATTCTGAACACAGGGGACGTGATGAGAAGACTAAAAAGAAACAAAGGACCAGGTATGACTGCTGGTGCTCATCACCACTTCAAGCATCAACATTATTATGTCCCACCTGACGCCGAACAATGGGAACATTGACAGTCGTGTGTTATGAACAAGCCGGGTTGTTTGAGTGTTTTAGCGCACCGGGCTCCCAGGCGGGCTGTAGCTCTGTGAAAGCGCTGTATTGTATTTCTTTCCTGTGCCAGAGCCCGTTTCCTGTGGCGGTGCGATGTCAAACGATGACCCTCTGCTTCCTGCAAGTCGCATGGAGACGGGTCTGCCACGAGCCCTGGGGCCTCACCGCCAGCCACTGAATCACCTCTGAGACCCCAGTCAGTCTGTGCGCCTGCTTTCAAGTCGTTACCTGACTTGCCCCTTTTTGGATCTCACTTTTTCCTAACCCCGTCTTCTTGTTAACCCTTAATTCTCTACCTCCCTTTAACTTTTGCTTCTTTTATTTTACTCCAATTCCCTTTTCCACTTACCTCCTTCAATATTTTCTTATTTGTTACCTCGTCTGTCCTCGCCCCCTTCTCCTCCATGTTTCCCTCAGTCCACACCTCCTTTCCTCTTTGCGTCCCTTCTTCCCTCCTCCCTTTGTCCCACTGTCCAGGTCAGAGGAGGGTCTGTCAGGGGTTTCCTGTGCGAGTTGCAGGTCCAGACCACACCTTGTGAGGGGGTTTCTGCGACTGTCAGTGCCGCCCTGTAGAAACAAGAAGACGTGCACACGCACGTCTGCATACATACACAAAGCTATACTGTACACACTGAAATACACATGGTTGTTTTTGGCAATACGCTGGTGACTGTGTTGAAAGGTTGTCTGTAGGATGAAAAGAAACTTGTGGGAAAAATGTTGCAGACATGCAGTTGAGAAGATACATTCGACAGAAATGATATCAACGTTCCATCTGGAAAAAGCAAAACAAGAAAAGCTCAAAGTGTCTTTGCACATATTCTGAATAAAATCACAGCGACCGACAGAAGATAGCCGTCGACCTCTCCGAGCGATAAGTGAAGTCTGTCTTTCTGCGCACTGAAACAAGTTGTTTTTACAACATAAGCAAACACCCGACGGCCACATCTCTGCTTTTGAGTATGAGAAAGCTGTCAAATCAGGCAATATTACTGGTCCCACAGGAACTCAACCACACGACACGTGGGTTAAAGACTCAACCTGCCCGACGTCTGTAGTGGAGCAAGTCAAATCACGCCTACTACTACTACTACTACTACCAGTGTACTTCTGAGCATTTATGGTACCTTACACTTAAACATCTCAGTGCTACGTGAGTGGATGTGTGTGTGTGTGAGAGAGAGAGAGAGAGAGAGAGAGAGAGAGAGAGAGAGAGAGAGAGAGAGAGAGAGAGAGAGAGAGAGAGAGAGAGAGAGAGAGAGAGAGAGAGAGAGAGAGAGAGAGAGTGTGTGTGTGTGTGTGTGTGTGTGTGTGTATTGGCACGGTCCGCTATGTTCCACAGGCCGTCTTGTCTCTGACTGTAGGTCACGGGTGCACACGCGTGCCGGCAGCAGGAACACGCTTCACTGTGGATCTCTGAAATGACTCCCGTAGTCTTCCTCCAGTCCAGGAAGTGAGCTGGGAGGAAAAATAGGAAGCTGAAGCTGCTCTCTCTCTGGCTGCAGGTAGTGACCCTGAACCCTGACCTCCAACCTCACCCGTCATAAGTCTGACAATACACACTCTGACAAAACACAGATGTGCGAACACGACGGCGTTGCCTACAATTTGCAGATATTGAAGGAACTGTGTCGGGCAACACAAGACCTCTACACAGCTTTCTGACATACATATACATTTGATTCTGTTTTACTAGATCAATAAAGACAGTAAAATCCAGACTTATAATTTATCTTTTTATTATTTGACAACAATAACAGCATGTTGCATTGGTTCACTCATTACATTTACAGTGTGGTCAAGAAAGCTGTATTTATGGACTTTGTTACCACAATCATCCATCTTTCCTTCCTTTATCAAACTGTTTGACGATGCTGGAGGTGCAGCTGATGAAGAGACTGTTAGGACATAAGCTCTGTCCAAAACCAACCCAGATCCCAGAACCAGCATCCTCATTCCTGGCGTCAGAGAGATCTAAACATTTTGAAGGAATGCTGACGTATCATTGATCACACGTGGTCGAGATGTTTTTGGACAGAGCCCATGGCTTGGGAAGGTGACTGTGTTTCTGGCGCTGCCTCACCAGCTCCAGAAGAATAACCTACTGCCATGTTTGGAAGGCTCCAGTTTCCCCTCAATGGCTGGGTTGGCTTCAGGACGTGGTCTAGACTGGTAGGGGTTCTCGGGGAGGGCCCGCTGGGTCTCCACTTTGGTCACCTACGAAAGAAAAGACGCATGTGTCATGCATGGGCTTCATTGAAGTCGGTGCAAACGGTGCAAAATTCTTCTGCTTTTTTTATAGTCATGATCAACTCAATAAAAGAAACCTCGTCCACATCCTCCATCCTCCATTCTCCTCCAGCTCTTCCCTTAGATCATGATTTACAGCCTCTCTCATCCTCTCGCCTGTGTTTTTCCCTACTTTGCACTTTGTGTGCGACGTCTGTGTCAGGTCTGTCCTTCCTTTACTCTTTTCCTCTGTTCCTGACATGCTCTTGTCTCCACCATCTCAAACACAAGTCTTTGAATTTGCTGTATAGCTGAGCAACCATTGAAACTTGGTGGACAGTCAACCTGGACATGAACAACAGTTCTGTCTGTGTAAAATTGCCAGAAAGTTGATTGCAGCCATTCACAGCCTCCCAGGTTTGTCCACTTTGTTTGTCTTTTCAAAGACTACAGAAATAAATGTCACAAAAAGCTTTTGTCAAGCTCTGTTTTTGGTCTTGTTCTGACTGCTGCTACATAATTAGCTGCTGCCACCATGTTATACAAGCCCCTTAAAAAAAACAAAGCAACACAGAATGTGTGATTTGTCTGCTCAGGACAACAGCTGAATGAGACCACGACACAGACGCAATCAGAGACCCTCACACAGCCCATAATCAGCCAGAACAGAGCCCATCAAGCAAGCTGCTCACACTGTGAATGCAGTCAATCCCTCGTTTGTCTCACCTTGGACAGGTCGCCCAGCTCGGGTCTCTGCCACCCCAGCTTATCGAGGACGCAGCTGTCGAAGGCCTGCTGCTGCTTACGGCAGTGCCGCAGTTCCGCCAGGTTTGAGTAATCCAGACAGGTCCAGTACTCCGTGAAGGACTCGGCACAGCTTCCCTTGATTTGCCTACAAGGAAGAGTGCAAACACAATCAGAATGAAGTATGTATAAATACATTGTTTTTTGGATAATAGTCCAACAAACCCGAAAGTCCCACGTCACTCATGTCAAAGACTTTCAATAAATTGAGGTTTATGACAAAAACATTTTTCGGTCTCCATAACAACAACTTTCTTAACTGATCGTGTGAATTAAAGTTCTTCTAAAGTTTGCTGGCAGTTGCCAGAAGCAGCTAAGAATCAAACCAGGTCCTGGGCGCAATTACAGCTTTTTTTCAAATCTTTCCTCATTATAATAATTATAGGTATTGCTCTTTCACAGTAACTCTCAGTTTATCTTTGGGGTCAAGAGTGTCGGTTGTTTGTTTCGGCTTTAAAATTAGAGGTCATGTGTTTTTGAGAACCAGAAACACAATCTGTTTCTCTCTCTCTCTCACACACACACTCACACACACACACACACACACACACACACACACACACACACACACACACACACACACACACACACACACACACACACACACACACACACACACACACACACACACAAGCATCTTAGTTGCTGCATGGGCATCAGATCAGGATTTAACTGAAGTCCAAAACTTTCAGTAAACACAGACGCAGCAGTTAAGAGTGAGGAACCCCAGACCACTTCCCCTAATAGCCCCCAAGGCGGTTCTATAGACACAAGAAACTCAGTGCTGAACGGGTTCATGTCTGAAAATGAACCCTTTTCTTCTTCAGATCATCGTTTAAAAAAAAGAAGATATATATCACAGAGAAATGACATAAAGGTGTTGTCGCTACTTGATTTTTTTTTTATTTTCATTTCAATATTAAAAGCATTTATTTAGAGACTTACTCTCAGGATACAATAATATAAAAACTTTAAGATAAGTACTGCAACACAGTAACTTACTCAATGGAAAATAACTTCTGAAACACTGGAAACATCCCAGACAAGTTATTTATTAAAGTTTGACCAGAAATGTGGGTATTTTCTCTTTCTTCAAAATTCAGTTTTGTCACGGCATGAGGCATAAACTCACCATAACAAGAGCATCGAGACTTCCTTTACCATCATATCCTCATGCAACAAGTTTGGTCCTAATTATAATATATATTGTAGAGCATTCTTCTTGTACTCACAAGCTGTCTGTTAATGAATCACTCATCTTTCCTTCCACTAAGATACACATCAGAATATTAATGACACCATTTCAACCGGAATTTCTTGAAAACAAGAAAATCAGAAGACTTTACATTCAGCTACAAATACTCACCACTTAAAGTTCAGTGCATAGAGAACAAACACTGAACTAGCTACAGACAGATGTGTTTTAAACATCTGTCCTTAGCAGAATTAACAAGGTCTTTCTTTCCTTCCCTTAAATAACGCAATTGCAAACTAGACTATTATACTGGCATCTGCATCTACATCCTACTTTTGACAACAGCTGATGGAATGAAAAGCTTATCAGCAGGACAGGAAACTGTGTAAACGTAATACCTGTGAGCCCCAGAAGAACAGCTGTGCAGCAGCAGTGTTTGCAACCTCAGGGCTCATTTTCTACCCACATGCCAATCACAGAGGACAGCATGCAAAAACTCAAATGGACTCTCACACTCTGCAGACTCTAGCTGGCTCCAAAGTTCAGCCACATCTTCAACCACTCGCTGAGCGTAACTTTTGCAGATGACACCGCTGTGGCAGCCTTCATCTCTAAAAATGTGTATTTTCGGCCTAATCACTAGGTTTCTAGTACATTTACTGTTTCCTATATTTCTTAATAATTAACTCTTTTATACTGAATCTCTAGAAAACACACACGCACACACCATGTGTAAACCTTCTTGAAAGACCATTTCAGACATTGTGTCTCTATAAAGCCTGGGTGAGAGTTACCTGAAGAAGTTGAGTGCACACTCGTTGACTTTCCTCCCTTCTTCTAGACACTTTCTGGGGTCCTTCTCCTCCCAGCGGCAGAGCATGAACTCCTTGTTGGCTTTGTCACACTGGGAGCCATAATGGTGGGCAGCAGCCTTAAGCACCGCAGAGGAGACATTAATCTGGATGGAGACAGATAATAGTTACTGAATGGTAGACACACCAAGACATTAAAAGAGCTGAAAAAACGCGTTTGATTTGAATATTGGGATCAATGTAATGTTCACCCAGTTCAGAGACACAATCAGTACTAACTGGGAGCAGCTAAACTGCTAGGCTAGCTAAAATAGTGAAAAGCGCACCTTCAAAAAACTTGCATGGAGCCTGCTTTGTTGTATTTATTGTTTAACTTGTCTATTTACAAAACAACAACAATGAAAAATAGACTTAAGAAAAAGGCAGCTATGAGGTCTGAGCTATTTCCTGGAGGACAACCACTTATGATTCTGTCCAGCATCTCTTTAAATGGTTTAATAACTACAGGATTGTGTTGACCTCTGATGGTAAATTCAGGACAGATATGATAGAAATGTTTTACAATATTCATACTGCGCTTTAAGCAAAGTCTAGTCTCACACACGATACTCAATATTGAGAATGTGTGAATACAATTAAGTACATTTCATTAAAGCTAACTTACTATTTTCAAAAGCAAAAAGTAAAACAAGTCATTATGTCCTTGGCAATACAACACCACTTCAAATATACACAATAGCATAAGGTTGCGAGTGGGGAGGTATTAGCATCGAATAATACAATTCTAAATATATAGAATCTAAAATAAACGTGTAGCATACATGCACGAATTGTGTTTATCAGATCTGTGATGTTGCCATATTAGTGTTGGAAAGACACAACAAGGTGCTGCCAGCTAACACCTGACTTCCAAGGACAAGATCAATGTGTCAGATATCACTGCTGCTGACACAAACCGGGCAGCTTTGTTTAGAGGCACACGTTGTAAAGTTACTGTCACCAGAAGGAATTAAAGACGTAAAGCGGGCTTTAAAGAGTGCGACAAAAAGACGACTCTAGCATTGCTAATGTTGTCACGGTAGATATCGGAACATTCACTGACTTAAGTTGCATTCAGATATAAATGCAGGTAATCGGGAGTAGCTTCCAGCATTGCAAAGGCAGGTAACACCGGCGGCAAAAGTTCTGAACTACTGAGCCTGTTTTGAACCAGACAGCAGGTACCGTTAGCAAGCGGCTAGTTAGCTAGCATGTTCTGCCTTTGCTATGATTTCCAGTCAAGCTTAAAGAAAATAACCGCCGCTCACCTCGTCCACCTTCAGCTCCTGCTGTGACGGGACGTCCAGCGTCGTGGACATGGCTGCGTGTGAGTGTACAATAAAACAAAACACCGAAGTTTAAACGCAAAACATTCAAGGTCCTCGTCTGACTCCAGGACGGGCGACGAGGCCGCGAGAAGGAAGGTCAGTTTGGTTTGGTGCCGCTGTCAGCTCGGAGGCGCGTTCTGATGACGCAAACGAGAGCGAGGACAAAGCCGGAGCCGCTTGCGCATGCGCAACTTGAATTTCATGAATAAAGGAGCTGTGAAAGTTTGATCAATTTGTTAGTTGTGTTGTCTCTCTTGTGTTATAAATGCAACAGGTTAAAATGATAAACTGTGACAAACGATGAATTGCTCTTCACGCTGACCAGTTTATGACGTAGCCTTGCTTTGGTGCTCTGTTGCCATGGTGACATGACACTCAACCATTGTATGGTATCGCCCAGTTGATAAAACAATCTTTTTTGTGCTTGTTTGTTTATTTTGAGAAGAAGCCTGCAAGTAAATATAGTAATGGAGCTCACCGGAAGCAGTTATAAAGGAGATATAAAAAATGGCAGGTAAGTGTATTTTGTCATGACCCTAAAGACAGCAGGATAATACCTTTGCCATTAAGATCAAAAGTACGATGTGAGACCACCTCTTCTCTGCCTCAGGATGGATGGAAAAGGAGAGTACACGTTTGCCACAGGGAACAAGTATGAGGGAGAGATGAAAGATGGGCTGTTTCATGGCAAAGGAGTGCTACACTTTCCAAATGGAAGTAAATATGAGGCCACCTGGGAAAGCGGCAAAGCTAAACAGGTGAGGAGTAGTGTGTCTGTGTGTGTGTGTGTGTGTGTGTGTGTGTGTGTGTGCGTGCATGTCAGAATATATGCATCCACATGCATGACTGTGTGTTTCACATTGGTTATAGTTGATATTACATCTGGTCCCTTTTAGCAATCACTCACCGTTATCGTCGTAGTTATTAGGTTTCTCTCTTTTTTTTCACTTCTCCTCTGATGCAGTCTTTCATGGGCCTTTGCCACAACAGCGATCACTCCAATTATTATCATCATTTCAGTTGCGGCTCACTTGAAATTATAGCAGTTCTGAACCATGACTAGCCGTGACCCAGACTACCCTGCACTTGCATCCATGTCAGTTCAATAAAACCTACTTCCAATCAAAACAGACCTAAACAGACTGGAAACTATATCTGGTAGCTTATAGGAAACTTGCACCTCTCCTTTCCAGACGCCAACCTCTGGTTCTGCCAAGTGAAGTCGATGCGGAAGTGTCTTGAAACTTGCATTCTCTCTACTGACCAGCAGGGGGCGACTCAAATGTCACCGCAACTGTTATATCTAATCTTTAGCAAATAGTGCTCTAAAATAAAAGGGACAATGACTAAAATAAGATTAACAGTAACATTCAATGACGTCTCTTGACTGCAGACATATTGACCCGTACTGCATAAATACACACACACACACACACACACACACACACACACACACACACACACACACACACACACGTCACACATACACAAAGTGTTTGCCCAAAGGACGTATTTTTCCACTTTCCCATAGTGGTTTATATCTATGCAGACAGTTTGGGCTTTATCTGCTGAGGTTTTGAGATATCCATCTCTAAGATTTCCGCCTTAACCCAAAGACAATGGAAGAACATTTAAATTATGTTGTGGTGCTTACAGCCCTGAGAAGAAACATTTGAAAACATCAACAGCAGCTTATTTCTCCAGAAACCATGTCTGGGGTACGTGGGACAGGATAACCCCCAATCCTCTCTTGTAACAGTTTTCACAGGAGCTACTTTTTGCTCCAAAGAAACTGCCAACAGTGAGGACTGTGGACGGTCTTGAGTAACATTGTTTCTCCTGTTGAGTGTGTATTTTTCTTTGAGGAGCACAAATGAAACTCCATTAAGTGACATTTTCATTCATTTATTTTGTGCTTTCTTTTGTAATTTGGGTGATCTGACCCATCGACGTTTATGACTGAAGAATGAGGATGATTTCACCACTGTGCTTCCTCACAAGGGCTCCTTTACCTTTGCTGATGGTCTGCAGTACCAGGAGAAGGACTGGGACTACTGTGATGGATACGACAGGCGCTTCTACAGTGAGAGGTGCAACGGACTCAGACCTGCAGGTTGCAAATTCATTTAGTTGCTTGTGTATTCGCTCATTCGGTCGGATGACGGTGGTTTCTTCACTGTCCCACTCTCAGACATCTCACATAAATGAGCTTGAAATATAATAACAGTAACACATATCCAAAGCCGTTAAAATGACGAGCATATGTTCAACAGTACAGACCAAAAAATAAATAAAAAATGAGCAGATTCTATGATCTGTGTACATCACTAGCCTGACAAATAGATTAGCTTCCCATCACTTTAAATGTAGGAGCATTTCACATGACACTTTAACTCGGAGGAAACATCATAAAGCAACATCATAATAATAACAATGACTTTTGTTAGTAGTTGTAAACCAGCGTAAGATCGCCGTTTAATACAAAACAACTGATTTGTTCATACAGGAGAATCTCAGCTAACTGATCTGCATCCGCCACGCGTCGTTCCCGATGGATGCTACGACTGTGGGGACGGTTTCTATGACCCCAATACCAGAGTCGTCACTTCCCAAACCGGCAGATTCCTCAGGAATGCAGGTAAGACAGTAAATATCCTGTTATTTTCACCTGTGACACCAAAGATGACTGGCTTACACGGGATGTAACCCCTACCTTTGATTCATAATAACAATCCTTCACCACAGGATAATGGATACCTTCCAACTCGGACATTATTGAACTATGGGCTTACTGTGAGGTAAACAAAAGCACCACAAACCAGATATGAAACGCAAATAATTCAAATTGTACCTCCAGTTCTCACGGCTTACTTCGTTGTAGTCTGCGTACATTTTTATCCCCACTAATTTGGGGCCAAATTGGCTCCATCTGAGTGTTGAGTAATATCCAGGCATCTCAGCCTTTTGTGCCAAAGAAAATGAGAAAGATGAAAGTCAAGAGCAAACAGAAATTTCCAATTTAAATTAAGTATGCACAGTTTTATGTCCCAAAAAAGCCCCTTATCAGTGATAGATTGCTTTATATTAAATATATATTTATATAGCAACTTAACAGAGCCACTGATCAACAGTCCAGTTTATTTCCAGAGCTTGCTTTAGTGTGTGCTGTAGTTTGCACCTATGGTCAAGCTGATGGTTTGTTTGAGGGCTTTACCGGAGATGATCTCTTAAAGTGACAAACATATAGAAATGAACAGGCTCTTGGATAGAGTGGACAGTGTCGTGTATTGGAGTTGTTTGTTTGTTTGCACGTCCGTTATCATCCCATACCTGGACAATGTCTGCTCAGTGTAGACTCCTTGTTTAAATGCCAAACTCATTGTTTGATATAGTTGAATTACTCAAAGGAGGTAATGCCCACTCAGGCCTAAAGCTCAATGAGATTTAGAGTTAAGAAGCCATATTGCTGCTGCCTTGTCAAACAAGATGGTAGCTCTGTGTAAAACGATGTCTACGTTTCAACAACTCTACTTTCTAAGAACAGGCCACAGAAAAAGTATTACTGAAAATACTTTGAAACATGCAACCGCTCTAGTGTTGGATTTGTCTCAGGCAGGACCCGTTGTCTTTGCCCATTTCTTCTCTTTTTTTAAATAACTGCATCTCTGAAAGCATTTGGCCATATGGGAAAGGTTTGATAGCAATGAACCTATGGAGTGATGCTAAATGGATTATCCCTGGATTCACTGATGGAAGATTATTGCTACAAGTCATCTGATAAGCATGTTTCCTTAGGCTATTGCAACTTTTTTTTTCTCCCTTTTGTTATTTGTCAAAAGTGGAAAATTCAAGACACATTTTTCCACTGAACGGGTGCCCAGATTTGGAGCTCCTGATTTGAAGTGAATGTGATCTGTCAGGTGTCCAGATAGGAATTCCCAAATTCTGACATCCTCTGCTCGTCATGTCTCCTATGATTCTACATCACCGGACAATGTTGTGAATTAGGCAGCAGGTAATGAATGACATTCTGAATACATATCGTTTGGCTCACTACGGTTTGGTCCAGTTGTATTGCTGTGTTTGACGTTACTGTTTTTATCTGACGCGTGCTGCAGTGCCCAATCTGTTGATCACAGATACATGCATGGGTGTGTTGTACAAATGTGCATGACCCATGCAGGAAGCATTCAAATCAGGCAGTATGTTGGTGTCCTGTCATCTCTAAAGGATTCAGACACAGTGTGGCAGCGATGATTCTTGCTGTTTTTAACCTAGCAAATCTGAAAATGTGTCAAGATATGATTTCTGGCAGAAGTTTAAGGAATGACTTACAAGCTCCCAAAGGTAAAAGTGTATTTTTTGGGGCAGACCTTTTGCATTCAGATGAGCTCCTTGCAACACTGGTTAGTTTTAAAAGCACACGTCTCATCTCATCAACATATGTGGAGAGAGAGAGAAGGAAACAGAGGAGAAGATCCACATCCTCGCCAGATGTGCATGTGCAAGAAGACAAAAATATGTTTTGGGATTTTTCCATGATGCGGGTTGTTCATCATAATTACAGCTCTGGTACTGATCAGCGGAGTGATGGAGAGAAAGAGAGAACAAGAGGAAAGTTGGGATGAAAATGAATCGGAACTGAACACTCTCCAATAATACTCTGACTCTGTTTTTAAATATGGAGTCCAACAGGAACTATTTCATTGGTGCATGCCTGTTTATGTGTAAGTGTGTGTGGGCATGTGTAGATGTGGCTTATGCTCGATATCACAGACAGACACAACGCTCTCCCTGCCGTCTTGAGAAGAATGCTCCTGTATCCTGTATGGATTTATTGTTCAACCCTGAGATGTTGAAGGCACATTTGTCAGAGTGGGCGTGAAGACAGAATCCATTGCCTCATGCCTTCCGCCCAGGATGAGGACTGCGGGGATGATGGGACACAGGGAAGACTCACCCTCCCAGAAGGGGACGTTTGCTGCAGCAAGGAAAGAGGAAGGAGCTCCCCATGTAGCCGTGACAACCCGGTGGATGTAGGACAAGGAGGCCTCATATCTCGTTTAGACTGCAGAGGATTCAAGTCCGTTGCTGTGATATATCAGGCTGAACTTTACTCACTGGCCAAAACTGACCTATTGCAAAGTCCTGACCTCCTCAGTTACTGTTGCTAACTTGGACAAACAGCCTTCCTTGGCATAGAGCCAGGTAGCAAAACAATAGGATCTGTTGCTGACATTCCCCCAGAGGTTATTGATTATATTTGGAGTTGAACCGATTCCTTGTCATCGAGGAGCTTCTTTGGAGCGATGTGCCGAGAATACCGGAGACCTGTGTAGATGTGGCACGATGGAGGAAATGGAAGGTGGTGAGAGTAAGTGTGTCAGCTGGGAGTATTAGGTAGGAACCTCCCATCACAGGTGATGTCCACAGGGTTCCAATGTTCCATCACTGAAACACATCCATGCTGTACTGATCCTGTCTTTACATTACCATGTACAATTACTTCAAAAGGCCCAATAATTGTAGAGATGGTGGTTTCTTCCACATGTCAAAGTATTGTCAAGCAAGACATGAATGAATGTAACGCAAACAATACTAACAAAGATGGGATGTTTGACCCTCTTTAAAAACTATGTATGTATTTCACTTTACTCATTAGTTTTGGGCACGGACCAGGAAGCATTCACACGGGTTAGAGTCGTCACTGGGTGTCGACCAAAGTTACTCTACCAGAACATGCTGCAGTCTTTTTAACCAATAGCTGATGACACGTTCCCACCGGGCTGACACTGGACATCGCTTCCTATATTTTTGTTAAATTTGTTTTCTGATTAAATGTAAGGAAGGATGTGCCATTCACTCGCAGCACCATGCTTTAGTTCATGTCTTTAATTCCAAGTTGAATCTGGGTTTACAGTGTTTGCCTCAGTGCTTCTAAGCAGATTTTAGAACGTCTATAAGAGAGTTGTCAGACGAGGAGTCAGACAGGTCATTTGGATACAAAGACACCTTCTGCAATACACAAAAAGAAAGGAATGTCTGAGTGTGTGACATTGCAGTGTGTGTGTGTGTGTGTGTGTGTGTGTGTGTGTGTGTGTGTGTGTGTGTGTGTGTGTGTGTGTCAGTGATGAGTGAATGCAGGTGGTGAAAGATGAACACTCAGGGATCACAGACTTTGTTTCTGGCTGACGTTCTTCCTAACCTTGTTCCTGAGGGTCCGACCTCCCCTGTACTACCACAGCGATTAGTCGTTCTGTATCACACTGCACTTTTTTAAAGCAGGGAATCTGAAAGGAGGCAACATTTCAGTGCACTGCACACTATTAGTTGGCATAGAGGATGAACTGGCAGGCAAATCAATACTTCGGTACATTTCAAAACATAAAACGCTGCTCGTTAGACAACAAGTTCAATGATTGAGATTTGAATTATGATCTGACATTTTTGTTTTTTTAATTTTAATGTTCATTGTGACATGAGATCATTACAACAAACATGTGCTTCCACTTACAACCACCTCAACGTGTCATAGTTAACCAGCCCAGCTTAAACCCACCCAACAGATTTCAACACAATGAAACGATTACTGTTAAACCTGAATCACAAATCACATCATCAACAAACAAACTCTTAAAGGCTATTTGTTATCCAAAACTTCCTGACACATAATTGTACTTAATTTGTCATTGCTGATGAAGATTGTTGCTCAAGTTTGAAGGTAGAATATAAAACATAGATGCATAAAACTGCAATTAAAAAAAGAATGAGAGGAAAGATGCATAGGCCACATCTGCACAATCAAATCTCCACCACATACTGATTTGTTCTGTTATTACAAACACACACACACACACACACACACACACACACACACACACACACACACAGTCAGTCGTGTGTGTTCTCTCTTGGCAACGGTCTGCGGTTGCAGAGGCGCAGGAGGCGGCAGCAGCTCCAGCAGGGGCCATGTGTTGCCATGTTGTTTGTAGCACTTTCCTGTTTCTGGAATAACCGCTTCCCTTTGAAACCCCGCACAGAAAGAGTTCCACTCAGAAAACATTCCACTGCCAAGGAAAACACCTCTGGTGACCAAACCACGGCCCCTCCCTTTGTCCCCGTCCATCGGAGGTGTTTCACAGAAGATACAATCAGCCGAGGCCCTGCAGGGAATGGAACATATCCTCACGCTGCCTTTCCTCAAACTCTCATTTTTCATCTTAGAAACAAAAAAAAAACAAGAAAAATCCCCATGAAACAGGATTCACATGTTAATCCTGTGAGCTGTGACAGATGGATTAATATTCTTGAAGATCAGTATCTCTCTTTCAAAGCTAAAGAAACTGGACGACCGCCGCTGTTTTCTGTGATGTCATCGAGACATTAAATTGGAGACAGACACATTTGAATGTTTATTTGAGCTTTCACGTTCAGATACGTTTGATTTCACTGTGGTGCCTGAACCTGGAAACCACAGATGCTTACATATAGCACTTATAAGTCCATGTCGGTGAACCAGGTTCAGAGTGTGACAGCATCATAGCTCTCCTTTTTTATGTGGATACGAATACCATATCCAGCAGAATGCAATCGTGTCTTATGCAAATCACTAAGGTACAAGAAAGCAGATTTTTCTTCTTAAGTGTGTCTGTGTGTGTCCGTGTGTGTCCGTGTGTGTGTGTGTGTGTGTGTGTGTGTGTGTGTGTGTGTGTGTGTTAATTCGCAGCCATTAGGCTGGAAGGAAACACTTTTCCCTCTGAGTGTATTTTAAGGATTAAGATAAACAGACGTTAACAAGGTGCCATTATCGCTTCCACACTCTCTCTCTCTCTCCTACATTGCATAAAGGTCGTCCATGCAGGTTTGTTACAGTCAAGATGGAGATCAACCTGAGAACGGTGTGTGCAATGTGCTGCACTCCATTGACGATTAACGTTAATAATTTCTCAGAAGTTTGCCCTACAAATGTGACAGTATCATTACTTGAGAGAACCATAGTATGACTAACTAATATCAGTCTAACTGCAATATCCCTATCCCAGAACAGATGAAGAGAGTCATGAGATCGGTCTATGAATTAAATTGATTGACTTGCAAAAACTGGTAAATCACAAAAATGTCCTGCTGTCTCCGGATTGCAGGGAATTACCTACAAATACCAGCCACCTGTGCCCTCAAATAACCCAAGGTACCAATTACACATGACATAAATCATGAGGTAAACGCTGCTATATACTCAAGAGGGCAGAATTAACAGCAAATATGAAAATGCCCCCAATCTAATTATCATTAGGGGAGGTTGTGGTTTGTGGCTAATTGAGGTCAGTCGAAACGTAACGACGTATAAGCTTCAATAATTACCTTCTCAAATGCGTTACAAAGACTGTTTGCGTGGCAGCTGTCCGCGTGTCCGGTATACGTTCAATTGACCTCGCGATCAGAACAGGTAGTGAGGAGAGACAGACGCACGGAAAGAGAGGAGCTGGTGTTTTATACTTGAAGTGGCTGTTGGTGTTGACGCCTGGCAATTACACACAATCAGTCCGAGAGCCGCAGACCTGCTCCCCCCCGTACAATGGAGCCCCGCGCGCATAGTGGAACCTGGGGGGTGAGGCCCGCGCGCCGCTCAAGTGCGTGCAGCTGCGTGCGCTCCAGAGAAAGCTCACTTCCCCCGCAATTAGCTCCTCATTTCAGTTTTAACAATGAAAAACTGGTTTATTATCAGCTCCTCTGGCAGTCGGTTCGGTTTAAAAAAAATTGGCGTCCACTTTTTGGGGGTTATTATTTATTGGTGTCTGAAGTGGCTCTGAGAAGTTATTTTCTCGTAATTGTCAGGCGTATCTTGATTTGACAAATTTACCCGAGACTTGAATGGCACTTCACTGTTGCAGCCTCGCGCACAGAATGACCTGTGGTTTAATTACGCAGGCTCCTGGTTATTGGAGCTTTTCAATTAAACGCTTTACCTTCACACCTCAATCTGTGGTTTGTATTGTTATTCTCATCTAATCGTGGGTATTAAACACTGTTAACTGTGCTGTTAAAAAATGTATATAATAATATATATATATATATATATATATATATATATATATATATATATATATATATATATATATACATATACATACTGTATATACACTCCATACTTTGTTTCCATTACTATTAACACACATCAAAGCAATTGAAACTTAAATCTTTCCACCAGATGACTCCGAACATGAGTGGATTGTGCGGACCTGTCGGAGAGCTGATGAGGTTGTTGACGTTGATTGTGAAAAGTCTGTTGCAACTGGACCGGAAGAGACCAGCGATATCAACTGAGGCGTTTATGAAAACTACTTTTGTTTTTTACATGTATTTGTTTAAGATATATAATTAATAAAAAAAACTATAGGTTAGGTTTATACTGTGTTTTTATGTTGTGATTAATTTACCTTTTTCTCCAAAAATACTCCTTATATATATATATATATATATATATATATATATATATATATATATATATATATATATATATATATATATATTGTAGGAGTTGTGCCTTCATCTTTATTTTAGACTGATTTCAAAAGGAATATGCACAAGCAACATATTAAATGTACTACATGTTGTTTTGAGTTAAGTTGTTGGTTGTGCAAACATACTATATTCATTTCATCTGATGTCATATTTTGATACTAAATGTAATGTTTGAGATTATCATATGACCATTGTCTCCAAAACAACATATTCTAAAATACAGTAGGTATTGGCAATGATCAGTTAATGTCAACAGGCCACCGTTCTGCTGTGTGATGGTCTGTAACATCGAATCACCATGAAGCAGAGGATGTAAACAAAATGACTCAAGTATCTTAAAAGCAGCAGTTATTTTTAAAAGAATGGAATCTTTCCCATGATGCACCATTTCTGCTTCATGGCAAATACACAATCACAAAAAAATGCAACTCACAATTTTTCTCTCACACACACACACACACACACACACACACACACACACACACACACTAGGAGGAAACTCACTCAACACAACCAAATAACTAAACATCATTCATAAATACAGAACACATGGAAAATACAATAACTTAATATTTATTTATTTAATTTGTATGTTTGTCATTTAAAAAGTCCAATCCATTTGAGCCTAATTTAATCTTAAAAGTGAATAATTGTTGAAAATGATTCAAAACCACAAAAATATCACATTCTATTTTATTGCATTTTAGTACACAAAACATTTATGATGCACAGTCTATCAAATAAACTTTTTTGTTGAATTTCATTTCATGTTTTTTAACAAAACAAAACAATTTCAGAGGAAAAAAAGTGCTTTACAGGGATTTACCATCTCAATAAATACAAGGACACTGAGGTCTTGTTGGATCCTGTTCTTCACACAATGGCCATGGCACTAAAATACAGATGCACACTCTCTACCCCTGCCAATACACACACGTGCGCGCGCACACACACACACACACACACACACACACACACACACACACGCACGCACACCCGTCTTACTATGTACAACCCCAGTCTGTTTCATATTGTCCATATTGTACCAAGACACCAACACTCCATTTCCCTCTTTGTGCGAGAGACACACACACACACACACACACACACACACACACACACACACACACACACACACACACACAGGGTGAACAAACAACATTAGAAATGATAAATTAGTGACAATACAATTGTTTGGAAATTTGAAAATATGTAACTAGTAACAGATTTTGTAGTATGACTAGTATGCTCATCTCAGACTTCCCTTTGTTTCTCCGTCATGTAACATGATCGCCTAAAATCTGTTTGCTTCTAATGTTACAGCCATAATTTAATAACACACAATTCCAGACTTTGTGCAATGTGGTTTTCCTTCTTGATTAACAGTCAAGATGCTGAGGTTTAAAATCCTCGTAATTTGTTCCAAACTGTAAAATTAAAAAACACTCAAATCTTTCTTTAGAGACAAATTACACACTGAAATTTGAATAAGCCGATTCAGTGATGTAAGGTAGTAATAATTGAAACGATAAGGCACACAATGTTTCATTCCTTAACAAAAATCTAGTTCTACACCGCAGTGCAGTGGAAATTGACCAAAAATGTAAAGAGGAAGTTTTAGTTTTTTGAGATGTCATACAGTCGCTTTGTCAATCCGAAAGAAAATATTTCAACAGTCAACTTATTTCATTTACATAGGTGTTTCCTTCATGGTGGCTTAGAGAGAAGAGTGAGGAGTCTTACCTCTAATGTGGTCTACTGCGTGTGACGGCCAGTATGACCCCCTCTCTGTTTATCTTCAGTATTCTGACATCACTCAAGAGGCTTCCCTCATGCGTCCTCGGTCAGTTTCATCCCTTTGAAACTTCCTCCATCAAGTTGAGGATGTATTGGAGGAGTGGAGGATGCTGTACATATGAAGCAAAATGGGTCCTTTACGTGGCGTAAAATACAGTCAGGGGTATTCCTGTCCTCAGGAAGAAAAGTAACATAATGACGGATGCGTCTTAGTTTTTCCTCGTTGTTCCGTTCCTCTTTCCTGGGCAGGGCTCCTGTAAGATGTGTCTTTTCTCCAATCTGACTCCCGCATGACCTCCGGGTCAGCTTCGCAGACTTCAGTGATGGAGATCAAGGGTGAGGATCCAGAGGTTTCGGGGTCATAAGGGTCGTAGTGGTGGAGCGCTAGCGGCTGAGGGGGAGCTGGGGCAGCGACATGGCCTGGTGAGGGAGACTCTGAGAGGTCAGCATGGAGAAGGGATGACCTGGAGAGCACACACAAAAAAATAGTGAAATAAAGAATATATTGTTTTAAACGTACCTACAAGGACGAACAAAAGCTAGACGGTTTATTTGACTACAAACTGCACAAACTGCAACTCACTGTCGATATACCCGTGAAGGGCCACCATGCGCGCCCGCTCAGGACTTCCAAAGGGGGAGTAATGCAGCTCATCGGGCAGGGACGAGGGTATCCTGGACTGGGGGTGACCTGGGGGAGCCCCACTGTGCTGGGGCGTGTGCTTTTTGTGTCTTGCTCTGCAGTTTTGAAACCACACCTATGAAGACGCAATGTAACCAGACATCATGTAGCTATATTCTTAAAAAACAAATATGTTGATTTATTTCAAAAGTACAATTTTAAGAGTCGTGAATGACAAAACATGTAGAATATATTATTTATTATGAATGTGCACACATGAACATTTTAAGATAATCTATTAGCAGTAAACTACATTTGATCTCATTTTAGTCATTGTATGGCTGGATCAAGTCCGAGGTTTGTATGTTGCTGAATTATTTCAATACACACAGCAACAACCGCGCCATAACATAATTAACAAATGAGTAACAGAAGAAAGTGGACGTCTCTGCACTGACCTGTATAACTCTCCTGCTGAGGCCTGTCATGTCGGCTAGTTTCTGTAGCGTCTGGGCATCTGGATTGTTGTCTTGGGCAAACTGAGCTTGCATGATCTGCATATTGAGGCGAAACATTAGCGTGAAATCAAACGCTACTGAAATTCAACGATTGCAGAGATCATTACATATTGGATTTAGGGTTAATGTGTAGGTGAGAGTGCTGCACATGTACAAAATAAGCTCCAAACTGTACTGAAAGCACAGATTTTAAGCTGAGATCGGTGCGATGTGTGTGTCTGACCTGTAGCTGTTCTGCGGTGAAGGATGTCCGCGCCCTTTTGGACGGTTTGGGCTGACTGTCTTGTTCTGTTGGAACTGCTCCCTCTAATGTGATACCATTACCTGAAAAAAACCCACAACAGCAGACATGTGAGACGACAGACAAATAATAAGAACTTGAAAAGACCGAGATAGTCCCAGGAGAGGTATTTGAACCACAGGTGTTGGACACCATATCACAAAGGGAGCTCTTGAGCTCTTGCAACATGACCATTGAGAAATCACGGAGAAGCAGGCCAGACATATTAAACGATGATATAACAAATAAGAAATTGTACAAAGCTGATTATGCAGTCTTCATTTTGCTTGCAAATTCAGATAACCTCAGTTTGGGAGGACTCTTGAGCAAACATCTGGACAGCCACAGGGAAACCAATTGCCAGAGCCGCTACTCACCGCTCTCAGCCGCTCGTTTGAGGTTCTCCACCATGGTGTCGTAGTGGATCCTGCACAGGACCTTCTCCTCCACCAAGCCAAACTCCTCTCCCGTGGACAACTGCCTCTTACACGAGTAGCACGCAAAACATGCCAAGTGGTATGCGTTTCCCCTCGCACGGCGCACCCAGTCGCTGGCGTATATCTGCCGCCCACAGCGGGCACACTTAGTACCAAACCTACTGTGAGGGAGAGAAAAGGAGAACAGAGGCAGAGGAGGAGAAACGGGATGAGGAATTAGTGGGTCATTGATTGAGCAAAAGCAACATTTCGGTAGAGAAAATTGCTGAGGTAGATCATCTTTTGAATCTAATCTTGAAGCCATTCCGAGATCGTACACACATTATTAAACATAATGAAATAAACATGCAAAGACGTCCTTTTCTTTGCGATTATTTTTGAGAGAGTTGAAGTTGAAAATGTGTGTTTTTATTCTTGAAGTTTTGGCAGAGCTCAAAGGGTTTAGAAGGAAGAAACCTTGGAGGAGGATGTGGCCTTCAGAAAAGACTCCTGACTGCGGCTGCAAGCTGAGCCTTGAATGCAAACAAACCAACACCTGCAATTTCCTGTATGATGCATGAAGGCCCTGACATGTACACATGCGCACACACACACACACACACACACACACACACACACACACACACACACACCGGGGAACAAAGCAACACACATGTAAACCAGGGTGGTTTTACACACAGTGGAGGATGAAGAGAGACTTGGATGACATCACTCTAGATCGCCCCGCTGTAACTGATAGCAACAGTGAGGTCAGGCGGCATACAAACCTAAACCACCTGACGTACTGTTCTCAAAGGGTGGGTGGGTGAAAGATAAATGGACAGAAAGTTATGGAAAGAGAGAGGCTATATGCAGGGAACGGGTGAGTCAGCAAATGCTTTAAGACAATTCCTAAATTAGCTCAAAACAAGATATGAATGTGGAAAACAAACATGCTCTTTTCAAGTATTTGAATATGTATAAATGTGGACAGAATGACACTAATACAAGGGAGGATAAGGACAAAGCCAACATAAACACTGCCATCGATTTAAATACCCCAACATTCATAATCCTTCAGAGATAAGTGTGCATTAGTCCCAAACACAATTTGTTTTGACTTCGCTACCCTGTCTGTGGCCCTCGGCCTCATTCCCATTTAATCCCACTGGAGATATACATCTTTTTAAATAGTTCCCTAAAACAGCCGGGTTTTTAGAAAACATTGCCCAAACAATAGTGAACAATGCATTTGATGGGAACTATTTTCATCTGTGGATCAATAGTCAGCATTCACAGCAGCAGCACTGTGTAGAAGTGACTCTGTATAAACTGCAGTGGCCATGTTCATCGTGACATGTGACCCATCATTGTGTTCATAATAGTTTTAGTACAACAATGTAGGTCTGTGGCAGAGAGGAGTAAGATACAGCAGACGTTTGGCTACACGGTTAGTTTGGGTCTTTTAATGGGATTTGTTGAAAATACCCCAAAATTATGGAATATCACTACATCCTCCTTTAACTGAGGTTGGGTTCACTGAGCAGCTGGCTATGAGGAGCATCCAAAAAACTCCACTTTAATGCAACTGAAATATTACATACATTTCCTGTTTTACACCACAATCAAAAGACATTAAGCCCCTAATTTAAGAAGGCATTGTGGGTTTAATGGGTATGAAACGCCTTACATCTGAGATGTCACGGTTAGGTTAAGAGCCATTGTTAGGGTCAGCAGCTGCCAATTCTGGTGAAGGAGGCAGGATTTGTAAGCAGCCTGCGAGAAAGCGCCGCCGCAGGGGTAAAACCGGGGGCAAGAAGCAGAACGGCGGACTGGTTTCAGCTCAAATTAGAAACATTTCCATATTGATGGGATTGTTTTGTAAAAAAAAAAGGCACTGACACGAGTATTAAGAGCTGACGTCTGACTCAACATTTTCCCGTTCCTGCCGCGTGTTTCTTCTTTCTACGCTGTGCCTAATTTCAGCAGAGCAGAACGGTAAAGAGCACAGCATCACCAACGTGAGCCAAATTCAAAGAGCTGTCAATAGTTGAAAGGTATGGCGGAGGCAAGAACTGGAGAGGGCATGATGAAAAGAAAAGACATGGAGGGAGGAAGTAAGTGGCTGAGGGAAACAGCAAAGTAGACGGCGTCGATGGCAGAGAGAGGGAGAGAGAGCAGGGGGACGGAGAGCACCAGGGTTGCCAAGTGAGTGGGTTTGGCAGTGTATCAGTGCACTCAAGTCCACTCTATCTGGGATGAAAGCATACTATAGCCCTGACATCCCACAAACTCCTACCCCTCCCCATGTATATGAGCTTGTTGGAGAGAAGTTCAATTTTTTCTGCTTGTATTTTGGCCGAGAATATGTAATCATTAAATGCCTACTGTTTGAGGATCCACCTCTTATCTGTTTGCCTTAGTTTTTATTATCACTGTCAAGGTAACGACAACAATGTCCAAATACAAAGAACAGCATCTACAGCAGCAGCAGGCCTGATGTTCCTTATTACAAAAAACAAATTCAAATCAGCATCAGAGCCATGAGACCACGAGTCTTTGAGGTGAGCTTGAAGTAAAATTAGCTGGCGCAGCACTCACAGAGCGCTTAAGTTGTCACAGATAATGTGCAACTTAACCAACAAACCTCTTACAACCCAATAAAGCCACTCCGGAGACAAATCGAATCCATGGCTTACTGTACTGTGTGTGTGTGTGTGTGTGTGTGTGTGTGTGTGTGTGTGTGTGTGTGTGTGTGTGTGTGTGTGTGTGTGTATCACTTCAGATTGTTATGGAGAATTCCAGGCTGTTTCTACAGTAAAAGAGGAAAACATTGTGGAACATTGTGGCTAATGTGGCATGACAGCTTGTCAGTTTCATGCTCCGAGACAGAACCCAGAAAAGCTGCAAATCATCCCGTGTTTTAACCTCCTCCTCCTCCTCCTCCTCCTCCATCTTCATCTCCTCGGACCCTTCCCTCCCTCTACCCTGTCTTTTTTTTTTGTTGTCTTTGTACCAAAAACCTGGTGTTTATTTTGGAGCCATGTCAATCCTCATGGACCCCCTGCATCACTCACAAAGGGGTAAATGTTACTCCGCATAGCTCCCGTTACCCCCAGACCTCTCCTATTTGCTCCCCTTCTTACGTCTAATCTTCACTTTTTTTTTCAGTAATTCACCTGCTGCTGAAAGAGAGGCTTGAGGAGGTACACGTTTTTTGAATTATTTCTCATGTGCTATGAGAATACTATAATCTCTATTAGATTTGTCCTGAGAGAGTTATTGCGGTTTTAGGACGTGAGGTTCCTGTTAGGCCTTTCGTACGAGAATCAAAGACGGGGAAGTGATCTAAATACTTTCCAGAAAACATCTTTTAACAGATTTTAAATTTTACCAAGCTTTTACCATATTAACCCTGCAAGAGGAACCTTGATATTTTCATTCTCTGTTCTTTGAGGCTGCAGTGACTGTGAACACGGGCAGTTTTCTTTGTAATCTCCTTTACAAAATAAATAATACATTTCATTGCTTCGACTGTCTTTATGTAAATGTGAAGCATTGCGTGACAGATGTCTTATTATAATTTCAATTAATTCAGTTTTCAATAAAACTCAAATCACCCGCTCTGTATCGGTTACTCGTCTTTGTTGCTATGGAGACCTAATCAGCTAACCAGAGGTGGGTTGATGAATAATTATTATTACAACATGCACACACACGCACACGCACACACACACACACACACACACACACACACACACACACACACACACACACATCTCACCCACAAAGTTCCCTACATACATGGACTCTGGTTACACTGTCAGTATCCCAGGGTGCCCCTGATTAGTGCAGCAATGCAACTTCCTGTGTGGCCTGCAGCTCACGGACGAGGATGATGTTTCTACAGAGTGAGGCGATGGGGGGTGCAGGGCGGCGAGGGGGGGGGGGGGTCAGGGGAGGAGGCTGATAAAGAAATGGTTTGCGTGTGTGTGTGTGTGTGTGTGTGTGTGTGTGTGTGTGTGTGTGTGTGTGTGAGCAAGCCCCTGAGGCCTGACATGGGTTTGAGAGGCACAGCATGGGCTCTGTCCTGCGCCCCCTATCCCGACATACACACACCACCTTCTTCCCCCCTCCCCATACACACACACACACACACACACACACACACACACACACACACACACACACATATATGGAGGGAAACCCACTCTGATTTCCTGCTATTACGCCCCATTAAAGCAGCTGTCAGTCCAAAGCCAGATGAGAGGCTGACACAGATGAGGAAATATCTCCAGAGGTTTGAACTCAGCCCAGAGGATCTGGACTGGCTGTGGTGTTTAGCCTTGTATAAATCTGGCCTAAACCCAGATTACAGTTTATATTTACAGAGGTAACCATTGTAGGGCCAGCCCTGCAGCACAGCTTCACTGTTGCTGCAAGATTTTCTAAATCATTTCTTGTTTTCCAGTGTGACCAAGGAAATCTAATCCAAACCTACAAATAGTATTATGCAAATGAGGATTGTTCTCCAGAGAACGTTACCATATTGAGGAGAAGATTTGCAAAATAGTTAGACCTTTGGTATATCTAGACCATTAAATCAAATGTATTTTGACTTTGCTGGACATTCTTATCTTTGCAGTCACTCATCACATAGATATAAATAATACATTTTGATGTATGAAACGTCTACAATAGTTTGTACCATTTATCAAAATAAACAAATACATGGTTAAAGTGCCTTTCAAATGCAGAGAGCAGTAATACACAACCTCAGAGGTTAGAATCCAAAAAGGATTTGAAGTTCCAAGGCAACTGTGTCAAGCTAACAACCTTAATTTACACCCATTGTCCACAAACGAATGATGTCCTTAGTGTTCTTGTCTATTTCAACAAATGAATCTTAACTATGTGTGATTTAAATGTAGCTCAACTGCACCAAAAGACCTTCACCTCCAGCCTCAGAAACAGCTTCTACCTCAGAGCCATCTTTGAATTGAACTCCACAAAAGACCCTCCACCAACATCATCACACCCCCCCCACCACAGGACTAAGGCTGGGATAGTTATAAACAAGAACATGTATTAATAGGTCACTTATCAAAATCTATCTTTGTAACACTATGTCAGGGGCACATGTGATTGTGTCTAAGAGCTACACAGCAAATGTTGTTGTGCAGTGTGTGCAATGACAATAAAGACTTAGTGTTTGCTTCTATTTGAATTATTATCAAGATGCTAAACGGACCCATGATTTGAGCCACAGAGTGGACAGCTTTGCCGTTCATGTAGGCTACTGTTGCACACTGGTCGACAGAAAACTGCTGCATGAATGTGTGCAATCTATAGTGTGTCTTTACATGAAATACACAGTAATGTAGTCGGCCAAACTTCTAATCCTCATCCCGTTGGGTCGACAATGTGGACACATGTATCGCTTCTATATTAAGCCATGCTTTTTACTCACAATAACTGTGTTTCATATGATTACAGAGTAGGATTTCTCTACACCTGCACCACTAATTACTATTTTCTAATGCTCTGACAGATTTCAAAGCCTCTCTGCGAGTTAAACGTTGGCTCAGAGTCCAGTGAGCGGTGTCGAGGGTGAGAGGGCTGGATGGTGAAGGAGCATTTAAATGGGAACGGGTGAGGTAAAATATTATTAGGATGTGGCAGAGCAAACACGCAAATCTCCATTTTGTGAAAAAGATTTGCAAAATGATTGGCAGCTGCTGGACATGTATAAATAAACAGAGATCTCGGTGTGTATTTGCGTGTGTGTGTGTGTGTGTGTGTGTGTGTGTCAGTGTGTGCACGTTCTTCAGAGTTGTAAATGGAGGCAATGTGTACAGCGCATTCTTGCTAATATGTAAATGTTTCATATTCATGTTTTCATATTTAGGCGGATGCACATATCTGTGTTATCTGTGTGTGTGTGTGTGTGTGTGTGTGTGTGTGTGTGTGTGTGTGTGTGTGTGTGTGTGTGTGTGTGTTTTTTTAGTTTAGATAGAAGTTACATTCAGGACAGAAACATGCTGACCAGGCACTCGGGGCAGTCTAATTGCTGGTCTGGAGGCCTGAGGGTCTGGGCTGGAGGACGACTAATTGCTGGTGATTATAAACCTCAGAGCGGTGGCTTGGTGTCAGGTTTCGATCAGACAAACACCAAAGCTCACACACAGCTCCAAGCAGTCACACATGTGCACACACAAGCTGATGTGCACAGTGCACGTGTGTCCATACTATATGTCCACCAGCTTCAGGCTATACAGCGCAGAATTGTCCTATATGCTGTTGCTAGTGTGAACCCCATTTCACCTCAGATACCACACACTAAGATTCACACGCACACATATAGAATCCCCACACACACACACACACACACACACACACACACACACAAACACAAACACACATGTATGTATTGAATCAATGCAACTGATGGTAAATGCATCCTTGAATTACAACAAATCAACATAGTTTCTATATTTCTCTCTCACTCCCTCTCTCTCAGCACACTGACTTTTACCCCAAGTGTGTGTGTGTGTGTGTGTGTGTGTGTGTGTGTGTGCGTGTGTGTGTGTGTGTGTGTGTGTGTGTGTGTGTGTGTGTGTGTGTGTGTGTGTGTCTATTTGTTTATTTACTGTACCGCCCTTCCATCTTGCACAATAAAAAGAAATGTTGAGCAAAATCTACACAACAGAGAATGATATGAGTATGACACAGATCTGTGAAATAGTATTATCTGAAGACAGAAATTATAATTATTATGATTGTTGTTTTGTTTAAATGTTGCTTTGTTTGGTTCTCTGGTAATTAATGACACGGATGTGACATGTTTTATTATAAGAACAAATTGTTTCTATTTTTCACAATTTACAAGAATTCTACTCTTACAATAGAATTGAGTTGTTTTCCTCTCTGTTTTATGAGTCTTCGTTGCACTAAACGTTTTGTCTGCCTATAGGGGCCGACTAAACCCTGATAGCTGCGCGTTCAAACGGGCATTTCCGGTGATTTCCGTTTGTTTTACATGTCCCCTCTCGAAGTGATAAAACACCGCGCGCTTCGTGGCACGTGGTACATTAACGGATGTGTCAGCTATCGCTGCTGTGGCCAAAAAAAAAAATCCTCCCCCAAAAACACAGCCTACAAACTACAAACACGTCCATAGATGGGCCGGATCCTGCGAGGCTACGTGTTTAAGATTAAACACACGCTTCTGCAAACGTCTATTCTGCGAGGCTAGCTGCTCATTTTTCTTTTTAAAGCTACCGGACATGTTATGTTGGAGATAGCCATAATACAATTGCGGATCGTTCAACTAGACTATTATTTTGCTACACACTGAGACGTTTTTGAAAAGGTCTTTCAAGAGCACATAAGGCAACCCGCATCTATCTCAAAGAAAGAGAGAGGGTGTGTGTGTGTGTGTGTGTGTGTGTGTGTGTGTGTGTGTGTGTGTGTGTGTGTGTGTGTGTGTGCGTGAGAGACGGGGGGGGGGGGGGGGGGGGAGAGAGAGACCTGTGTGTCGGCAGAGGAGACGTGGTATTTTGAAAACACGGTCATAAACTTACCCTACCTGAAATAATCCATTTTACAGAAGATCTCTTTGTTTTTGATGTAGCAGCTGCTGTGCTGACGTAGCGACGTCCTGCAGACAGAACACTCCAGACAGCGCACGTGCCAGATCAGGTTGTTCACCTGTAAAGGAGACAGCATCCATGTCAAACCGATGAGGGATCACTGCGTTAATGCCTTCCGTCGCGTCTGTGGCGCTGAGTATCCTACGTGACAACATTGACTTCCTTCAACATGAATTCATTTGGCCGATGCCAGCCGTAATACGTCAAGATATTATTACATTGAAAATATCACCTAATTATGTATATAACACGTGCATATCTTACAGTGAGGTTCAATCATGAATTCATATAGTTATTGGCATATTATCATTTATCATTTTAATACTCAATTTTAGTGAGTCTGTGGTGCCGCTGTGGTCACTTTATGGAGACCTGATTGTGCTTTATCGTATCCTATGTTTCCTGATAACAACACTGTATTTTTGTAATATTTAAGGGTATTGGGGTTTTGCTTAGAAATTAAATAACTAGCCTGTAGCCGAAGTAATATTTGCTGCTGAAATGCATGCGTTCTTAATAATAATAAATATCAAACCCAAAGCCTCCTGATTAGGCCTTAGATAACATTTTCTGGCACTGAGTGGAATATTTTCGATCAACAGCAATTATGATATAATTTTATAAAAATGGAAAAAGTAAATGAATATTAATTGTCAGACTAATTTGTAATGACGACTGAAAATGTATTGGACTAATTTTGAAGACTTACAGATAGCAAAGCCATTTCTCTGCCTAAACAAAAATAAAAATATTCAAAATGTTATTATCCAAAATCAGCCCAATTATTGTGTCGAGAGAGGCCCTGTAGCCTCCACAAAGCTGCCAGAGAAGTTCTAATCTAAAAGCAATCATGTTCATTTTACAATATTTTTTTTATTAAGGTGATTTTATCTAACAAGGCATAATTTATCATAACCATTTTAGGACTTTTTAAATCAATAACAAACGACGTATTTAACCTTCAAACATATATTAACAGCATCGGCATCAGTGGGAAACATTCAACTGTCATAAATAAATATAAGCACGAGATTTTACACAAGAAAAAGAGGGCAAAATAAAAAACAAAAAACATAACAGTACCACCAATAACGTAGACCAAATAAAATGCATTTTTAATGTTTCATATGAGTTCATACGTGATCAATTATAGGCTATATGTAGTTATTTACAGTTAAATTAGTTTTCTTCAGAAAAAAACCGTGTCTTTTTGTATAACGTTTGAAACCAGTATTAGAGATGATATCATAACAGAACGGGACTTCGACACAACAATAATCAATTCGCACTTCCTGAGAAACACACCCATTTGCGCGCGAGGGAGGTCTGTTTTGGTTACAAGCAAGCGGGCGCACGCGACAAGTCAGGGCGTATTGACAGTGAAGCTGAAAAAGAGAAAAAAAAAATCAAAACATCCCTGTTGTATCTGCGCGTTATCTTGATGCCTACCGTATTACGGTACGGTGCAGATAACAGGGCATTCATTGGAGACAGCTTTTGTATCAAGACAAAGGGTTTATGTTTTATTTTACAACTGAAAAACTATTATAAAATAATTTATAACAAGGTATTTCCGTGTGTCATTTACACGTTTGGTCGATATAGTTATGGGTGATTTTTCTGTCTAATTATTATTATTATTATTATTATTATTATTATTATTATTATTATTTAATTGTGCCTGTTTTTTATTCAGTGCACATTCTAAAATAAGGACCCCTAAAGTTGTCCAGGCCTTCTGTTCATTCCGGTGCATCAGCGTAACACAGCAGGCCTGTCCAAAACCCAAAACAGGACCCGAGTCAACATGGCACCCTCCTTCTCTCGCTCCTGTGCGTCTTGTATAGACAAGCCATTTGCTGTTAATGTGAATGCCAGCGTAAAAAAAAAAAAGCTAAACAAATAAACAAGACACTCCAGAAGAAAATAGTCCCTGCTCTGACCAGACGGGCAGTTCCAGCCTGTTTTACGGTTTATAATCGGCTTCTCACCTTCAGCAAGTATCTGTCCACGATATCCTGACCGCAGCTGGCGCACACGTTCTTCCCGGTGGACGGAACCGAGCTGGTGGTGGAGGTCGGCGAGCACACGGAGGGGGTGGACGGGGTGCTGGGGGACGATTGAGTGTCCTCCCGCTCCATGTTGGACCGCTGGGATTCTCCGTCCGAGTGAGACTGCAAGAGGGCATCAGCACAGCTCAGTGACACACACACACACACACACACACACACACACACACACACACACACACACACACACACACAGAATAATCCCCACAGTGCCAGTTCCACGATGTGGTCTACATCAATGCGCGCAAAATGCACACGTGTTAAACAGCCCACACAGATGCAACAGACGCACTAAATGATTCAGACATTAAAAGCAGTAGACTTTGGCAATAAAGCTCTCACCATTGGCGCGTGTTTAGAGTCCACACTGCAGCGCGAGGCTCCCGGTGTACTCTGAGGCTCGGTGGAGATCACCTATAAGACAACGCTCAGTAAACGGCAAGTCTTCATCACTTTCCCCGTCTCATCCTCAGCTGAGAAATCCCCCGGGAGACATTTGCAGGCAGCTCTTCAAGGCTACTCCTATATAAAGTGGTTAAAACCGCTAAAAGGGCCCCCGCAACAAAAGGCACATTTTAATGAAGCTATTTCAATTTGGATTGATTTTTCCCTGCCCTTAACCCGCGCCTCTCGGAATAATAGTATTTTCTTCGCAATCCAGGACACGAGAGTGGAGGGGGGGAAAAACTACCTGTAATTACAAATAGCTTGAACCGCTATACGGATAAGAGGGACCCGGAGTGTCAATTTCAACTGTCAATCAGAGAAAGGCAACGGGTCACCCAAAGAATTGCAAATTTGATTTTTAATGGCTGTAATTAAAATCTAATTCTTCTCGGGCGAACTGGCAGCGCTCGAGAGGCTCGCGGACCGCAAATCACGCTATTCATAACAGAGAGGCGCGTGCCTCTTCACAGCGGCTGGCGCGTGCAGCTGATCTCAGTACACAAGCAGTGATTCTTGTGACATCACAGAGAGACAAAACAAAACGCACACAGGATGCAAATAAACGGCAAGGTTTTCTCTCTCTCTTTGCAGCAGCAGATAGATCCTCCGAGCGCTCGAGAGAGAAGACAAACACTTTGGTAAATCAAAACGATTTCAGATTGAGGCTGTGTATTGCATCGTTATACCATAAATCGCTTGCTGTACGTCATCACAAATTAAATTAATTCCGTCTAAACCAAATAGTGAAGGCCCACGCGGTGCATAAGTGGGGTACGTCTCCAATTTGAACCTTTTACGCACAAAGTTGAAGCTCAGCCGTTTCCAAAGTGTTAGTACCTTCTTCGTGGGAATTCCTTCGGACAGAATATTATTTCCCTCTGAAAGAGGGGACAAAACTTCATTTTTCCAGTACATGAACCCCTGGAGTCTCACAGCGATCAGTGTCTCCAAAATCGGTGCGTGGAATCAGAAGACTCGGCGATGGGCGTCAAAACTTGTACCATCCGTACCATGCATGGATTCAGGGTGTATCTGGCGCACAGCTTTGTTTTTAACGCAAAATGTTTTCTTTCTCTCTTTTAAAAACGCTGCTGTGCGCGACGACCTGACTGCTACTGACACAAACTACAGACGTTATGAAGCCGAGCAGAGGCGAGGAGTTGCTTGCTGCTCCGCCGAGAGCCTTATTTAGAACAGAACGAGTTCTTCCTTTCCACCCCGTTTCCCCCTCTCTCCACTTTTGGGAAGGAGTCTGACTACAGGAAGTGAATCAAATTGAGGGGCTGGCAGCTTTTACTCCGAGGCTTCATAGGTGTAGGGGAGACTGCGAGGCTGCAAAAGTCGACGGGTGCGCAGAGAACCAGAGTGTCTGTGCAGAGGGGCAGTGAAAGTGTGTGCGGCTCACTGGCCTGCCTTATAGTTAAAGAAGGGGGAGGGTGAAGAGAGAGTTTCATGTGCGTGAGAAGGGTGGACACACGCTGGAAGAAGTTATGACCGAAACTTACTCAAACTGCTGCTGTTTGATATCAGCTGCTGCCAGACACACAAACAAATCCCAATGTAAATTATAGCTATTTATGTCATTGCCATTTATTTGCTATTAGAAATATACAACTAAAACTAATTAACGTCTATACTCGGGTTCATAAATCGACCGTTTTATACACAGTGTTTCCACACATGTTGGGTTGTATCCTACATCCAAGCTCAGTCTAACCCAGAGCAGAATAAACAGTGACGCCAAAATACACCAGGAAATAAGCAAAGTGAAATTAATGAAATTCAATCGTGTAAAATATAATTTAATCCATTCAAATGGTGTAATCATAGTTATCTACTCAAACACGCGTAATGCCTAATGTGCTGATTTAAAGCTTCGCTTTTTACAGGCAGTTAAAATCTGTTTTCGTTATATTAATTCCAAATATTTAAATTCCGTATGTCGTGTAAATGTAAATGTATGGTTAACAATAATTTGTAGAGCAGAGAAACTAAAGAGGAACCACATATTTACAATTCGTATAGAATTTACGCATTTAAAAAAAAAAAAAAAAGAGGAATTTAGGGTTGTATTTTAATCCAGATTTGACACAATTGTTTTAGGCTAAATACCCCAAAACAAACAGAACAATAGTGCATTTTATATATATGTTTTAATCATGTAAAGAGTAGAGGATCTGATGCAGATGAAATAATTCAACGAGTCCTTTAACGAAAGGAAGCCTGGAGAGCAGGATGTGTTTGAGCTCAGGCTGTCCCGGAGATCCAGCAGTTATCTGAACATCTATAGAGCACAAATGATCCCAGCTTAATAAACCAGACCCAACAAAAATTAAGAAACTTGAAATCAATTTCAAATGTTTAACCAACTGAAAATATATATTTTTAACGAAGAGGCATTTTATTTAAAACGGATAAACACACATTTAAAAGAACACATGAATCTGATGTGACGGCCTTGAGAAATAGTCTTCAGTCGGATGATTTAACAATAACAAAGACATTTAAACAAAATGCTGACTGATGTCAAGAGGTAGGACTTGATTGGTTCGGTGCGCACAGACATGGTGCTCCTTCATCTCATCATACAGTTAGGTCTGCCGATCTCCATCCATGCTGCAGTGATATGAAGCCTAATCCGGGATTTATATACTCTGGTAAACTCTTAAAACATTAGTTCTCTAAACAAAAACTTGGTAAATTCATTCTCCACGCCAAGAAATCCGGAGTAAAATGTACCAACATATTTTGTCTTTTTTTTTTTGTGCCTTAAACAGGACTTTATAGTCTCAAACTGCAGGAAAAACAAAACTCAGATCACATCAGAAGTATAGCGCTCCACAAATATTACATTTTGAAATAGAACGTTTCCACATTAAACCCATAGAGGCAAAATGCCTAAAATATGAAAATGATTTACAGCAACTTTTGGTAGACTGCACAAAAAACCCATAACGGATGCTATAATAAACATCAGCTGTTACAGAAAACATTGGGACTTTTGTCTGTATGACAATTGTTAGTCTGCATGTTTCCGAATAATTCAGGACTGCTTTTTTTAACTGATGGTGGATTAATGGGTTTAATTTATTGTCCTCTTAAGTCTCCCATTAAAGACAAGCAGACGGTTTACCACGTCTTATAAAACAATATATCAGCATAAAAGCGTGGACTGAGATTATCCTTACGTTAAATAATAACAATAACACTGAGTCCTGTATTTTATGAGCAATGTAGAAAACCTAAAAAATTGCATAAAACACACTGCGGATGTGATATTTAATAGTCTTTTAATTGGTAAATTAAAATAAAGAGATTGTGGCAGGGGAAATACCAAAACTCTACACAACACAAACAAAGCCAGTAACTGCAGACATATCAAAACTGGATCCAAGAAAAAAGAAAGTAAACTATCAGGTAAAGAGCCACACACACACACACACACACACACACACACACACACACACACACACACACACACACACACACACACACACAGCAACATACAGTGTCGCAGAGTGGCTTGTTATCATGTCAACTCCATTAATACAAACCTGTTACAAATCTGTGTATCTCATCCTCTTCAGTGAAGTCTTGAATAAAGAATTGTATTTCACCTTTGAATAATATGATCTGAAACTAGAATCAACAGGAGGATGGACATCTAGACTCTGTAATAATAACGCTTCTCTTTCCTGGCAGCTGTGCATCATGTAAATCACAGCTGTGTGACTCAGCTGCATTAAATCTCAGCAAAAGTGAGAAAGCAGACTGATAAGGGATCCAACCTGCACAGCGGTCAGGTATGGGGCATATGTTAAGACTGAATAATAACCGATAACTATAAACCAAAATAACTAATAACCACTTCAGGTACTCGTCCGTGATTGCTGCGATTACTCCCAAAGAGTCTGGGTTCTCAAAGTGTTGTCAAAACCTTTTATTCCCAGATGTGAGTAGTCTCTATAGCATCTTGTGTAGCGTCTGTTTGTTGTGTGGGTGGGGGCTGAGGTGTGTAGGGGGGGTGTCTTCAGAATGAGTCGGATGATGGGTCATCTCCTAAACTTGCGGAAGGGCCTGCTCTGGTTGTTGTGGTGTGATTTAGAGTAAGGCTCCCAGCGTTTCCTCTCTGGCGGTTTGTTGTAAACGTAGGCCGACGGACCCGAGTAGTCATCATCTGGATTCTCCTCCATCATCTGGAGCTTGGCCTCGATGGCGCGGATTTTAGCACTCGTACTAGGAGGTAGAGAGAGAGAGAGAGAGAGAGAGAGAGAGAGAGAGAGAGAGAGAGAGAGAGAGAGAGAGAGAGAGAGAGAGAGAGGAGATGTAAGCAGCGAGGCTGAAGGGGAAATACCAGTGGTGGTGCTGAGTGGAGAACTGAGTGATGGGACAGATCGTGGCTGAGGGGGAAAGAGGAGATATTAGCACTCTTAGTAATGGCAGGGACAGATGCAGCAGAGGGGGAGAAACAAAAAGGAGCACCAGCAAGAGATTACCAGTTGTGCTGCATGAAAAGCAGATGAAAACTTGCATTTAAATGGTGAAACGGGATTTTGGAGGAGCAAGTGAGAAATATTACAGTGCAGGTGAGACGGAGAGTGACCGAGTGAATGAGCTCAACAGGTCTAGAAGGGGTGAGGAGTGTTTACGTCTCCTCTGCTCCCGCTGTGTGCAGAGATTATTTTTGAAGTTTACACTAGAACTGAAGTGTGGAGACTTTCCTGAGTCCTGATGGCTGAAAACATGCGACACACACTGGACTGAGTCGGTAACAGTTGATACCGGGAGACCAAGAGGCCTTTGACCGACTGAAGGGCTCCATTTGACCGACGTACTCCACGTGTATTTGTGTATGTGAGGCTGCAAGCGGAGCCACAATAATGGAACATGTTAGAAGTTGCTTGAACGGGACTTTGACGTTTTTCTGAACCAAAGCCTAAGTCCACTAGTATGAATTTAACTTGAGCTGTGGATGAAGGAACAAGCTTGAGTGAAATGATTTGTTAGGGTATGGCCCCTAAAGTGACCAGACTCTACCGCCACACTATGTCATGTTTTGTGACGACCTGCATCCACACTAATATTTTCCGCTGACTCCCCCCCCCCCCCAAGACTTTCATCCACTCTGAAACACCAAAACATAAGGAAACTGTTTCTAGCTTAGTTTTTGGCGTGCAGAAGGACAAGACAGTGGGACAGAATGTTTTTTGGATTTAGCTGGCTTAGTGCAGACACTAAGAAGGCCAGAAGAACAACCGACGGTGCTGCTGTGTGGGTCTGCTACCAACCTGAGGTGGTTGGATGTGACGGTTCCATCCTCTGCCGCTCCGCTGCTCGACGGCTCCAGACTCGGAGGCATCGTTTTGTCGTTACGGAAACCTTCAAACCTCTGCAGGTGAGACACGTGGCCCAAAACAAAAAAAATGACCCACATACACAGTGATGGAGACACGGATGGACAGACAGATGGAGAGAGACAAAGGGGTAAAAAGACAAATAAAGACCCCTGTGCAAAGAGACAGAGAAACCTGGATAGTCTCACCTTAACCCCCCCAAAACAATGTGCTTAGTGCATCATGTGTTCTTCAAAGTCAAGACAATACTGTCAAAGTAACGTGTTCTTAGCACATTTTTGGTACAATCATATTTAGAAACATTTTGAAACAGAAACAGAGAAGAAGAAGAACATCCTGTGTGAACCAGGCATTCACAAACCATCGGAGCAAACAAACACTGACAGCAGTTTGTCTGGAGAGCCAACTTCAGCTTCCTCCCACAAAGACCAACATTATTAAACTGAAGTATTGATTTTGTTTGGGTCGGCTTAAACAGACAGTAACTAAGCAGGACTGTGGGTCCAGCTCATAATCACACCCTAAGGCATGAGGAGAGAAAAGAGGGAGCAGCTGAAGAGAGCACAAAACCAACGTCTGCACTCATTCCTTTCAAAAAAACCACCTTCCAAACATCTCCACCAGCCAACACTGAACTCTTGAAACCTGCGAAGAAGAAGAGACAAAAAAAGAAGAACAAAAAAAGAAACAGGTCACATGATGGGCGTGAGAAAAACCCCGGCGCTTGGTGCAGCAGCAGCCATTCGCGGGAATATGATGCTTAGACATGAGTTGGGACTGAATAAAGCTACATCAATGCACAAACATGGTCTTACATACTGTCCCATGAAGTAAATAACATGTATAGCCAAGAATAGGTCTAACACAATGACCGTTCCAGCAGCCAGGACCCTTCCCTTCCACCTATTCCTTCAGGCGTGTAGCTGGAATGCATATAGATCTACAGCACATATCCAGTCACGTCACGCTGACTCTGTACACAAGACAAAGCCTAAGCTGCAGGAATGCGTAGAGCAAATGTTTCTAGTTGCACTTCTGACTTTAGATGATAAGCACACACTTGCTTCATTAAGGATGCGGTCACAGGGACCTCAGTGATGATGCATAAACACACACACACACACACACACACACACACACACACACACACACACACACACACACACACACACACACACACACACACACACACACAGGCTAAAGTGTGGATTAATAAATACAGAATAATACAGGACTGGATTCAGACACAAATGTTTAACTGTTGAAAAAAACAAAAACAGATTTGGGAAGCCATGAATGTTTATGAAGAGTTTGGAGCAACACTTTCATAAACGTTCATCAACGTGTATTTCCTCTCCTTTCAAAACTATGTAATAGAGTCAAGATGTAAGCCTGGGAATGAGACAACAACTGTCTCTGACTCATTTGTCCCAGCGCGTCAACTCTGTGCTGGAAATCACATTTGACTGGACCTGAGAACGGGCACCTTTGGTGGAAAGATGCTCAAATCGTACTCGTTTAATAAAGATTACGCTGTGAAATTCTGTTGTTGTATCCTGAAGAACAGGACAAATGCAGCGTGCCAGACGATGAGAGGGTCACTTTGATTGACATGTTTGTCTCTAGTCTGTTAAAGCACGTCATGGGATGGAAACAATAATCTTACAATTCACACTTTGTCAGCTGATCAGAAAGCTTGAAACAAACTCCCGCAGTGCAGCTTTGCTCATACTTGGCTAATGTGTCTGCAGCGTCACAGACATGTGTTGAATCTGAGCATAATCTAAATTAAAGCTGAACCCAAAACCCACTTTCACACCCAAACCCACTGACCTAGTTGAGTATCCCAAATCTAAGACATCGACGGCATTCCTGTGCTTAAAAACACTCCTTCCAGTGTCACAAACTTGCAGAGACAGAAACACAAACGTTCTTTATTCAAATAAAAATACGTTTTAATATTAACACATTTGAACCTGTGCATAAAAGTGCATCAAATCCAGATGATGGTGGACACCAGACCCTCACTATGTTAGTATTCAAGTATTGAATTTGAGAAAACATTCACAGTAGAAATGAACTGAGGCCACTGAGAGTAAAGCAGTAAACACGGATTTGCTTTGAGTCACCTGATAAAACAACAACACTGGTATTAATTTAGGGATATAAAGATATATAGAGCTTACATGTATTTGAGGTTTATAATGGTATAAATAACCAAAGCTATATTTGGTTGGAGTAGTGGATTTATCCTATGCGTGTTGTCTTAGAGGCGGCAAGCATTGACCTTGACCTCCCTCTACTGTGTGTGTGTGTGTGTGTGTGTGTGTGTGTGTGTGTGTGTGTGTGTGTGTGTGTGTGTGTGTGTGTGTGTGTGTGTGTGTGTGTAGGGCGTGATTCGTCTCTATGCAGGATATCCCTTCACCCATTGCCAGTAGGCGGTCTATTGTTAGGAGACAGGCATGGGTTGTGCTGGGATCTGCTCTCCATAATCTGCTGCAGTAGTAATAATGTGAAGCTGTAAACTAACAGACGCTTATTATGTTTTACAACAACTCAGACGGACACTCAGAATTTAAGTTCATAATTATTGGTTGAATCTCAATTATTTGCAGCCATGTTTCCGTCTATGTCGACAGGGACGCGGGGTTCCTCGACTGCTTTTAAATCTGTGAGAGTCGATGATGAGCTTCTACTGATGCACAGACGTACATCCAGTCTGTCAAACGGCGGCCTGCACCGCGGCGTCAAACGTAAACGGGATGTGCTTTAATCCACTAAGCTATCGGCGTGTAAAAGATCTTCCTTTTTATAAAACAGGAACCGAGTTTGACACTTACCCTCACCTGTGCGTGTGCCCAGCGCACGACCAGCTTCTTGGACAAAGCTAGCTTCCCATTTAAACACTGGATCGCCCTCTCTGCCTCCTGCAGACAGTCACACATCATCCACAGAGAGAAGAGGAAGTATCGTTAGAAACTGTCCTTAGAGAATTAATTAGTCTTGACAATGGCGAGATGATAGTATACCTCTCTGCCTGCAGACAGACCATAACTGACATGTGTGTGTGTGTGTGTGTGTGTGTGTGTGTGTGTGTGTGCGTGTGCGTGTGCGTGTGCGTGTGTGTGTGTGTGTGTGTGTGTTTGAGAGGCAGTGTGACGAAATGTAGTTTTGTCTAATCAAATGAGTGAGTGGCTTTGATGCTAAATTATATTAATGAAGTAGTGTGCACTAATGTGTGTGTGTGTGAGAGTGTAAAGGTAAACACACACACTTCCTCTTATTAACCCTTTAGGGGGGGCTTCACATCCCACTGATGGACACTAGCTGTGACACGAGATGCTCATCACGATCCTCAGGCCCGCTCCAAAACAAATACTCCCCGCTGAGCCTGTGCAAATATTCTTTAAAAATGCAATATCTGCATCGATGCAATATCAATTTAACTGCCAATCATTGACAGATTGTATCAATGAAAATTAGATTCAGTTTCACTTCAAATAACACATTTGTTGACATATGCACCATGTTGGTTTTGTAACAACTCGGTGTTTGACACGTCTAGGTTTGTACTATCACTTTATATCCTGTATACTATTCATACTGTAGCAAAATGAAAATAACACAGTACAACACATATGAATATAAATCATCTAAAAACCCAACGTGCCCGTACCTCTCTGGTGTTGAAGTTGACAAAGCAGTAGCCCCGTGGCTGCCCCTCCAAAGGCCCTGACTTATGAAACAGGAAGTCAAACTGCTTCACGTTGCCAAACTTCTCCAACAACTTGACCAGGTGATACCTAAAGGAGTCATGAGAACACACAGGAGGAAATGAAATCATGATTATTCTCACTATCTATTCTGTAAAGAATCCTTTCAAAAGAACAACGCTTTTATTTAGTAAGATATTGAACTTGAAAACGACTCTAATCTAATGTATACTGTAGTTCATCCGTATGAACTAGTCACATTCGCCACCCTGCGGTCTGCGAATCTGTCAAGTGGGGCTAATGAGAAGGACAGCTTTCTCTCCCTGACACCTTTTTAGCAGCAGGCCAGCTGGTGTGGCAGCCCAGTGACAGTAAATCTCTCACTGAGACAATGCTGAGGATACAGTAGCAGGACAATGAGGGAATAAAGAAGAGGAAGCCTCAAATCTCCCCTGAGCACCGAGCTCCGCACGAAACAACATCCACCCGCTGCGTGGAGCTGCCTGGGACCGCCGGACCAGGAACCAACGCGGAGATGTTGTCACCGTAGAGCTATGCGGAGGGTGAGCAGTTGTAGGTTTGCGTGTTACCGACCTCTGGCAGCCATGGGAAAAAAAATGAATTCTTCCGACAGTGTGAGTTCAGGGCCTCCTGTGGACGATATTCACCGCTATATTACTGTAAATACACAGGTGCTGAGTGAATGTTTCCAATGCACGCTGAGCAGCAGGTGCTTTTCCATTTCATGACTTGTCACAGCTCTGGTGTATGATGGGATTTATGTGAGTAATATGCAGAATAAAGGATCGTATGAGGCATCTGACAGCAGTACACAGCATCCTGCTGACTGATCAGTTACTGAAAACAGCTGTGAAGTTCTTCATGCTCTTGAGGTACTGAGACTTCAAAACAATAAGTTACTTCAGAAAGAACATTTAATTTCCTGGTTGTTCTTTGGCCGAATTTGCTAAACAATTTGCTCATGTATCACTTTACTCAAATACTGCACTTAAGTACATTCTCAAGTACATAGAAAATTCTCCTTCTTGAGTTAAACAAATGAGCACAAAATGCAACATTTCCATTAATGCAACAGTAATATTAATCCAAAAGAATCATATGTAATAGTAAAACACTGACTGCTACTACTACTACTGTACTTTTACGTTTGATACTTTACGTTTTTTTGCTGATAATACTTGCATACTTTTACTTAAGGTTTTGAATGAAGGACCGTAACTTGTAGTCGAGTGTTTTCACAGTGTGGTATCAGTACTTTTACTCAAAGTAAAGGATCTGAACACATCGTTGACGCTGGTTCTGTTCCATCGAGTGACAGTGAGTCACGACACAGTGACAGTGAGTCACGACACTGTGACAGTGAGTCACGACACTGTGACAGTGAGTCACGACACTGTGACAGTGAGTCACGACACAGTGACAGTGAGTCACGACACTGTGACAGTGAGTCACGACACAGTGAGAGTGAGTCACGACACTGTGACAGTGAGTCACGACACAGTGACAGTGAGTCACGACACTGTGACAGTGAGTCACGACACAGTGACAGTGAGTCACGACACAGTGACAGTGAGTCACGACACTGTGACAGTGAGTCACGACACAGTGACAGTGAGTCACGACACAGTGACAGTGAGTCACGACACAGTGACAGTGAGTCACGACACAGTGACAGTGAGTCACGACACTGTGACAGTGAGTCACGACACAGTGACAGTGAGCCACGACACAGTGACAGTGAGTCACGACACTGTGACAGTGAGTCACGACACAGTGACAGTGAGTCACGACACAGTGACAGTGAGCCGGCGTGCAAAACACTGGAACTGAAGCCGCTAAAGAGAAAGTCAGTCATCGTCAATTTCATCGTTTAACATCGTGATTTTTCCTGCTGTGACACGTAAACGTTTGTTCTATGAAACCATAAGTACCGAGAACAAAACCAAAACCGAAAATGAACAAACAAAAGAAATCAACAAACACTTCCCTGTGTTATTGTTTCGGAGCCTTTACCTTGTGTGACTTTCCAATCCTCACAGTGACCCCAGGTGTTTTGTATAACTGCCTTTTATTGTTCGGTTGATTGTTATTTGTAATTCTGAATTGGTTTGTTTGTTTGTGTTTGTGTGTGTGTGTGTGTGTGTGTGTGTGTGTGTGTGTGTGTGTGTGTGTCACCACACAGAGGACTGTACACGTTTATGTGCATGGATGGAACTCGATGTGGGACACGCAGGGTGAGTTGTGCGTCTCAGCTACAGGGTGTTGTAATGTCTTCCACCCTCTATGGCTCCCTGGGGGGCTTTAGGCCAAAGAGAAGTTCTGCTTTTCCCAGACAACACCCTGCACGGCTCCCATGTGACGGTGACTCCTCCAGCAGTACAAGTCTCATTTACAAAGAAAAGATGATATCAAATTAAAGTTCATCATATTACTTATGACATTAATCTGGACTCTCATACTCAAATAGTTTGCATTTGCACCTCTGAACCTCTGATCAGGAGGTCATTTAAGTCACATTTTATAAAGCCATGATTTTAGTATTGCTGTATATATATGAAGATAAATGTATACTGGATGTTTGTGCATACGTGTCAATGTGAGCGAGATTAGATGGCTGACACTCTAAGAACATTTTTTTTGGATGCTCGTGAGCTGAACCACAATGGACCGCTCCTCCTGGGGGCTGTAAAAACCACCGGAGGAAGAGGAGGAGAGGGGGGGGAGGAAAGGGAGGGAAAGGTGGGGAGACTGGGGGGAGTAAAGTTCATAGAGGGGATGTTGACGGCAAGGTGAAAGGTGGAGGAACAGGAGGAGAAGCCAGAAGAAGAGAGGAGGTGAGGAGCCCAGGTAGGGAGAGACACGAGAGCATGGGAGGCGAAGATGAGGAAGGAAGCGAAACGAGGGGGGGGGGGGGGGTCCAGTCCAGAAAAAGATAAGACAAAAGGGTGGATGCAGAGTGGGTCAGAACGGGGGAAAGGTAGAAGGAGTAAGTTTAGACTTTCTGGCAAGGCAACTATCTGCAGTTTCTGCATACTTTCATGAAAAAAATCTAGGCCTGCAGTAACACTGAGGTCACAGTTACAAGTTCTTTAATAAAACCTCATGACAACTTCCAGGTACGCAACTTAAAATGTAACAGCAGGACCAGAGAGAGGACAACAAGGGAGACGCTGATGGATTACCACTAATGAGAAAGTCCCTCTCTGAGCCACCAAAAGCACAAAACATGAATATGTGCTGAAAGCTGCAGTTACACCTGCTGTGTTTGTGGAAGGAAATGGGACTCAGGCGGGACGCTCATCTAACCTCCGAGAAGAGTTAACAGTGTGTTTCTGTTTTTACTGAGCATTTACAGGGACAGTAGAAAACAGCGTTAGAGTTTGTCTCTGAACACAGTTGCTGTTGACACAGGGGGACAAAGAGAGAGTCTGAGATGGAAGAAGAAGAAAATCCACTTCAGTTTTTTAAACCACAAGCTTGGAATAGTTTTTTCCACAGGTGTGTAAGCTATGAGCCCTACATGAATATAATATCCTCAACCACAACTACACACACACACTCCAGAATCTGTCTTTCTGACGGAGGACACAGTGGTCTACACAAGATTTAAGCGCCGCCTTCTTACCTCATCACATCCTTATCCATCGAATATTTCACTGACCAACCGCAGCACGACCTCTGATCAGCAAACGAGGCCAAGTACAATAATACAATCCTAAAATGCTGCTATTATATAAAAAAAAAGGCATTTAAAGTTGGGGTAGCCTTTTTATTCCTGCCGCTATTAAGGAAAAATGCCATTATAAGCTTTCAGCAAATTGTTATTTAAGTGGTACCCGAGGAAAAGGAAAAATAAATAGATTAAATGAACGAAACGTTTATACTGCTGTATGTTCAAATTAACCATTTATGCCTCAAAATAGAAAAATAAAGCAACCAACTTGTAGTATGCAATATGCTGTTTTTAATTACCAAAAAAAATCTCTTCCAGAATAAACAAAGTCGTATTAATATTCATGGCGTCATGTACTCCTAATCAGCACCTTGCATTTCAGCTCAGCGTTCCACTTCTGCCCTGACTTTTGGTTTGGTTCACCGGGACAAAGAGTGAGTGCTACCTACGCTACCCAGGAGCTAATTAATCTTCCCAATCAGCAGCAGGGGCCACGGGCATTTCTCTTGTTTTCCCTCCATGCTGTGGGGTAGTGAGCTATTTAAGGAGAGGTAGAGCAGAGCAGGGAAAGGGGAAGGAAACGCCTGTCTAGACGCCCACCAGAGCTGCAGCCCATACATTCTCCAGCATCCCCCACAGGCACACAGGCACAGCAACACTCCCCCTCACCCCGAAACACCACCTTCTCTCTCTCCATCACAACTGCATCACTATTACACTAAATGTAAGGGTGTAAGCTCCACACTCACATCAGGAGTTTTGCACATTTAGACACTCAACTGCACACATGCACACATGTACACATGTACACATGCACACATGCACACATGTACACACGTTGTTGTGGAAATGAGACACGCTAATAATGTACAAACAGACACCTCAGTGTTGAAGCCTGCACCACCACCAGCTGCCACCCAAACATCAACTGTGTATTTAAACATGCACACACACACGCACGCACACACGCACACACACACACACACACACACACACACACACACACACACACACACACACACACACAGTCAGCTCCAGGTTGACACAGAGAGAGTAAACAGGGCAGGTGAGTGAGGAATGATGGCTGCTCCTTAGCAGAGCAGGTCTCCACGCCTCGCTGCCTCTCTTTCACACACCCAGCCCTGTCTGCTCAGTCTCAGCCTGCGACACACACACACACACACACACACACACACACACACACAGTTAATCAATCATATATGCACACACAATGCATTGCCTCTCCATGAGGTAGAGCCTGGCAAGTTAAAAAGCAATACCTCAGGTTCAGAACTTACAAGAACCTCAAATCCAACACTTGTTGCTGCTAAAATCCAAAACCAACCTTGTGTTTCATTTAGCTGGCTGTGTCATACCTTTGAATCTGGCAATGTGTACCTCTGTAGTGAAATACAGATCTGCTTTTCCCAGTTCAAATAACTTTTAATCTCTTAAAATGTGAGACCTAGTTTGTTTGTATTTCTCTGTGGTAGTTTCAGCTCTAATCTAATCTGTTGCAGAGAGTGTGAGTCTGTCTGGAACCAGTAGTGGATTTACTCACTCTGTAATTTTGGGATCAATGTTGCCTATCCACAAGCGGTTTCCGTCATGGGCACTCTCTGACATGATGGAGGCATTTTTCACCGTCTCTGCCGCAGAAGACATGTGTGCTCTGTGGGAGGCAGGAGGAGAAGACGGAGAAGTTAAGCTTACAGAGAAAGGCAGAGATACGTTTGTGATTTGTGTCAGACACCCAGCAGTCATTAAGCAAGGCAGAAAGGTGAGCTGTTAATCGGAGGACTAAAAACATATTAAACTATGCTGTACTAACTCTATCTCTCTGAGCACCGTGGCTTATATGATTGATCAGAAGGCCTCTGGAAAATGAAGAGAAGTTATCAGAAAAGATATGCGATGTATCGGTGCTTTGTAATAAGAAGCCCAAACATGTAAATCTACATACATAGGTAGTGTTAATAACATGAAGACGGTGCTAACATCAACTGTAATTGAGAGCTTATTCACAGGTAATTAGATCTAGTTTATTTCAATTAATTCACAAGCCAATCATTTGTCAGTTCACTTAGATTCATTTCTCGTGTTTTTATATTTAACGGGTATTGTTTGACATTTCACCAGATGTTGTGTCGTAGCATCAACGTCAACCAGTGCGCTGATAGTAAATATGATGTATGTGTAACGCTACGTGTATACAGCTGTGACGAGATAGTGGTCAAACACATTGGAGACCCACTTTAACGTTAAACAATGTCAGCCCACTGTCAACATGCACGTTCTCTAGTGTACATGTTGCTATAGTTTAGATATCTAGATATCTAAACTAAGTAGGTACGTTACGTTTATTCACTGCGTGTCAAACACCTCATTCTTAGAAAATGATAAAGACAGAAGAACTATTATTTTGGGGCTTCTCTTAGGAAACGTTGACTTGCTACGAGCTAACGATAGCTTAGCTAAACGCAGGTGGATCGATCGACTGCTATCCGCGCGTTGCACGCGTTTCCTGGTTAAAACGATCGTGTTGCGTTTAAGTTAAAAGTAATCTCGGACATTCAGATGGCAATATGTTAAAGAAAAGCAACATCTATCCACTAAACGGTTAACAGTCCGTTGTGGAAGAGGAGCAGGCTGCTATCTGTGAGATAGCTTCGATAGTATCACTTTACCTCCTCGATCTGTCAAACTTCCTCTTTGATAGCGACTGGATTATTAAACTTAATTTACTACGGATCCCACTTCGGGATGATTCAGTTACGTCAAAACATAATACTAATCATCTCAGGCGATGTGTATGTTTTCCTGCTATCAAACTGACCAGGTTAGCTAGCTCGAAGGATAAACAGTCGCCTTGCTAACGTCTCACAACAAAGGCGCAGAATGATGTCGTAGATTGTTTAACTATCTGTGGAGTCGAGAGGAGAGACTCGTTTTTATTTGTGGCGTGTCCCGCAACTCTCTCCTCATCCGGGTTTGACGTTTTCAGGCAGTAACCCCGCCTACTCGGGACACCCCGCGCAACGTTTCGCGCACACAACCGGATTTTCCAAAGTGTCGGCGCTTGATGATGACGACACAAATGTCAAATGTGGCTTTCCCCCCCTAGCTAACATGCTGTAAATGCTGTAAAGTAAGTACGTGTGCTGTTTGGGGTCACTTTTTTCAGGTGAAGGTTGGGTATTACCGGGTCGTTGCTGAAATGAACGGCAGTGCTATGTTTAATACTACGTGGTAGCGTTTTATGTTTAGTATTTGCTCGTGGTTTGTGCACGAGAAGGCGACGAAGGGCTGCATGCACGCCCCCATCGCAGCGACCTTCACACTGCTGCTCCTAGGCTACATAGAGTGCAGGGACCAGTCACTTATCTTACTATACACGCATTACGCACGCTACACCTCGTGATTTCTGCTTTACTCGAGTACCAATTACCAAAAAAACAAACATATTTCAGCATTTTCTGACACTTAATTGACTTAACAGTTAATCAATTAACTGGAGAGGTTCAGGAGGCGGAACATCATCCGATACTCTGCTGTATTATGTTCAGCACGAACTGTAACGTGTGCAGAGGAGACATCATGCGGGCCCGCCAGCTGTCCTCTGCCACTGCATGAAGGAGCGGTGTGTCTGCAGCTGCTGCTGTGTGGGGAATCTACAGGATCTGAGGCTACAGTATCCCACCGAACACCTGTGCTTCACTTCTTCTGCTTGACTTCCACTCTAAAGAGATCCGTCACCGTCCCTCATGGGAGCCTATCTGCTCTGCCACTGTGCGCCGTATCATGTCAGCTTTGTCAGGAAACCTGCCGGTTTGTTTGTGTTGTAGGTGGTTTTCCACAATCTAGCCTAAATATTGCCTTTGGAATATGTTTGGATTTTGGTTCATATCTGGAGTCAGTGTTGGATTAACACCAGGGACTTGTGGCATATTGAGGACACTGAGATCAGTATGGTGTCTGGGATTTTTGGTGCTTTAAGTGAATGCAGGAGAAGTTTAAAATCGACAAAAAAAGACACACAATGGGTTATGGCTGATTCTGACATCTTTGTAAACCCATTTCACAATCAATTTAAATTTTGATTTAGTGTTATATTCTTGGCAGTGTGCATACATCTTTGAAACAGCATTTAGAGAACCACAATTATAATCTTAACAGTTAAAAGAATAAGTAAATGTGAAAAATAATCTGACAATTGTACATACTTTGTTGGTTGGTGGGTTTTGTTTGGACATATAACCTGCAGTGAGAGGTCTTTACTTGCTTTTTTATGCAAACAATATTTATGTCCAGTGAAGAACAACATATTTCTCCCAACTGAAAATAGTTATTAATAGTATTTCTGTAACATGATGCATTTGGTAAAGTTCTCCTCACGTAACTGAATTGTCTTTACTGCAGCAGTTTGTTTCTCCTCACAGCTTCCAGCTATAAATGCACACCACACAATCGAGGATGCCAATCCGGCTGCAGAGCTCTTCACAGCCACTGACTGTGAAAGACGGGCTTCAGTGTGTGTTTGTGTCTGTGGGCTCGGATACCTCCAGTGTTTGTCTGCGCTTGTTGTACTCCGGGGTTCAGCGACACGGTTCACAGTCGAGAGCCATGTTTGCGCGGTGGGAGGTGGGAGGTGGTTGTTTTAAATAGAAAAGGAGCGGTCCGTCTCATATTGTGACATTTCTGAATGGGAGGTTTCCCCTCAGGAATGCTCAAAACGACTGTGCGTGGGCCGAGAGGAGACTTTGTGGTTGGCTTTTAGATTTGTTTGTGCTAGACGGAGACGGTGTAATTGCGTGTAATGTAACCCGTACAGCTGAGCGCGGAAGGTTCTTCAACTGCAGTGATTTGGACTTGTAGCAGGAAAAGCACAGGTGAAACAAATGACCCTAACGATGGCTCAGGTCCATCAAGCCTTCGAGTGGGACCAGTGGACCAGGGAGCACGATCGGCCCTCTAACCTCCAGCCGTGTTCACGTGTGATTGCAGGGTTTAATTAATAACACTAATTATTGCCTTGTTCCATTTATGTGGTCAGGGAACTACTTATACTGTACTTAGCAAAGATATATGGCTGACATTGCAAAAAAAAACAACATACAGCATTCACAGGTTTAACTCTATTGTTTGCTCTTTTTATTCTCATATAGTTGTCAAGAGAAAAGTAGAGCTGGAGCTTTAATGTCAGTACTAGAGGTAGGCCTACCTCCTACTGGCTGAGATGAGCTATTACTGCATTATGATCAACTGATCTGTGTACAATTTGTTATTCACATTTGTTCAAATGATGTTATTTCAAACTCAGTGGCATTGTGTTCATACTTCCTCTTACATCATTTTTTAGTTATTTAGTCCTTTTTTCCCCTTCTTTCTCCTTCAGTTATGGCTTTGAATCAGCTGAGTCGGCTGCGGCCTCTGCTGTGTCAGTCCCTGTTGCGACAGGTCAGGTCTCCCCTCGTGGTCACCTCCAGGGTCAGTGACCCACTGCTGCACCCCAACCCCACCGTCCACCCCGCTGCATGCAGGAGGCTCTACGCCACGAAGAAAGCAAAAGGTCAGTGAGGAGACTGCGCGGCCTGGAGTTTGCGTGTGTACAGCCTCCGTTGGCACGGATGCGGGTTACGTGATTCGATGTGATCTATCTTAGATACGAGTCGTCCCTCTTCCCTCGGTGATCTGCCTCTTTCCCTCTCTTCATCTTCCAAGCCAAGGCAAAGGGCCAGTCAGCGAAGGTGAATATTAATGCGGCTCTGGTGGAAGACATCATCAGTCTAGATGAAGTGAAGGGGGACATGACAGCTGTTCTCAATGCGCTCAAAGAGGACTTCACACGCAACCTCAGCATCCGAACCTCGCCAGGTATTCAGCTCGTCTCTGACTCTTTCTCTCCCTCTCGTTTTATCCGCCTGCGTCTGATTACATTACTTTCTTTCCTAGTCTTTGCAGAAGAAAAACAAACAAACAATAAAAGCAGCTGTCTAATAGTGCCAGGTATTCATCGGATGCAACGCTGAGGGGTGGATATAAATGGCAGGATAATAAGAGCAACGGCAGTGTTGTGAAACACATACGTGTTTCATTTAGTTGCTAAGCTTTCTATTTCCTTCTTTATTGTTAACAGGGTTAAAGAAGACAACATGCTAGAACAATAGAACAAATGCAGTGAGTTGAGTACCATACGGCTAGGATGAACTAGTATTTGTATAAATTGTCCAACAGCAGATTTAATCTGCAAAGGTATGTCTGTGATCTAATGGATGTCTGCAGTCCAACCAGAATGATACAATGTTTACCCAGAGCCAAACCAATGTTTGAATCCAGTTTTTCCAAAGAATGCTTTTCAGGAGCATCTACAAACGTGGCTCCTCTTCTTCTGAGTCCTGACTTAACCGTATGTGATTCTGTCTCTGGATGGACGGCCGTGACGTGACGGACATCCACGAGATGAGATGTCACCTATGCTGGCTATGCGTATTTTTTGGGATTCCTACTTTGAATTTCATACACACACACATGTGCATTGTTTTTCATCTACCTGACACAGCGCCTGAGGCCAGAGAGCGAGCCCCGGTGTGACTTTTACCTTGACTCCACTGTGACCTCGGTTTCCCCAACTACATCCAGGTCACGACCCTTCCTGCCTCTGGGTTGTAACAAATGGGAGCTGGGCTCGGTGTAGTCGGAGGTGGGGTGTATAATGGAAGCTCCCGAGGGAGGAGGCAGCCTCGAGAATGAGACTTCACATTTAAAGCGTCTGAGCTTTTCCTCCTCAGATGAAAGTGTGCTTTTGATCTGCAGCTTGTGCAGTCTAGTTTAAGTTCACACAAACACGCAGGAGAGTTAAACAGCGGAGGCATGAACACAACCTTGATTGTCATGCATAACATCTCGATGTCTTGTCTTGCAGATACCCTCAACATGTTTCAATGTCCTTCTATTCATGTATCCGTCCGTTCTTTATCGTCCCATCAGCTATGTCTCGGTATGAGGCCCCTCCCTTTATAGCCCTCCATTACTTACTTTTCTATTGAAACAGCTTTATTTTTTGGCTCCCGCTCAAAGGATATTTTCAATCTGTCTCTTATACTTTTGAATGCAAATTAGTTCTTGACCTACAGGGAAACATTTGTTCACAAGAGTTCCCTCCTCCACGCCCTCCATCTTTTCAGTCCTCCTCCTGTTTCTCCTGTCATGTCAGCCTCCATCCCTCCCTCCTGTCATCCGTCTTGCTCCGTCTCTCTCTCTATCCACTCACTGCTGTCCTCCGCTCCATCCGTCCTCCTCTCTTCTGTCCAGCTGCACAGTAATCCAGGGAGGCAGCAGGACTTAAAAGCTGACAGCAGAGATGAGATGGTGGAATGGAATGACGTCAGTTGTCCAAATGTGTGTGTGTGTGTGTGTGTGTGTGTGTGTGTGTGTGTGTGTGTGTGTGTGTGTGTGTGTGTGTGTGTGTGTGTGTGTGTGTGTGTATGTGTGTGTGTGTGTGTGTTCCATGAACCTCTCATCTGGCTCTCATTAAACTTATGACTAAACGTGTGTGTGTGTGTGTGTGTGTGTGTGTGTGTGTGTGTGTGTGTGTGTGTGTGTGTGTGTGTGTGTGTGTGTGTGTGTGTGTGTGTGTGTGTGTGTGTGTGTGTTTTACCGTGAATCCTTACTGTATGTGTGCACGCTTTTTTTTGCGTATGGCAGACGTGCAGCAGAAAGTCGTAGATAGATGCAGAGAGAAGGGATCAATGCTGGGACCGCCGTGTTGTGGTTGGTCACAGATGGGTAAAGACGGCCCAAAAACACGCTCTGTTTCCATGGAGACTTTGTCAACACGGGGTGGACTGAGACATTGAACCACAACACCGGTTACTGTGACAAATCTACCTAGAACTACCTCAATATAGCTTCAGGTACAAAAAACCACCAATTCCAAATGAATGAAGATGTTGCAGACCAAACAACTGCATAGAATACAAGTGATGGTGTTGTGCATTCATCTCAGTCTGAAGAATAATACTGATTTTATCTACATTCCTAGTATATCAGGTTTACACATAATGTGGCATGTTTAAGATGAATGGTAAACAAATGTTTAGTGCACATATAAAAGCATATTTTCCATGTATTTATTTTATATTGTATGTATTATATCTCTGTCTCTCGGCCCCCGTACCCCTCCTCACACTCCACCTTTGTAGTCCAAGAGATGATTGTCTGTCTGCCTGTCTGCCCTCCTGAAGTATTATCAGATGTGGAGGTGCTCATTGTCAAGGCACAGGTAACAAAGACGGACAGGCAGAAGCTCACAGATATGGACATGAGCGGTCCGTGTGTGCAAACAGAGGCGCTGTGTGGAAGTTGAAAAGTCAGAATAATTGTCTGGCAGGTAGACGGCGTGTCAGGGATCCAGTTGGGCTGCGGCCTTTAAACAAAAGGCATCCATTTCATCACAGCATTTTTATTTTTCATTTATTTCTTTGCATCTGATCACTGACTGGTACCTCGATGTCTCTTTGCTCTTGAACTCATATGATTAATTGATTTTTAAACTCTCACCATTGGCTCACCTCCCCTTCAACCCCCGTCCCCCTCTTTTCCACACACTCTACCAGCGCAGCCTGCAGTGGGTAAGCAGGGAGCGAGTGATGTAAGGCAGAGGTGGAGAAGGAGGAAACAACTGCGTCTGAGGTTAGCCAGATGGAGGAGAGGGAGCGGGGCGGATGGATGGAGTGAGGGAGGAAGGGACTGAACAGGAGTCGGCTAATGTTGGCAAACTTATCTTTGTTCCTCAGTGTTGACAGTGAGGACAGACGGTAGATCATGGAAACTCTTAACACTGTTACACTGGTCTCGTTTGTGGTTTCTGCTGCACATCCATCCATCCATCCATCCATCCATCCGTCTGTTTGTAAATCTGTCTGATTAGATAGAAAGAAAACATCCAGTCAGTCGGCATGGAAACTGTCTTCAAACCAGAAAAGCTGTTTTATTCACCACAGCCTCACCGATACAAGTATTGTATTTATGAGAAGAAAACAATTCTGTTAATTTGTTTTACATAAACACATGACATAAACGAGCATTGGGTGAGAAAGACGCGTGGAGACCTGAGATATTTTGCACACAAACAATAAACTTTATCATCAAAAATGAACGTAAAAGTAGATATATGAGATTCTTTATTTTAAATGTCTATAAATAGAACTAAAAAGCAATATTCAACTTAAATTTAGCAAAAGAAAAAGTCAAATATTCATAAAATTCAGCCTTTTAAAATAGCTATTCTTGCAAATGCTGATATTTTAGATATTGGCAGATAAAATTGCCCTGCAGATGTGCTTGAATTACAACGACGCCTCGAATTATTGAAAATACTTCAATGAATTAAGTAAATGGACAATAGCGTGTGTCTGCGTTTGTTTAGGAGCTCTGGATCACATCGTGGTGACGACCCAAGATGGAAAGTTCCCTCTGAACCAGCTGGGACAGGTCTCCATGAAATCCCCTCAGCTCATTATGGTCAACATGAGCAGCTTCCCAGAGGTAAGACGGCCACACCAACAAACAGGAGGACACGCGTGTGCAGAGTCCTCCAACCTCACGCGCACGCGAGCGCACGGTAACTCAAAGCTTTATGAAAATAATCCCAATCGCAGACAGATAGACGGTCCTCGCAGGAGGAAAAGTGAGCCAGACCAGAACTCTTAAGCCCACGTCTCTGTGTAAATGAAACCTGACCTGCCTCTTTCTCTCCGACTGCGTCTCAGATGCTAATTGATTGATCACTCGGGGAGCCCTTTGTTCTGGGGCGAAAGATAGCAACAGGAACCCCAACCCTGTGTGAGCGTGCACTGAGATGTGGTTATGTCGGCGTACGAGTTGTCACAGAGGAGGAAATTACCTCATTTTACCCCCAGGTTAGGAAGGAATGGATTATTTTTCTTCTTTTTTACTCCCTTTTCTTTCCCTCTTTTCCTCCTCAGATGATAGAACTCTGAGCTAATCAGAGCTCCAGAAATAAATATTATCCACAAAGGCAACTCACGTTTTCAATGGTCCGACTTTCTGGTGGTCTTGAAAATCAACATTATGCAATCATATTCATACACAGACAGTCGTCACTGGGGATTTAGTTCTCTTAGGCCTTATTAGCCATCGAGCTGAAGTACAGCTATATGGTGCTTTGTTTAAAAGAAGAAACAAAAATCATATCTGCTCCTCTTCTCCATAGTTCAATAATATTTTTTTACAGGACCAGTTCTACATCGTGTTGTAATACATATGTGAAGATGCTCAGTTAGCTGAACATTCTTGTTTAAGTGAAAATAAAAACAAGACTTGTATGCAAAATGAATGATGTAAAATGCAGAGTTGAAGTGATAAATTGCGCCCAATAAGCCTGCAAGTTCTGATCAATAGGAGTTATGAATGATACCAGCTTACAAGTGAAGCTTCCATGTACAGGAAGGAGTACAGCTGCTCAGAGACCGGCCAATAGTACAGAGTAAAATAAGTGATTACAGTAATACAACCAATGCATACTGTGCACTATGCTAACATGCTGACGCTGAACAGGTATATCGCTTCCACCACAATCTTAGTTTAGCACGCGAGCGTTCTAGCTAGTGTGTGTGTGTGTGTGTGTGTGTGTGTGTGTGTGTGTGTGTGTGTGTGTGTGTGTGTGTGTGTGCGCGCGCGCGTGCGTGCGTGTGTGCGCGCGTGCGTGCGTGCGTGCGCGTGTGCGTGCGTGCGTGCGTGCGTGTGTGTGTGCGCGCACCAGATGTAATGGCAAATCCAATAGTTGTTGAGAGATTTCACTCAAAACCACACATGTCAACCTCATTGTTGAGGAAAAGTCGAGAGTTTTCAGATTCAGTCTGAACCGACCCGCCGCCCGCATGGCCTGTTGTAGCCCGGCAGAAATGACATTCAAAGGCGGTTTGTTCTGTTGGAGAACCACCTGTCTGCTACAACGGACCGGTTTTTCCACCACCTTTTTATTTTCCTACCGGTCACATTGTGAACCGGAAAAGTGTGGCTTCACATCTTTGTCCTCTTTCTTGCTGATATCACAAAACAACATGCAAATCTGAGTATGCATCAGTATCTCAAATCTGTAACTTCAGACTGAATGGTCTTTTCAGTGAGTCTATTTCCAACGACAGACCACACACACACACACACACACACACACACGTAGTCACACACAACCCTGTCGTGCCCAGCGTTACCCGTGTCCCACACAGAGGTGAGTCCTCAGTACCCCGAGCTAATAGGCTTATAATGATGCCTATCCATTACCAGGCACTCCAGAGGCCCGACCATTGTTTTCCAGTCATTCATTAAGAGCAGCCTGGGAAGGCACAGTGGAACTAACAACAACTACCAGCATGCTTAGATCACGGGGCAGCTTGGTGTGTGTTTTAGGATGAGTGTGTGCGTGTGCGTTTTTTAAGCATCCCACCGCTTTGTTCATAAAGTGTTTTCTTCAGGACTCACGATTGAAACACGAGCGCACACACGCCGACTCTCGCACACATTCCTCTTTGCTTTGAACCGCGCCGTCACGCGTTTGATGTTAAACTTCAGTGTAATTTCTCTTCCTCTCCAACATATTAACCAGAACCGGGCCCCGGACTTTTTCAGAGAAATTCCCCTCGGTTTTTCCGTAACCGCCGGAGTGGTCGTCGGGAGAGAGGAAACGGTGATGAATTTGATGCTGAGAACAATCAAACATAGGTATGGGCTGAATCTATCACCCCACACTCAAAGAGAGCAACCAGAGGGCCTGCGCTCCGGATGACTCTGACAAAGGAAACGAACAGAAACCTCATGAATTCATTTAATGCGCGCAAATAAATTCCTTTAATCTCACCGCCGTTTCTGTTTCCCAGCGGATAAGGCCAGAAGGAGCTGTCAGGAAAGGAGAGGAGAGTAGAACAACTATATGTTCTAAATCCTCGCATTACACATTTGCACACTTTGTGAAGCTCAGCTGAGGGAATTGTCATGCGGTTGCAGAGTTAGTTTGAGGAGTCTGACTTTGTTTTAAAGGGTTTAAACCGTTCAACTGTCGCTATCTGGTTCTGAAGGATTGTGTTGTATGGTGGATCAGGTTTTAATGTTTCACACATGTGAATGCTCTTTTAATATTTACCATTGAGTCACAGGCAAGCGTGTTTTTCTGCCTGCTGGCCTGCCAAACAAATATAAATACACTTTAAAATAAAATTCCAAAGAAGCCACTATATTAATGAGCTTGAGTCAAAGTACCGTGTGACTGTAGAGCAACACTTGTCAGACTCTCGTCTTTGTCTGATCCTGTGTTGTGTTGACACTGGATCACTTGTTTCCGTCACAAAACACACAATGCTGCTCTTCTTCTTCTTCTTCTTCTTCTTTCTTCTTCCTCTAAAAAGAAAACAGATTGTGTTTGGGAAATATTAGTTGCAATTCTTTTTTTCTTTTTTTTCATCTTTTTCAATAAACCATTTTGATAAAAGACATATTTTGCAGATGTTTTGTCCCAAATAAACAGCCGTCCTGTTCTGTGATGTAGTTTCCACAGTGCAGATCAGAAACATTCATTTTCACTTTAGCTCTTAATGTGGACAAATATGTCTAATTTATCAAGAAAATGTCTAGTTTGCATTTACACTAAGATTCTTCAGCTACACTACATACAGTGTCATGCATGATAATGACAGATTGTTATGGAATCTAATGTACAAACTGAAGCACCAAGATGGAATTCAGCCGTCTTTAATTGTATCAGTTACACCTGTGCTTTTCCTGCTATGACTTTAAATCTGTCCTCTGTGAAAAAGGCCTGCTGAGGCAGCAGCATAACTCACTCGTGTCGTCGCTCAATGGGTTGTTTATCCAACTGGAGCAATTGGATGCAACATAGTTGCTTCTCAATGGCTGCAAATAAACAAAATGGACAGAAAGTTGTTGTGAAAAATTGCCCCTCAACCATGTTGAAGTGTCACAATCATGGCGGCTGCCTAAACATGCGTAACATGTCATCGTCTTTCAACACGCGTGGCCTGAATGTCTCCAACCACCCAATGTGTTGACTTCTGCCTTCCCACCGAATCGGTTGAACCCAGTAGAGACCTCCTTTTCAAACCCACATAAGGTAATGAGCTGGCCACATGCAAGAGCTGACCACAACACAAGAGAAGTGTTTACATGTTCTCTTTAGTCAAAGTGAAGATACGTCCATGTGCTCACCTCAAGGTAATGACCGTTTCACATCTTCATAAACAAGCAATTAGCTGCTGTGAAATGTGCAAATAGAGGTTTAAAAAGGAACACATATAGTCAGAAGCGTGTGTGTGTGTGTGTGTGTGTGTGTGTGTGTGTGTGTGTGTGTGTGTGTGTGTGTGTGTGTGTGTGTGTGTCGTACACAAGCAGACTCTCCTGTGAGATCACCGTGGGTCAACGCCCTGCCCTGCAACCTCTCAGTCCTGTCCCAGAGGGCCGAGCGCTGACAGTGGCCCAAGGCACTTCCACACTGCAAGGGCTTCCCCAGACACACACACACACACACACACACACACACACACACACACACACACACACACACACACACACACACACACACACACACACTACAAACACAACACAACACCTTAATTACTGCCAGCTGGAGCTGGACCACTACCTGCAGTTGTAGCGCTGCTTTTCGACTCACACCAGTGCTCGCCGCAAGCACACATTCATGTGTGTGTGTGTGTGTGTGTGTGTGTGTGTGTGTGTGTGTGTGTGTGTGTGTGTGTGTGTTTGTTTGTGCCCCAGGCTACAGCGGCTGCCACCCGCGCCCTAAGAGAGAGTAGCATGAACCTTAACCCAGAGGTGGACGGGATGATCATCAAGGTGCCCGTTCCCAAGTGAGTCTCACACACACACACACACACACACACACACACACATACACATATATATATATATATATATATATATATACACACACACACACACACACACATACACATATATATATATATATATATATATATATATATATATATATATATATATATATATATATATATATATATATATATATATATATACACACACACACACACACACACACACACACACACACACACACACACACACACACACACACACACACACACACACACACACACACACACACAGCCCCAAGGGCAGGAACAGGAACACTTTCCTGCTTTTCAATCTTTTCTTTACACCTTTTACTTTTCTTCTGTCGTTCCTCTGTTTTCCCACCATTATTATACAGTGACACGTATCTGAAGTACGAGCCCTGAAACAATGAGGCGATCTGAACAATATGTTACTCAATTAACACAATGTTAATTAATTAAAGTGTTTTTTACTAAATTTATTATAAAGTTATTTGACTAAATAGATCATTTTTAAGACTCAGTTTTTATGCTCTGTTCATCTGTGACAAGACATTTTTGTTTTTATAGATGAAATAAGTAACCAATAAATAGATGAAACAATCAATACATTCTGGAAATGATCATAAACCTGAACCTTGCAGTAAGTCTCATCCATGGATTTGAATGTATCCCCATTAATAAATCTCTTCAAGCGAGAGATTTATGGACTTCTGTTAGCAGATGTATGGAGACCCCCGGTGTGTTGATGTGAGGGTCAGGTCACTCTCTCTCTCTCTGCTCAGACTAGACCTCTCTCACTCACTCTCTCTCTTTTTCTCTCTGCCAAGTCAAACAAGCTCACCAAAAACTATCCATCCCTCACTCACTAAACCACTCTGTGTGTATATACAGTATGCTTTTTACATATACACACATGTGCGTGTAAGTATACATGTATAAATGCCGCCCTGTGTTTATGTGTGTGTGTGTGTGTGTGTGTGTGTGTGTGTGTGTGTGTGTGTGTGTGTGTGTGTGTGTGTGTGTGTGTGTGTGTGTGTGTGTGTGTGTGTTGAGCAGCAGGTGTTAGTCTGGCAGAGGAGGGACACAAGAGTCAGACTGCTTTCCCCCTGCAATCAGTCTCGGCACGCTCCAAGCCTCCATTTGCATTTCCAAAGAGAAGGCGCTCCTTGATTGGCCCTGGAATCAGTAATTAGGCCGTATTGTTTGTGGTAAATAGACGCCGCACTTGGATTGTTTGCAAATAGTCCCAAAGGCAAAAACAACGAAAAAAATAGTCAATTAAGGACAAAGAGAGAGAGCGAAATGGGAAGTAGGATTTTCTGAGTGATTAACAATCGCAAAGTGAATACAAAGTTGTTGGGATGACGGATGTTTCGGCTCGAGTCTGAGACCTCGGCAACTGATTGTTGTTAGTTGGTTGCTTACGAGTCTGAACTAAAATTATTAGACTTCGTGCTTACGAGCACTTAACGTTCTCATTTGCACAAGTGAGGACATTGTTTTGTTCATTGTTCTGTGTGTGCACAGTGTGTCTGACGAACCCTTTCTTTTCGTCTCTGGGTGCAGTTTAAAGTTAGTTTTAATGTTTTGCCTAGTTCATCTCATTTCCTGCAGCGACTCCTCTCTCCAACGACATTTTAATAAACGTTGGCTTTTTGTGCATACAAAACCTCACAACTATTCATGCAATTATCTCAGCGATTACTTCATCTCTCTATTATTACCCTGCTTTTAAGAGGAGCTGACACTTGAACCTATCATCCTTCATCATGTCTTCAAACTGCATGCAGAGACATGAAAAGGGCACTGATGAGTGTGTGTGTGTGTGTGTGTGTGTGTGTGTGTGTGTGAGAGAGACATCTTGCTTGGTATAATCCATTTCCTTGTCTCCCAGGGAATCTCACCTGCTCTGTTATCGTGCGTCTCCTCTCTTTTCCCCCCCGTCTCCTCCCCTCCCTGCAGAGTGACTCGGGAGCACAGAGAGAACCTCGCCAAGCTGGCCAAACAGTTCGGCAACAAGGCGAAGGATTCCCTGAGGAAGGTGCGATCCAACGCTGTGACGCAGGTCAAAAAGACGAAGGAAGGACACTCGGAGGACACCGTACGACTTGTGGAAAAACAGGTGGGAGAGACAGCGGTGCTGCGCGTAAAAGCCTCTCGATTGATAGATCAGACCGACGAAGGGAAGTTTAATGTTGAGATGAGGCACAAAACTGAGTCAAGGAGGTAACTGATGATTTAGTTGTGAATCTATTGTAACCGCAGCCCAAACTGTCCAAGGGTACAGCTCTTCATCAAGCGACATTATAACTAGAGAAATCCATCGTCACATCGCAGCTATAATGGCATCCTTTACCAAACAGACACTAAGGTGAGTCCAAAAGGTGTGTTCAAAATCTTTTTCCTCCTCTTTTCCCTTCTCAGATTCAGCAGATGGCGGACAGCATTGCAGTGGACATTGACAAACAGCTTGCAGCCAAGACCAAGGAGCTGTTAGGCTGATTTTGACGATTAAAAAAAGTCACATTTTTGATATTTTGGTTGTAGCTGAACCAACACCTGGACACACTTAACAGAAGCAACATTTCAACCCTATCGTGTTTACAATAAACAGGGACTCATTCGGTAGTTCTTGCGTCCCGTTTCTCACAGTCCACAAGCTTCACACAGACGAGTGAGTCTCGGTTCTGTTGTACATGTTTTGGCAGAAACTGGGCTTTCGGTTCCGGGCCCACAACTCTGGCAGAGATGTGCTCCTCGCTGCTGGGTGATATCCGTGTTTAACCGTCGGTACATAAACAGAAATTGGCACGGAATCGACATCATCTCCCTCCTCGCTCGGTGCTCTTCCCGTCTTCAAACAAACACCGAGCAAAGGGACGGATGGACTTTTAATAGGATTCGTAGGCCTCCTCCTAATCAAACGCCTTGCCACAAGGGCCGTCTGTTTACGTAAAACAAGCGCACCCGTCTGAGTGTAGACCGGCTGCGGGTTTGTCTTGGTGGCAAGAGCGAGGGAGGAAGGGAGAAAGGGTTTGTTCCAGAGACGGAGGATATGATTAGCGTGTTGCCAAACATTTGTTTCACATTGATTCAGAGTCTGTTAAAGAATGCGCTTGAGTAAAAAAAAGCCTTTAATTTCGGCCCATGTCTAGGATTGATAATACGGCTGCTCTCTCGACAATGAAGTCGGGGAAAGCAACATTATTGATGGACTCCATTAAAGAAACACTGCTTTGTACCGTGTGCGTCATTTTTCTCTCTCTTGTTTTCTTTTCTTTTCCTCCACTTTTTGGTTTGAAGTCGCCCCCCTCCATTAGTCAGAGTGATAATGGACTTTTCCTGTGTACAGACCTCCAGGTCCTGACTGCTGGCACCACAACTGCCCATTAGGGAGAGAGGCTTTTAATGTTGTGCACTTGGCCCTCTTTTGTCTTTCAACAACTGCACTTTTAACGCCACGGTCGAGAATCGGAGTAGTTCGAAGTGGATCAATAACAAGAAATGTATGAATGGGAAACCGTCTCGACACACACACACACACGCACACACGCACACACACTCACTCACACACGGCTGTGCTTTCATCTGTCCGCTGTTTACACCAGCCAGAGGCTTTGCTGTACTCTTCTGTGGTCGGTGTCTTAGTCTTTATCATGGTTTTTGTTATGCTTCCTCTGCTACTGGTCCCAGGCAGCCCACATGGCAGAGCGGTTTAGTTTGCCCACACACTTGCTCTTATAACCACACAGTCATTTGATGATTACAGCGCTGCATCATTGTAAACTACCAATTCAATCTTAGTCAAAATGCAGTCCGACCTCTTTTAAATGGACAAAATGAATTGAGGGATGGTGACGGTGCAGATTCCTTGGTGGGTCTTTTTTTGTCGTCTTTGGTGTTTCGGTGGCAGCAGCGGCGCTCGGCTGCGCGCTACACATCGTGGCTTTATTACATTTGCCTTGGCCCTCTGTCCCCCTGAACAGCTTCGCTTTAATGGCCTAAACAGACCAGAGTCGTTGGATAAACAAGAGTTTAGCGGAGGAGTGGCTGAGTCGGGACAGAGGAGGGGTGGGGTGGAAATGGCAGGTTTTTGTGGTGATTCTGGGTCCATATGTCAGCAATTTGAGGGCATTGTGTACCTTGGCCTAAAACAGAGGCTTCATGATCGATGGAGGGGTGAAAATCTCCCAAGTCCCTGGCGAAGAACACAGGCGAGCACAAGGAAATTGCTTTCAGCTGATAGCTTCATTTTGGTTGACATTTATCAAGTGAATTACCCTGTTCCTTTCAAATGTTTACTACTCCTACAAGCACCGCCTTTTCACTGTGTGTGTGTGTGTGTGTGTGTGTGTGTGTGTGTGTGTGTGTGTGTGTGTGTGTGTGTGTGTGTGTGTGTGTGTGTGTGTGTGTGTGTGCGTGCGCGTGCGTGCGCGCGCGCGCGCGTGCGTGTGTGTGCGTGTGCGTGCGTGTGCGTGCGTGTGCGTGTGCTTTGTGCTATTACGAAAGCAATAGAGGTTTGTCTTTGTGGAAGTTCTGTGGCGATTCCTCACAGAAATATACAAGTCTGAATTAGCTCAGTAAATGTTTGATTGGTTAGTCTTGCCTTCTATATGTCGCTGGTGCATTTATGGAAAGATAACCAGTTACAGCTTTTACTCACAACAAGCTCTTGAAAAACAGAAATGCAAATGTGACGTTCAAATAAATTAAAGCAATACTTTTGCTTATCGGCCACAAAGGTGACTAAAATGTAATATAGCACAAGTAGAGAAGAGTCCATCATCAGTCATGTTAGTTATAAGGCAAAAAGAATTAGTACACCAGACCAAGAGAGGCTGAAGCAGCACAACTCCAGAGTGAACTAAACTGGGCAAGAGTCTGTTTTAGTACTTATGAATTCAGGTTTTCATTTGTGAGAGGAAGAGTTCTTGAATGATTTCTTCTTTCAAAAGTTGCTTAGTCTCACTTTAAATCATCAGATGGGAGTTTTTTGAAAGTATGCGTGTTGCATCGCGCTTAATTAATTCAATTTCATCCCTCTTTCCGGGAAGCACAAATATCACATACAGTCGTGGAATAGTACAATTTCAAGTCGTATTGGAAAAATAATGAAAATCCCTCGAGTGTTGCTCTCTGTCTCAGTCCCTCCATCCTCTCTTACTTCATTCTTCCCCTCTTAGCTTTCTTCTACTTCTCAATTCCTCTACTTTTCATGCAGATTTCTGTGTTGCATTATTCATGTGTTTTGAGAGAAGCTCGATATCATGGTCTAATACTAGTTTCCCAAAAAGACCTACATTATATCGTATAGCCACCACTGTGTATGAAAGAAGAAATAGAATGTATATATTCATATATATATATATTTATATTTTTATATATATGATTCCTCTCTGTGTTCCGTCGTCCCTTTGTGCCGCCTGTGATTACACTCTGAGCGTCGAGCCGCGGTGCTGCTGCAGCAGCTGAACCGCTGAGGAGGCTGTGGAGCCGGGCGGCAACTGAGCCGACCACTTCAGCGTGGACCGAATTGGACAGATCACACACACACACACACACACACACACACACACACACACACACACACACACACACACCTCCCTTTTCTCATCACCTCTGGAGTGTAAGAGTGAGTGAAGCCACCCTGAAGATCTCATCAAGGATCCAATCAGCGCGTGAATACGAAATGCTCTTTCCACTTGCGTGTGATGATGGGGTGGGGGGGGTGGGGGGGGTGGGGGGGGGGGGGGCATCGAGAGAGCCTTGTCTGGAGCGACAATCTCGGCATATGCAAATTGAAGAAACATTTTTAATGGATTTGATGTTCGTAAGAGTATCTCTGACCCTTCCAGGGATGTGGTAACGGGCTCACAGGAAAAGAATATGTGCAGATTAGCTTATTAATATTTATAGATGTAATTGGTTGAGCTGTGTGGCATGAGGCCTTGTTGCGCCTGGTGTAATGCAGACCACGTTCAGGCCTGATCCAGGTGGGTGCTCTTACTGCCTCTAACAGGGAAATGGCCGCCCATTTTAGGAGGAAGCTGGATATCCTAATAATCAGGTGAACTAATACCGGGCACTGAGAGTGTTTCCTTCCGGAGCTCTTGGCACGTCAGTCATTCGCAGAATTGCTCCTGTCTGGTCTGCGAGCCATTTTAACTGGGTGGAACGTGCATTTAGAGAGGACCACACGGGCCCCTTTGGATAGCCTCCACACCCACGAGGAGGCTCCCCAACCATCGCAGGGAGCAACCAGACGCTCCACACACACACCTCCTGCTGCTCACATCTGAACAAAGCGTTCCTCAGTCTAAAGTGGTTAAACTGTCAATTCAAATCGTCTGGACATCGTGATTACCGGCATGGGAGGAATTATATATTTAGCTTTATGTCCGTCGCCATTTCCTCCCCCCGTCCTGATCTGAAGTGACTAGCCAGTAGTGCCCTCGATATTACTATCTCTGAGGAGTTTAAACCTTCCCCCAGGAGACAAGTGTAATCAAGGGCTGCCAGCAGGAGTGAGGGAGGGAGGGAGGGAGGGAGGGAGGGAGGGAGGAGGATGAGAGGTTTGGGGTGGGTGGTGTTGGGATGGTGAAGGGAATGACAATGGACCCAATTTACAAATACATCTCTACGTCTCAGAACTTAAATACTGAAGTTCTCAGCCAAAGTCTTGTTTAGAGAAAAAAAAAAGGCAGATAAGTAAAACCTGGAATAACCTTTTTACATAAATGTTTTTACATAGAATCAGTACATCTGTACAGTATTTTCAGAAAATAATATCCTTACTTTTTGTTGTTAAAAATAAGAATTATTCATAATAGTTTTAGTGAAGTTGTTTCAGAAGCAAGAAATAAAATCACTGTGCAAAGATCTCATCTTTTCTAGAAAGTCATGTTTTCATACAGTGAAAGTATTATTGTTTTTAATCTGCTATTGCAGAGGGATTAGTTTGAATTGTTTCCAATACAAATCCAAGTGAGTTTATTGAAACAAGACAGAATTAGGCAGATGGCTGCACTAGAACCAGGAACAAATATTCTTATTGGTTCATTTGTACTGGGATATCTCCCCACACTGGCAGAATCATTTTACTTGTTTCCAGAAAATAAGATTTTCAGGGCTCAATAATAGAAAAAAAAAAATAACTTGGTCATATAACGATGTTTGCAGTGCAATAACCATCAAGAAAATGCAGCTGCAATGTTAAGAGAAGAATACACGACGAGGGGTGGAGGCTGTTGAGTGTCAGGAAAAGCATGCATGTGCACATAGACATACAGTTCTATTGTTTTTGGTTATTGAGTCATCGTTAATAGCCTTCTTAAATTCTTTCCACAATACCGTTCTAAACAAGAATGTCCCTCTGCAAATCCACAACCCCCTCTAGGATCTCATCCATCCCGAAGAGACTCATTCATCCTCAATAACGTCACCGCTTGCTCATAAATAAAAGTGACCGTTAGGAAAGCAGATGAACGCAGCCAACGGATTGGACAGGAAGCCAGTTAATCTGCAATCCAATCCGGCCCGAGTCTAGTGAAACCCGGCTCAGCTTGGCTGACCGAGGCCTGGGAGGAAGGAAGTGAAGGACTCAGGAAGCAGTGTTCAGAGCTTTCACCAGTCATATCCATCACAGTGCACGGTGATGGAAGCATGTGTGTGTGTGTGTGTGTGTGTGTGTGTGTGTGTGTGTGTGTGTGTGTGTGTGTGTGTGTGTGTGTGTGTGTGTGTGTGTGTGTGTGTGTGTCCCTGTTTCACCAGTCATATCCATCACAGCGCTCTGTCTCCAGGCCCAGGCGAGAGAGCTGGAGAGTCATTAGAGGGGCTGGGCTGCAGGCTGCAGCGCTGCACTTTAACTAAACATCTTTTCCATAAAATAAATGCTTCCAGGTTAGCGAGGGTCCCGGAGAACCCAGGTCGCCTCGCTTTCGCTGCCACTCATCTGATCCCAATTACCAGACAGACTTGTTCAGAGCCGGCGGAGACTATATGGATGCAGACTGGAGTCGTGCGTTAGACTCCAGTGACAACAACAAGTGTGGCATCCTTTTGGTGATCAACACGTCGCCACCCTGCCATGCCCCATCCTCCTCACCTTACTCTGTGGTGAAGACAGAAGTATCTGTAATTAGATTGTACTTACATTTTTGCTTTTTCAGCTCTTTCGTGGCTGTGTGTGTGTGGGTTTAGTGCCGTTTTAAAGCTGTTGTGGGGATCAAACCTGTGACTTATCTGCAATGGGGATCTAACCACAAAGCCACCTTGAAATCTATCTAAGCCACTTCTGAGCATAGAAATAGGAAATTGACCAATTTTTCTGCTTTTGCACTTAAATAATACACGCATATGCACTTACTTTGTACTAGTAGGCCTACAGAGGTACTGTGTAGTACATGCAATCTAGGAAAGGCGAGTTTATACATTTGCATTGCACCTTTCAACAACAAGGCACTTTGAAGTGCTTTACATGTATTTATAGCATGTAAGATTTCACCCTCCATCGAGCACATTCACTACATTCACTGCAGTTGAGTTACATGTATGAGAGTGACCTGTGACCTGGTCTTGGAGGAGAGGAAGAGTCGATCACGGTGCTATAAGTGCACTTGTGCGTGCATGTGTTTTTTTGTGTGGACACAGCGCACATTTACATCCATACATTATTGAATAATTGTTTCCCGATGCTCTCTTCTTCCCGAGAATATTAATTACCAAATGATGAAACCGCCGCTTTGGTCTGGGAGGTTGACATTGAAGGAGGAAATGGGGGCCTTGCATGTCGAAGACCGTCCTTTTTGATGGGGTTAACTCTCATTTTGACTGTGTGTGTGTGTGTGTGCGTGTGTGTGTGTGTGTGTGTGTGTGTGTGCGTGTGTGTGTGTGTGTGTGTGTGTGTGTGTGTTTGTGTGTGTGTGTGTGTGTGTGGTGCTGCTGCGAGGTAGGAGTGGGTGATGGGGTATAGAAATAGCTACGTCGGGGTGTTGAGTTTCAGGGGGAAGCATTTCTCTCAGATTGAATAGATGATGAGAATATCTCGGACAGCTGGACAAAGCAGGTTTTTTTGGGGCACAGAATAGATAATTGATGAATTTTTTTCTCAGCCCGAAAGAGAAGGATCTTTAAGTGGGAGACAAAAGAGTATGAAAAGAAAAGCGCTGAGAGCTTCACTCAAATGTTCATGTGCTGCTGCCACGGTATATGTTGGCCATGCAGGACACTCCCGTATAAGAGACGAGCGCACACAATGCTCACAGTGTTGGATATAGATAGGATAAGAAGGAATGAAATAAACATTAAAAGCTATTATAGTAAGATATTAAATCCTAGACAGTGAAATAGAAGAAAAGAGACCAAAGAGAGACACAGTTGCCTCTAAGCAACCTTCCCTTAAATACTAGCTTTTTGTTTGTTTTGTGTCTCAATCATTTTCCCTGTGAATCATAAATTCAACATAAGAAGACATAATGTTATGGATTCTTGTTCAGCTCTCACTCTGGGGGCTGCATGGAAAGGAGGATGGCGCCATCTAGTGGAGCTATGATGCAGGCAGGGTGGGAAACGGCACCATTCTTTGCTGTTGTAATGGAAGAAATATAGTGCTTAAAGATATTAAGTAGGAATAACAACAAAATATATGCCAACTACTCATTAATGACTAATTCATCACAGGTCATTTAAACCTGTTAAATGCAAAAAATGCTGTTTTATAATTGGAAGTGGAACCTGGACCTGGAAGTGAGACTAATAAAACAAGCTTAAAGCAATACTTCACCCAAAATGAATCTTTTTAATAGCAAACACTCCCCTAATCATGCGTATGATGTGGCTGTGTTCTCATTGACAGAGAACAGCAGCTGTCATTAATTCAGTTTGTCGGTGAAGATAAACTAACTAAAACGTAAAACTTCTGGAGATGCTTGCCAAACCACTGTTGCATCACAAACCACTTCTCCGTCTGTCAGGATATTCCAAACTGTCTTCATTTCCAAAATATCTCAACACATTCGGTATTTCCCATGATTTAGATTTCTTACTGTAATCCTCCAATCTACAGAATGTACAGTACCAAGAGATTGTGCCTGAATCAACTAAGCCCTTAGTTGATGAACTAAGTTGTGATCATGTTAAAATAGCTGTGATTATGGTGCAATATAATGACAAATGTTCTTGTGTTTATGGTTGACGATGTATTGATTTTAAGCCAAGAGAGAACATGTTATGACACATGATAGGGCAGTAATAAGACCAGCAGTGAACTTCCAGTCTAAACAGTACACTGGAATATAAAATAGGCTATTTTAACCGATTACTCTTTTATGAGACAGTTTTTGTTCCTCTTTATGTAAACAAGTGACAAAGTCTTCCCAGAGTGTCTGTCCATCTAATCTCCACCAGGTCACGTGAATAAACACGAAGGTCAGACGATGTGTTCATCACAGCTGTGACTGCAGAATAAAGGATATTCTGGGATGTATGCAGAAAACGTCAGGGTAAACAGAACAATGCAGTTTCTGCAGTGCTCAAGTGTTATTGGGAGGAAGTTGTCCATAAATAACACAAAAGGCAACAGCTGATGGAGGCAAATCATCCACTTTTGAGAGCAAAGCACTAAAACATGATGGTGTGTATATTTGTGGATCGTTTTCTTTTCAGGTGTAATAATTATTGATATAGAATTAGTAATGCATCACAATATCCCTATACATCAATACTTAATATTCATCTCTAATCACGAGTAGGATCAGTTTTATGACCTGAGCCTTCTCTTCCTCTTTGCAGGGGAATTTGACTGTTGTCTTTCAAGTATGAAGGACTTTTTTTTCTACATACGCTAAATAATGCAATTTACATGGGTTCTGTGGCCACACAATGAATGTGAGTCCAACTCTCAATCTCCTTTTAGCTCAGTTTTTGGTCTCCACCAACTCCTGTAGGAATGATGAAACTGAGATGCTCGGTACTGAGCTGAAAGGAACTGCAGAATTGGATTCATCACTGCGAGCAAAACCTTTCATCATTGGACCCAGCGCTGTTCTAGAAATATAGATTAGTGCAGCTTTATGTAACCCGGTTACTGTCGGGTTTTCTTATTTAACCTGATTTCATAACCAAAAACCTCATATTGAGTTACGTTGTTCTCAGTTCTATGTGCTCTTCCTTTTTCAATGACTGCATAACTTTTCTTCTCAATGTCTGCGCCCTCACACCTCTGACCTTCTGACCTGGACATCACATCCCTTATCCTGCAACATGCAGCATGTGGACCACAATACCTGTCCATTCTGCCCTCTTCTGCTCTCTAACCCTCTCAATTTATCGAGCAAATTAAACCTCATACAGACATGTTGTGATGAGTGAGACAATGGAAAGAACAGCATGCTGATCATTGCTGACTGCAGTGGAAAAACACACAGTCAGGTCTTCAGTGAAGGTTCCTCTCTAAACCTAAAGCTGATTCCTGACGTTGCAGTTGTTGGAGATAACCAGCGCAATAGAATAAGCATGGTTGAAAAATACAATACCACACAAAATACGACAGGAAAACCTGTCTGAATTACTCATTACTTCTGTGACATAAGATGCTCCAGTGGAGAATGGACATACAGAAGTGAAAGAAAAAGCTTTTGTAATCGAATGTTACTGGAATCAGCAAGCTGTCTTGCCAGGAATGCTCATAAAGTGTCACTTCCCTTTTTCGCGAGTGGCACATAGAAGAAGTTCCTGCTTTGCTTGCAAGCTAGCATATGACCCTGATAAGGACCTTTCTTTTTCTGGTGGACTCACACATAACAAAACAGAAACAGCTGCAATCATTAGTTGAGTGTTTGGACTATCAGATCGGAAACAGAGAGTGTGATGGTGTAGCTAAAACCACTGTCATGAAAAGCACAAACAAAACTAAGGTGGGTTACCGATTGTACCGCAGAGTTTGTCCATCCTTACTAAAGGGGTAAATGATGTACTCTCTTACAAATAGAAACTTTAAAGGAATTGGTACAGGGAATGTTTTTAATCAAAATGACTGTAAAGAATGTGATATAGTAGTATGTATAGCACACATTGAAGGAGGAATTAATCAACACATTTTGCAGCATATCTGGGTTTATACAAAATCTAACCACATGTTTGTTTAAGGTGTAAAAAGTGCTTAATGTCTTTGTTAGTCATACTGTTTGGAGCTGCAGCACCCTCTCTGTCTCAACTGTGTCCTTGAGTGTGGGACAGTGTCCCGGGCAGGCCGTGACCAACACCCTGCATCCTCCTTTTTCCCTTAGAAACTTCCTCAAGGACTCATCGAAAAATTGGTTCCCTTCTCTGTACCCATCCAACAGCAGCAGAGCCTCGCCGGACCTGGTCAACACCGTCCTCAGCTCATCCTCCGTGGATATCTTTTCCATGAGAGAAAGTTGAATTGTTGTTTCCTGGAACAGGTCACCCTTCACTTTGCCGCCGTCGACGTAGAAGAGAAGTGGAAGGGTGCTGAGATCGAGGAGGTTAGAGAGGACATGTGCGGACCCCTCAGTCCAACAAGAGACCAGGATGTGGGCTACGGTTGTCTTCCCGCTTCCTGGGGGTCCCTCAAGGAAAAGTGTCTCTCCTGCTTCTGGGAGTAAAGCTTGAAGATTCACAGGCTGCCCCTCACTGGAAAAAACAAGCAGAATCGAGATTATAAGCTACACAGACCCAAAAAACAAATATTAAAGCAGCTGAGTTAACTGGATTTCAATAGAATTGCTGCTATCTGTGGATTTGCTCACACTATTGATTTCATTCAAGCCTTCTCTGTTGGAGTTCAAACTGCTCCAGGAAAGAGGAATGGTTTGACTGATACAAGATACGAGATATAATGGCACAGATATGTGTGTACTTATTGATACTGATGCCTCAGTATCACTATCAAGTATTTAAAATCGTTTCTGTTCCTGGAAATGAGATCATAGAAGTCTTGCAACCTTATTTAAGTGGACGTTTGTGTTCATGACTTACTTGTTGCGCAGCCTGTGGGGCAGCTGCTCCACAACAAAAGCATCCCAGTGATGTCTCACCTCTGGGCTGAAGGAGAAGTCACAATACTGGGTTCTCAGAAACACCCCCAGATGTTCCTCCACGGAAACTGCAGACAATAAAAAACACAGAGCTGATCGTGATGACGTCCACATCACTTCATGATGGAAGCAATAGTGTGAAGAAATGCTTTAGATGTTTTTCGTTTTGTACAGTAAATTGTTTTACAGTAAATGTTTACATGAATGTAGTTCAGTAGGATAATCACAGACAACAGGAAGAAGTTGTCTTCTTGACCCTGAACTTTGCTGCTTGTTATGTGGTTATAAACTGAATATTGTGACTGTGAAAAATAATGTTATACATCAACTGAATAAAAGAGAAACATTGTAAACTGCAGTTAGAGTCACTTACCTTCATTAAACACTCTTATCTCTTCCTCGTTGTCTTTATCTGTGTCTAGGCCTGATGGAAAGGAACAACCTTTTGTCAGAACAATAACAGAGGAGAGTGACACTGATAGATAATCAGTCAGTAATTCAACCTGGGCTACGGTCCCTCTACGAGGATACAACCACAGCTGTGGTAGTGTAAATCCTCTCACATACATCCCAACGCAGAACGAAAAGTTTACTTTGTAATGTACAACTTCACAGGAAAGGGAATCTTTGCTCATCTGTATTTAAGAGACGAAGTGTCGAATCCATGTAACAGACACACACTATCAATACTTATGGTAATTTACATGTAGTGTCCCCTCTCATCCACACAAGAAGGCCGAGCTGTATTATTTAAGGTATTAAAATAATAATAATATACTTATTTCCTCTGTGACTGTGACTGTTGCTGTCAACATGGCTGCTACTTTGTTCTGATTACAAAGCCTGTAACACATTCTTTAATGTGTGTTACATGAATTACATGAAGGGTTGTGTGTGTGTGTGTGTGTGTGTGTGTGTGTGTGTGTGTGTGTGTGTGTGTGTGTGTGTGTGTGTGTGTGTGTGTGAAGTGAATTGTTCAGCACTGTTTACACTCACAGACAACAGCAGAAACAGACCTGCCTCGATCGTTGGCAGGAAGCTTCCTGGTGCTGTGAGCCCTGAAGCCTGTGGAGAAAAAGAAAGAAGCAGTCAGTGTGTGTTAGTACTGCATGTGTGTACTGTGTGTATTTAAGTATGAAGAGATGGACGGGTGGACGTTTGTTTGGCACTGTATACAAATAGTTTCATTCATGCAGCTTAGTAAAATTAATTGAACATAAGTCAGGACAGTCTTTGTTTCAAAGGCATCAACTTAGCTTTCTATATGTTTGAGCACTGATACATATCGGTTTGTATGGTATTATAATGTTGGATTTTAATTTGTTTTATGCGTACCTTTATTTCTCATTTCATACAGTATTTTCTCTTGTAAATCTTCACTGTATCATGTTTTTCATAAGCTCTTGTTCGTACAGTATTTGTTCTACCTACACACCTGTAACTAAGACTTAATGGTGTCCATGACCTATTTTGAAATTGTGACCTGATAGCATCTTAAGAACACCATCTGTATGGTTCCGGACCTGTAGCTGAAGTAACACTACTTATCATGTTCACACATTCATATGTGGAGAAATTGTCTAATAAGTTGACTATTGAAATGTTGCAGGTGTTTGTTTTGGGGATTGTAAAATCAACAAATGGGCTGAAACTACCCACGCATTAACAAATAGAATCAAATTCCCCTGCCACACAAACAATCTGGGTGTTTCCAGCTGTGGTTGTGACACGTGGTTCAAAAAGCTTAGTCATGCTTACATGAAAACATGCAATGTGAGTCACATGCTGGTAAAAAAGTCCTCCTAGCCTAATGGCAAACATTAAGGTGACAAATCTAACTTCTAAAACTTACATTCAAACACTTCTCTTTTCTGTGGCAAAAATAATATGAGTCAACATGTGCCAGCATCTGCATGGGAGCCTGCGCTGTCTCTTCAGTTGAAATGAAACAGTTGTTCCTCCGTCCATTTTACAAAAACAAAAAGTGAACACAGCCGGCTGCAAAGGCTTCGACACAGGAAGGACACAGCTTGGACGCTGACTAATGGATTCTTCACTACTGTAAGTCGTTTGAGGTTCAGGTTGGACAATAAAGTTCTGTTAAAAAGTTATTTTTCAAATGGGGTGTAAAGCAAAACACAATCTTGTATTGTTGCCATTTGTCACTTTAACATTTCACCATAGCTGTACGTTGAATTGTGACGCATTGTCATGCCTTGTCAAATTTCCATTTGATGTTTATTGGTCCTCAGAGTATTCTGATTTGGATGTTTTGTCTCCAATCTACACCTGTCTTCTATGTATAGAGTGTGCTGTGGTTGTCGTAAACAACCCGCCCTGCGTCTGCCGGGCAGCTGTGATGTGCTGGACACATAAAGAAGTGACTGGTTACCTTTTTGTCGTCTGTACAGGAGCACTGCAATGATGATGACGACCATAATCACTCCTATGCTCATCACCACGATGAGAGCATCGTTCTGTACTTGAGGAACAGGAATGTCATCTGTTAAAGGAGTGAAGGAGGGTTGGTGTTAAAATGTGCGGCGATGACAGGGCCAGGTCATGTGTTGGCATCCAGTGAGTTATACCCGTGCTTTTAATATGTTTGACCAATATGGAAATAACCAAGTATATCAGATACCAAGCCATTGCAAACTTCCTCTTGCTGGTTAGGGACTAAAATAAATGCAGCACTTGAACTGACTTGTGTACTCGTTTTTTTGATGAGCTCTGCTACTTTTTTCTTTTTGCTGCTTAATTTACAAGCTGTTTTCCTTTATTTAGCATTAAAATAACCTGATACTTTCACATCTTTAGCTTGTCAAGTTAAAAAGTACTTTATCGTTTGCAAGCGTACTGTGTAAGCAGAAACATGAGCAGCCTACACAAACGCACACGGAGAAGCCACACATTTCCACACATGGCAAAATCTCATGTAATAGAACTCCTACACACCGATGGACCAAAGCTCAAACACAAACACCTCCTACAGCTTCACTGAAACCTGTGAGCGGGAGCTCAGAGGCTCACATATCTGCTCTTTGTTATAGCACAGTCACCACATTCGGTGTGAGTTGGCGTCGGATACATTCCAATCAAAAAAAATTAAATGTGAGCATAACAGGAAACAGCAGCAGAATGATAAGTGTGCAAATGATGATATATTTCCTGTTAACGTTAATTTCCTGTCATGAGGGGAAACAAAATAGTGGGAGGAACACAGTCAGTGGTGAAGAGGTACTCAGCTTTAAGTAAAAGTACCACAGTGTAACAATACTGTGTTACAAGTAAAGGTACTGCATTCAAAATGTTACTTAAGTAAAAGTACAAGCAAGTGTGCCAAAAGTAAAAAATACTAGAACAGTTATGCAGAATGTCTCATTTCAGAAGAACGTGTCTGGTGTCATTGGACTATAGATGGTGGAGCATTAACACTTTAAAGGTGGGGCTGATTTCAACTGATTACTGAGCAGTTTCCAGTATATCTATAATAATCTATGATCATTTTTTTGGTTGATTATATTTTGTATTAATTGTCTGAATCTGCAAAGTAACTACAGAAGTTATCAAATAAATGTAGTAGAATAAAAAGTACAATATTTCCCTCTGTCACGTAGTCGTGTAAAAGTGTAAAGTAGTAGCATTAAAACATATTTGAGTAAAGTACATTTGTACTTAAGTACAGTACTTGAGTAAATGTGTTTACATTCCGCCACTGGACACAGTCATACTAGTATCTGTTTGCTTGCGCCTCATTTCATTATTTTGTCTTTTTGTACATTTTTTTGGGCAGCAGACAAGAGCTGAGGAGGGAGAGATGGAATAAAATTCACTGGCCTTGCTTGACCTGGAGATGTTGCAATGAAATGATCAACACATGAAACCCCCTGTGTGCTTGAATATTCTCTCTGGTGAAATATTGAAAGTCCTGTCATGGAACAAAAAAGCCTTAAATGGAATAAAAATGTACCTGGAATGTGAAATGTTGCAGAGTTGCCATCGTGTGTAAAGACACAGGTGTAGTTGTTTTTGTCTGATGATCTGACGCGGATCTGACTGGTGACTGTGAAGAGCTGGTCTGCATTTGACGCAGCAGTGGTATTGGGATCGGGTCTTTGCAGGCGGCCGTCCTGCCACATAACAGACGACTCGGGGTATCCCCGAGACTGGCAGGTTAGCAGCACCTCATCCTCCTCTGCAGTCTTCTGAATGCGTTTAGTCACTTCGATGTAAGGTGCTAGGGGAGAAATATATAATCACTACCAAACAATACTATGAAATAATCTTATGATTATGTTCAAGGGATCTTGCATGATTAGGGAAAGATCAAGTCAGCCAAAAGCATTCTTTACCCAATTGAGTAATAATGCTTTTAGTTTCATTTGTGTTCTGAGGTATGGTGTGACTGCCCAGAAATGACCACATGCTGTGGCCAATGAGTAAGAGCATTACCAGAACAAAGCCTTCGTCTGAAAACCTAAAAAGCTACACTGTTGCGCTTTCACAGACTCGCTACTCACCTACAACGGACAAAGATATTGCTTTATAATCAGCTCCTTCTGCTGTCTGTACCGAACACTGGTAGGTCCCAGAGTCATTGATCCTGAGCCTCGAGATCTGTTGGGTGACAGAAGAAGAACGCAGAGTCCTTAGATGTCCCTGTGGCCATATTACACGCTATGCCCTCATAAACTAGAGGTTTAACGAAACCAAAATCTGTTAAAGTAAGGAGATAGCCCATGTACTGACCTGTAACTTGGCCCAGCCTTCCTGCAGCTCCTCAGTGAGAAGCCTCACTCTACCCTGATAGTCCCGGGACGCCAGGTGCTCCTTCCCGTTATCCATACGGTACACTTCCCGAACCGACTTGGAGCTGGTCCAGTGCCAGGTCACCTTCAGGTCAGCAAGAGCATTTGATAGTTTAGGCTGAAACCTGCAGCCCATCACAACATCTTCTCCAAACTTTGACTCGTACGTGGTTCGCTCTGCCACAACAGTGAACAACACTGCAGGAAGATAAAAACAAATTAATGTCAGGATTAATGCCAATTTGCTAAACTGCCCTGAACCAATAATCAACATTAAATAAAACTCACTAGATGCAATTTGTGTCCTTATTTATTCATTAATGTCTCCACTGCTGGACACTTTATACTACATACCTGAAAGAGATTTGTACTACGCACCTGAGAGAGATGGCTGAAACATGACTTGCAAAACTACAATTAGGGCCCAGTCCATTGAGACCTATGAGGAAGAAACAAAAGTGGAGACGTACAGATGTTAAAATCTTTTGGCCATGTTACTCAGAAACATGAGTCAGAGAAGGCCAGATGTGAATTCCAAAGCCACAACCAGTTTCAACTAGTCTACTTCTTTACTTTAAAGTTTGACAAACAACAAAACAGACACAGCAAAACATATATCACATGTTGGTGATAAATACATGTTAATCCTAAAATCAGCATGACTCAGCTCTGCAGAGCAAATGACTTCCTCACTGGTTAATTCTTGATAAAGATGAGCATCAAGGATGCTGTTGGCTAACTCTGGAGCTGTGTCAGCACTCACTCACACACAGGTTAACAAATCCTGTTTCAGTGGAAAATGTTAAGTCGTCATGTTTTATTCCCAGAGCACCATATCATACAGATTTCAAAGTGCTTAGGCCTGAAGTCATTTATTGAGTGAGCTGTGGAGTGACAAGCACATAAGTATTTTTCTCTGCAGATTTCCTATGAGATGGAAATCACTCCTGTGGTTTGGATGAGCTGTCAATGATGATTCAATTATGCCAGCTGTTTGGTTCACTATGCATACTTTACGTTATTAAGTTATTAGGTTACGCAGTACATTTGTACTTGTTACAAAAAGCCTGTGGTGAACATATTTACTATAATTAATATAACTGTATTGGCCTCCAGGCTAGATTCAAACACAACACAAATGTATATTTATGAAAACAAACAGATAAATGCTAATTATAAAAAAATATTACTAGATAGATAATTATGTCATTATAGCAAATGAAAATAATAGTAATAATGATAATAATGATAATAAAAACAATATCACAATATAACAATAATATTGATCATAATGATAATAACAACAAAAATGAACATAAAAATTATGATTATTATTATTTGTAGTAGTAACATATAGTCTTACCTGCAGCTCTTTTTTCATCCGGGACTTCCTTCTTCCTTCAACTCTGCCTCGTCTGAAGTGAGCCGTCCTCTGTGCTCTGCGTTTTTAAAAGTGAAGAGTTGGGGAAAGCCAAACCAAACGCACGCCCACAAACTGTGAGCGACCCAAATGATGAAATGATCCTGACCTACATAAACATCTGTCAAGCGCGTTTACGTTGTGGGCTCAAGCTTTATGTTAACTATGAGAAGAACATAACAGTTTCTGGTCCCCATGTTGTGAATAACGCGGTAAGAAAACACGCTGTAAACACCACTGCATCTCGCGAAATCACCAACAAAGTAACCTAGTGTAAGAATAACCCATGTTAGAACTAGATCAAGGAAATGTGTTAACATACACGGAAATAGACCACTGCAGTTACTTTAACGAAAGGAGCAGCACATCTTATCTGCTGTAACCTACAAAAAGAGTCATAAAACAACTCTAATGTTTACGGTAAACTCTCAGCCGTTATTGGCAGAGATGTGGGTTTTTGTTGCGCCTCAACGCAATAATACATAATGGTATATACATATATATATATATATATATATATATATATATATATATATATATATATATATATATATATATATATATATATATACATATATATATAAATAGCAACTTCATAGTTTATATATATAGCAACTTCATAGTTTCGACGTTCATAAATGAAATTACGCATAATTCGTCAGCCAGACAGGATGTATCTGGAACCGGTAGCGGTTCTGTGTTTTCCCCTCTCTGTTTCTATCTCCGTGTGATTTTTTAAAATTCGTTTCTGTGTGATCAGTTTCCTCTCATAGGGATGTCATAGGGAACCCTATGGTACTGTACTGTACACGTGACGTCATATGACGCCACGTGTACAGTACACTACCAACCCTATGACGTCACGTGTTAAGTACAGTACCAAAGCAATACTGGATTTAGCAATTTCCACCACCACACCGCTGATTTATTGCCAAACCGCTGATTTATTGCAACTGGATTACCATTGTGTTGTATTTGGTTGAGGTGGCGAAAGTTGCAATTGCTTTACAGACTGGGTTTAGTCAGTTTAATCTGTACAGATGCACCATATTTGATAAACTCACCATATGTTCTGTATAGTACAGAATAAAGTATAAAGTACAAATTTGCCCCTGATATGTAGGGTAGAAGAAGTATAAAGTGGTAGAATATGGAGGTACACAAGTAAAATAGAAGTTTCATAAAACTGGACACAGAAGTTGAGTAGATGTACTTAGTTTCTTTCCACCACTGATGACATCACACTACAGCTACTAACCACTTGGCTACAACAAAGCGATTCATGTTCGCACAAGTCAACATGCGTCATTTGGGAAAGCTGGAAATTTGACAGGACATTTTTTTTTTTGCCTTACATCAGTATGATACCAGCCAGGTGGAGTTCCCATGTGAGGCGGCATGCTTCCAAAACTATGTCTGGCAGAAGGTGCACCGTCCCATCTAGAGTACAATATGACTGTACATTTTGTGGGCTTTCCATCAGTTCACCAACTAGCTCCTACATGTACGCTTTATATTTTGTTGCAAGGAAATACGATAGTTATCTGATCTTATCAATGGTTTTGTCACTAAGTGTTTATTTGTTGCCACCATTTCCTCCATCTTGGAGACCCCTGGGGCTTTACAACCTAGGTAACAAAGTGTTCAAAATGTAAAAAGACACGACTAACAGCGTGACTAATTTACTTTGAGGTTGATTGTGAACCTAAAGAGGTGGAACACCAAGTGTTATTTGTCCAGGAAGATGAAAGTTTGCCAGACAGTTGTCATGCGTTGATGAAAACAGATAGCGTGACTTGACCTGGTTCACTGAGGCATGCAGAACAAAACAAGAAGCATCATGGGATGTTAACTCTCCCACAAAGTTATTGTAGTATCCTCCTTCTGAGGGCCCCTGTTGTTCAAAGTCCATCCTTTTTCATCCATTAACTTATCGTGTGCTAGTTGCTGGCTCCTATTGGTCATTACATTTAAATACAAGTCTTCTTTATCTTAGATAAATAATACACATTGTACACTTTTTCTATCTATCTATCTATCTATCTATCTATCTATCTATCTATCTATCTATCTATTTATCTAAACTATATAGCCTATTATACATATGCACTAAACATTATTCCACTTAGAGTAACATAAGTTACTTTAAAGTAGGGGAGAATGTATCTTTTTAATGATGACCGTGTGGTAAAAATGTGTTTATCATTATTATTATTTACATATTTATTCTAAATGCATTACAAGCCACTGAGTGTAAAATATTATTGACTTTGACCCACAAACACCAGCAGAGGGAGCCCTTTCTCATTTAACTGCAACTACCCTGGGGCCTTGGACTGCAGCCTACAGACAAATACTTGTGTAGACTCGTCTGTATATTTCTCAACCCAAATGTTCCACTCACTCACTTGAGCTGTGCAAAAAGGTACAACGCATATCTAAATCTTTCTTACATTTCTTGAGAACATGCTTTGCAGGGTACAACTTGTGTACAATCATTCTCGTTTAGAATTGGTGGGGATATTGGTGTTTTATTTTGAAAGTTTGACCGGAAGTACAGTATTTATTTATATCGCTGATGACATTTGGCTGACAGGAAGTTCGCCGTGCTGTGTGAAGTGCTCACGTTCTGTTTTCATTGAGGCGTGCCCTTGAAAACCTCGTCAAACCTGCGTTTGTGACGAGTGTCATCACTTCCCTCAGCCTGCCGCTTTCTAAACATACTAGGTATGTAGAGCGTTCACCTCCAGCTAACCGAGCCACCCTTCAAAGTTCAGCCCGAGGGTGAAGCACGGGGCAGCTGCGTTGTGTGTCATGTAGCGCGTATCGTTAGCCAATTTAACTCACAGAAAGTGACGTTGAACGTCATTTGCTAACGTTGCGTATCGCTAGCACCAAATGTTAGCCGGTGTTAGCATGAAGTTTAGTCTCGCGCAGGTTAAGTTCACCGACGGTGCCATTAAAAATTGTGTCGTTTCCCCCGTAGGTTGACAGTAACAGCGCCATGGGGTTCCTGCTGTCTAAGTCCATGGACGCAAACTTTAAAAAGCAGCAAGAATTCATGCTCCACAATTCGCGGCTGCAGGTGAGTGAAGGTGCAACCCGTTCACACGGCGTCAAAAACAACAACAACAACATGGTTAAGAAGATGCAGTTTGTCGTGCACGCGTTGATTTACTTGATGCACCTGCAACCACGTGACAGTAACATGGAGACACGTGTCCTGTTGGGTCTACTGCAGCTTGGATTGTACCTCGTTTTGTATTCCTCCACCAGCTGCAGACCCAAACGCCTCATCATGTTCACTGTGCGGCAAATTGATAAATTATGATTTTTGTTGAGAAGGATGGGAATGTGCAACACACGACTAAAGCATGATATCAACTGACACAATAAGGACCTTTTATATTGGGTCAAAACCTAGCTTTAAGATTACAAGTCCATTGATGCTGCACACATATTGTGCATATTCCAAAAGTTACTAAACAGCAAACATGAAATAAATAATATCTATCTATCTATCTGTCTGTCTGTCTGTCTGTCTGTCTGTCTGTCTACCCTGTCAGCCTGGTCTGTCTTTCTTTCCTTGCATCACACAGATAGAATCTCAGCATTTTCACTTAGAGCTCACATGTTTTATTGCGCTCATTATTTCATCTCAAACAAAGGAGTGTTTATTTTTGTTTTCCTCTTCTTCTTCTTTTTGGGGCCACTCTGTTGTGATTTATTTGCGCCCGTGAGCTGCCGAGCAGCAGGTGGGATGTGTGGCCGTCATAACACCAATGACATTATCCAACTCGCACCCAAAAGGTTTTGTTGCGTCGCAGATGACTGTTATTATTATTATTATTATTATTATTATTATTATTATTATTATTCAGTGATGACAAAGGTTTGCATATTGAGTTTTCAGAGAGCCCTCGTCTGGGTTGTGACGATGACTCGCAGGTCAATATTAAATACGTGAAGCGTTGCGTCATTGACTTAACTTAAGATAGTGTCGTATTTATAATTCACACTCGGCTTTACTTTCGAAAACAAATGAAGAAGACATTTGACATTTTTTCAGTGATTTTTGATTAATTCATAAGCTTTCAGAATTTGGCAGAACAAAAACAGTCGGAACAAAACTCCTCCGGGTCGCTAATGGTCAAATTTGATGTTACTGCCTGTAATAAGGAAATTTCATCTTTCCATCACCCGACTGAATGAATACCATTGACCCTTTCAATTGGAGACTATCTGTGAAGCAAGATGTGCATTAAGATGTCAAAGATGATTGCTTTCCGGTGTTTTCAAGTCTCATCATTCAGAGCTAATTGATCCTTTCTACGAGTCAAAGTCTTTGGGCTTTGTGTTTGAATCACAGTGTCTATCCTGAACCTCACTTGAACATTCTGTGTGTGTGTGTGTGTGTGTGTGTGTGTGTGTGTGTGACGCATATAATGAAGGGTAAATGGCAGCCGTGTGATGACGTCTGTGACGTTTTTCGATGGTTTGGTAGTTAATAGGTGTCTTGGCTGCTAATGATAGGCTGTGCTTTATATTCACATCAGGGATCTTGAGTGGGGTTGAATGTGAATAGGTGGGAGGTATACGGCCTTGTTTCACTGGTGTGTGTGTGTGTGTGTGTGTGTGTGTGTGTGTGTGTGTGTGTGTGTGTGTGTGTGTGTGTGTGTGTGTGTGTGTGTGTGTGTGTGTGTGTGTGAGAGACTCCCGCTATCCTCACTTTATGGATAACACAAACACTAATGAGTAACACAAATGTTGCTTGTTTAGCCCTTTTCAGAAACAAAAATTACACGTCACTAAAAAGTACTTTACAGGGAGTAGATGCGTTAAAAGGAAAATGCTTGTTATGAAGTCGTACAGTAGAACACGAGTTAATTCAAATAAATCAAGGCTAATCGGCTAAAGGTAACTATAAAAACGCAATGGATCAAAAGAAGCGGTGGCCGATTGAATTAGGTTTCACTCTTGTTTACATGTTCACAGATTGGCTTTTTACACTCGCAAATATTTTATTGCACGTACAGTAACGAGCGCAGTTGCCATCAACTTGAGTATCCTTCACTTCCCCTGGTTCACATCACCACAGCGGCCTCTAAAACATAGTTATGAGTGTTGTCTTCCACTACTGTGTGTGTGTGTGTGTGTGTGTGTGTGTGTGTGTGTGTGTGTGTGTGTGTGTGTGTGTGTGTGTTCTCTCTCTCTCTCTCTCTCTCTCTCTCTCTCTCTCTCTCTCTCTCTCTCTCTCTCTCTCTCTCTCTCTCTCTCTCTCTCTCTCTCTCTCTCTCTCTATTCTCCTGTTACATCTACTTCTTCCAGCATGTCACCCTGTGATGATCGCGTGGATCACGTTTCAGGTATTGTCCCGCTCTGTGAATGCTTCTACTGTAACCTTTAGAAAATGTCAGTGAACTTCCCGCTAACGTTCCAGCTCTGCTCTCACCTCGTCACCTTTTCACAGTGAACTCACCGTGACTCATTTCTTTCTTTCACTTTTTCATCAGCGCTCTTTCCGGTCACTGTCTCCTCCACTGCTTTTCCAAGCTTGCCTTCAAATCTACAGTATTGGTCTTCCTATTTTTAAAGCGTAAACATGTATAAAGGTGCAACACTATGTTGCTTCGTCTTTTTGTCTTAGGGTCGTTGTTATGGCCGAGTATAACACTTATTATATATCAACCGAAATGTGTCTCAGCAAGAAACTAAATCTTGAACCGGAGGCTGACGGTCGGATTTGTAATCTTGTTTCTTTTTATTTTCCCTGATAGTTCCCGATTTAATCAAATCAAAATGTTGCCAATTATAGACATTTGAGAAATCTGTCTTCTTATGATAAATGATTGGGTATTTTATAGAGAAACGTGTTTTATATATCATTTTAGAATCGCTACCAAAGCGATGGGAAACTTTCAAATCTTACCCAATTTCCAGTCATGTGGAAAGAAAGCACAAACCTCCAAGATCTGTAATTACTGTCAGACGTTGAGTGATCTGGATGTCACATCTGTGAGGTTGGAAGTGGATTTACTGGCCGTGTGTGTGTGTGTGTGTGTGTGTGTGTGTGTGTGTGTGTGTGTGTGTGTGTGTGTGTGTGTGTGTGTGTGTGTGTGTGTGTGTGTGTGTGTGTGTGTGTGTGTGTGTGTGTGTGTGTGTGTGTGTGTGTGTGTGTGTTTGGTGGTGGTGGTGGTGTGGAGGACTTTGTTCCTGTTGGTGAGTGTGGGAAAGTAGCAGACGCAGCGATGGAGGACGGGCTGCTTGCTGCTAGCTGCTTTGAGACGCTTGGTGGTGTCTCAAAGAGAGAAGGCCCTTGAGAGCTCGTTTACGACTGGAGTGTTCGTCAGAGATGAGTTTGAAATGTGCGGCAGCGTTCCCGCACATTTCAAACTCGGTTTAAATGTCCGCGTCGGTGCTGACGATGCCGAGGTTGACTACCGTAGTCTCGCTTCACATGCATTCGTCTGGGCCGCTTCAGAGAGTCGGCATTGTTTATTATTTATATTTCAGAGACGTATGAATAGGCAGATTAATAGATAATTAAATTGTTAGTTGCAGCCCTAACAACTGCATTGTGTTCACAAGCAGATTGCTGACGAGGGAAGTCATTTTTGCAGTCGTTGCACTTTAATGCATCAAGTACCAAGCTACGAATCATGAGGCCTTTGCTTTAGTTTTCTCTGATTAAACCTCCATCAAGACCATTTCTACTCAACTCCCTCTTCTTAATCTCCATTAGAATATTCTACACCTCTTTAAAATACACTTATAAGCTGGAGACTAAAGCGAGAAACGGGTTTTCAAGAAGTAGGTAGTTTCCAGACAGTTTATTAAATTAATCTGATATCCAGTAGCTCTTGTTTACTTCCTGTTTCATGGCCCAGATGAGAGAAACGATGACTTTACGAGGGGTGAAGTCTTTTCGAGTGTGTCGAGAGGAACCCTTCATTACACATGAGTGTAGTTTCCAGATTACTCCACCCAGAGAGCGTGACACGCTCACCCTCTTTGGAGCCTCCTCCTTCCTGGTGAAGTCGGCTCCGTGACAGTAATCCACTCCAAAGGGTTTTCCAAATTTCATGATGAATTAAAATAATCAAATGTACATCCCAGGTGTTACACAGAAGTTCACACCTCTGTTTTCAGATGATGACGGCTGTTTCACTCTATGACTAATTTATGGATGAAACACATTTTTTTTTTTTTATTAATTGATTAACTGTTTGGTCCAACCGATCCAAAACTGTTGGTTTGTTCAAACCAAAAGTCCAAAATTCAAAGATATTTAAATTGCTCTCATGTCAGTCAAATGCTTGATTGACTTTATCTCTCATCAGCTCTTGATTCATTGTAATTGATTGTAACTATAATGAAATGTTACTTTTTATGAACTTTAGCCACCTTTATGAAAAATAGAATAATTATTCTTATGCGTTAAATGCACTCATGGGCTCAGTAGACATTTAGTGAAACCAAAGTTGTGTCAGTTGTGCTTCATGAAAACACACCATTGTCTTGATATATTGTATGTTTTGAGTGGTGTTTGACTAAAATGCCTTTCTCTGTTCACAAGTGTTGATTAAACTCTCCACAATCAGAGTCACAACACGCTTTAAACACACGTTCAATACGTCTTAACTTTAAGCCTTTCACTTCCCTCTGCTACTGACTAGTATTAGTCAACACACTTCACTCGCTCACAGCAGGAGAAGGAATTCTGTCATCTATTCTCCAACAAAGGTATTTGATTAGTCCTGTTATTAGATTCAGCCGTTGAATTAACACAGCCGGACCACATCCGCACTGGACTTTGGACAAAGCATTGTCATTCCATAGGGCTGATCAGTCTTACCCTCATTTATCACAATACATTTATTTATTTATCCACAACTTAAACGCGTTTACATAAAACATTATGAAAATAGCTCTTGACTCGTTCGTTCGGAGGCTCCTGCACCTTTTTAGCTTGCAAACAGCTCCTCCTCCTCCTCCTCCTCCTCCTCCTCCTCCTCCTCCTCTGTTACCTACATGTAGATGTTTTAGTTTCCTGCAAGGATGCAGACTGGCTCAAACTTTTAACAGCAGCCCAAATCAAACACAATGTCTGGTTCCTGAAGCTGTACAGTAAGTGTAGCTAGTGTGCAGTGTGTTGCTGACCATTGTGTAGCATGCGTCATGTGTGTGTGTGTGTGTGTGTGTTGTGCATGTTTAATAGCAGTTTGTTGTATAACAAGCTAGTTGCTTGAAACTATTGTGCTATGTTAGGAGGTGTTGTATAAATTCATTCAGTTTGAAAAAATGTCTTTCTATGCAGACCTCAAGAATTGATATTCCAGTATCCATGAATCTCTGTTTCGCTGACTCGTGTTCTTGAATTAGATGAATTACATTCAGAGTAAAAGTACTGAGACAACAAAATACAGTTTAACATCCAGCCAGAAGTGCAAACGGCGTTGTGCAGAGTAATGCATATGTCCAGTGGTAATAAACGTAGACAATACGTCATAATCAAAAGACAACATACACAGAATGAACAGCTGGGCTATGATGGGAATATGGTGTTCTAGACAGTGGTACACATATGAATACTTATAGGACAGTATGTACAGTAGTACAACGTGTATGTGGGAGTGTGAATAGTGCAAGTAAGTAAGTTGTACTTGCTGTATAAATAAAATAAAAGCTCACGTCTGAGACTAACTGAAGGGACACAGGCTTTTTGAAATGACGTCATTCATTCAGCGCGACGGTGATTGTGATGCTGTGAGTGAACGTCGAACAGGAAACGACCAGAGGATGAAGTGACTGAGGTTCATCAGCATGAGACCTTTGACTCTGCCTTTGTCCCTCTGACGGCCTGTCCGTCTCGCTGCTTTGATAACCCGGGTTATTCTTTCTCACACACACACACACACACACACACACACACACACACGTTATCTGTTAGACCAGGTAGAGCGTGTGCCATTAACGGAACACTTCATCCTTAAAATTACCATTTGTATCAGTTACTCACTGCCTCGAAATCTTGGAGTAACATGTTTTGTGTCCTTTCTCGTGTGTGTGTGTGTGTGTGTGTGTGTGTGTGTGTGTGTGTGTGTGTGTGTGTGTGTGTGTGTGTGTGTGTGTGTGTGTGTGTGTGTGTGTGTGTAGATGGAGCGTCAGATCCTGATGCAGAACCAGATGAGGGAGAGACAGATGGCCATGCAGGTCGCCTGGTCCAGAGAATTCCTCAATTACTTTGGGACTTTCTATGCAGTGACCACAGTTGGACTCACCTTAGGGTGAGTTTACTACACGACGGCTCATAGAGAGCAGCTCTCAGGTGTTTGGGTTAGACTCAACAATCTCTTGTTTCTAACGCGCACAAACAAAGACCCAGTAATATCAGTGACTCGACCTGAGTGAGACAACGACCTGGGTCGTGTATGACAGCTGTACGTCTTCTCAGTATTAAAGTCACCACAGTCTAGTAGCCTTTACTGGTGCAGCTCCATGTAGGACATTCGTCACATAAAGTTCAGCTGTGCAGCAGTTACAGTCTTGCTAAAAATCACAAGCCACCTATAGGTGGCGCTGCTGCTACATGACAACTTTAAATGGCTCAGTGGTTTTAAGTCTGATTTAAGTGACATTTTCCACAATTTATCCTTCTATATTTCCAGGATTTTGGTATTGCAAACATTTTAAAATGCAAACTTACTGGCCTTCTGTTTTACTGTGTGTGTTGTAATGAAAATCTCAGATTAAATCATTAAATATAATTGTGTTGCAAAATGGAAGTGTGCATTCTCTGAGATCTTTCATCTCTCCTTTTATCACATAACTACAGAGGGAGATACTGACTTGATCTGTTTCTTTTCTCACTTTTCTTCAGTGCCCTTAAAAGAAAGAAACCATTCCTATTGGCTCCCATCGTCCCGCTCGGCTTTATAATGGCCTACCAGATGGACAGCGCCTACGGGACACTTATTCATCGCGTCAGAGGTAGGACTACGTCGTTGTTCTTACCGTCACTAAACCACACGAGCAGAGCTTTATGCTGGACAGAGAAACGGAAGATCTACTCTCCACAATTACCAACGTTTATCAAACAAAAATGCCTTTATTACAAAAGTTATTCTTTTATTGAACCTTATCTCCAATCCTTAAGTCTTCTCTGCCATTAGTGCTCACTAGTGGAGGGTGGAAACCTAATAATTACTGTTAAAGGAGAACCTAACACAGCTACTGCAGCGTGAAGGACAAAAACAGGTGTTTTCACAGACACCCATTTGACACAATATCCCACATTGTGTGTTTTTTTCTTTTCTCCCATTGTGCCTTCAGGGGAGGCTGAGGGTATTATGACGTCTGAACCCGGCCGTCTGGACCTTCCTCATGGGACTCCAACGTTCGATAGCATAGAGAAAGCCCGCCGCGCTCGAAGCAGCCTCGCCTCCTTCTTGGAGAAATGACGCGTTGGTTTATTCGACGCATTCACCCTTTCTGCCAACTGTCCTTTTGACATTATTGAGTCTATGGTTTGCACTAATTCTTTATCATGGACCTTGAGTCAAATACGTCTCAATATTAATGAATATAAACATGATTATTTTGTGGTTGTTTTTTGAGGTGCATAAGTGGCCAAACAAAACACTTAAGTTAAGTAATATACTGTCACCGCTGTAGTATATCATCGAATACATCTGTAACAGGAATATTCACATCAATTACATCGAACCATTTTAACTTTACTGCATAATATCTGCATTCTGTGTGAAAGTACTCATAGTAGAAACAATTGTTCGGGAAAAAAAACAAATAATGTAAATAATTCGGTGGAAAAATACACCCCTGGTGTGTTAAATGCTTTTTAATATTAATGGATTTCCAAGATTTGAGCTGTTCTTTTCGTAACTTTTCCAGTTTGAACACGCCACTAAAAAGCAGCGTAGCCTCAGAGTGTAATATGGAATTGGGACACTGCGTTCATCTCAACAGATCGTGTTTGCTCGTCAGTCATGTTGTTAATTAAAGCTGCATTAAGCCATGTTGGCCACTAGAGGGCAGACAGACTTTAAAACGCTGTCACAGTAACATAAAGTCTGAGGCTATCGAAGCGTCTGATGTTTTATTAAATGAAAACAACTTGACAATCTGACACGAAGGAATGCAATACTCACATGTTCACTTCAGCTCACAGACACAGAGGTACAGAGCGACCAAAACGTTAATATAAAAGATATTCATTTGTCATGACAGCGGAAGATTGTTATTACTCCAAACTGTGTCACTGAAGGTTTTGGTCTTTGTTTCTGAAAGAGTTAAAGGTCCACTATGAGTGCCCAGCAGCTTTAATGCAAAGCGAAGCATTGCTGCACCTTTTTATTATCCCAGTAGTATTCAGCGGATGTAAAATATTACACGGTGCTGATATGTATGCATTGTTTATTTGTCATAATTTTAACTCGTGTTTGACATCATGGGAACTATATTTGGAAATCCAATAAAAATAAATATTGCCAATACTTTCTCTTCTCCAGCCATATTTTGTGACGAGCCACTAACTTGTAGAAAACACCTAACCAACTTTTCTTTTTTAACATGGATATCATATAAAAGTCACTTCCCCAGTGACGTGCACAAGACGTCACACATGCCTTCATATTGTCTCTAAATCATCATTGAGACTAGTGTGAGTAATGTGCACACTTCACAATGAAATATTCCCCTAATATTATTATAATAAAGAAATAACTGCATGTACGTCATTGTCATCCATCTAAATGACGTGTGAGGGAGAGAGGGAGGGGGAGGGGGAGGGAGAGAGGGGTTGGGGTTGGATGCATAGGTTGATGAGTGAACCGGTGACTAGGTTTACAGAGAGAACAAAAAGAGGAAACCAGAGCCTGCTCTGCAACACAACACTGACGAACAGGAGCATCTTCTACAACTTCAGCATTTGGCTGCAACACAACTCTTCTACCAGAAAGAAAACAACAACAACAACAACAACAAGGAAACTAACAGCTTTGGAAACACTGTCCAGATCCGAGGTGGAGCTCAGCTTGACCCTCCAGTGCAGCGCAAACTGGCCGACTCGTTCTGTTAGTTTAAAGTGACGATGCTGTGGAGGTTGACCCTCGCCGTGGCTGTGGTGTGTGTCGGCGGCATCTGCAACTGTGTGAAGGCGGACCTGATGGACAGGCTGATCCTACCGAGGGACTACGGGGTGAAACTGTGCGGCAGAGAGTTCATCCGAGCGGTCATTTTCACCTGCGGCGGCTCCCGGTGGAGACGGTCCACGGTGGGGGACAAAGGTGAGTCAGCATGACTGTCCTTTTTCACTAATTGCTTCATTTGTGCATTTGTGTATTTAAAAATAAATAAATACCAGCACAAAGATTTGCATAGAGTTTTGAAAACATAGACTTATTATAAAATTATCTTCTGACCATATGTTGAAACGTGTCTTTAAACTTGGTGAAATGTATTTCTCATTTGTTTTATTTCTTGCGAGCGCGTTAATGTAGATGGTGAGTTATTACACATCAAAAGGTAATCAGGCAACAGCCCCCCCCCCCCCCCCCTGCATTTCAGTTAGACAGCTGATTGACAGAGCCTCTACTTCAGCACCATGGTCAGCTCATGTTCAGTGGTAATTGCACAAACCCTTTTAGTGAGTAATAACTGTTATTTCCTCTGAAAAGCACCTTTTTATAAACATGCTCTGATCATTGAACATATTTGTACAACGACTAAAGGTGCGTTTGAAGAATGATGTCCTGTAATCTTTATATTGAATTGAATCTATCCGTTTTCTCCAGATGCCTTGAGGTGGAGTTCCCTCAGTGACGTTACAGTGGAGGACGACCGGCACACCTGGCAGTCAGGTCCAGAGGTCACAGCAGACGACCTTTCTCCCCTCGGCCGCGCTCCCTCCCTGGCAGACCTCCTGGTTCTGTACGGGGCCAGAGGGGACCGGCGGCAGCCGTCGCCGAGTGACTCGGCCCTTCGGCCGCCCACGGTTTTAGGCGAGCGAGACGCAGCTGACGGGCCCATGCACCAAAAGATGAAGAGGAACTTTTCTCTGGGTGTGGCGGGAAAGTGCTGTAACCACGGCTGCACCAAGAACGATATCGGACGCTTGTGTTGAGGCAGGGAGGAATGGGGGGGGGAGGAGGAGGAGGAGAAGGAGGAGGAGGGATGGGTGGTGGACGAGACGTAGGAAGAGATCTGCTCTTCAATTTTAAGATTTCAAATTTTCTTTATTCCCTTTACTTGATATTTTGTTTAAAGAAACAACAACCATGTTCTGTATGTACGGTATTATCACTCTTTCAGCACCATTGAAAAATAAATTTGAAATACTGTGTTAATATGAAATGTCGAGCCGCATCATATGTTGTCTCCCACACTTGTTTGTATGCTGGATTTGGAGCACAGAACAGAATCCATATTCCACATTAGATTATTCAACTAAACTACGGTTATACCAGCAAAGGCCAATATCACACATTAATGTCATTTAGGCTGCTGTGAACTTATTGCTGGCCTCCGTTCACAGCATTACGTCTGCCGCATCATTTTCTGTTAACACCCCAAGGACACTGCTGCAAAAGAGCAGTTTGTTTTTTTTAACCCTTAATGATGCAGATAAAACCAATAAATACGTTTAACCCCTTGAACAAAACCCACCTTCATGCACACGACTTTTGAAATGCCTATAAGCTGTTTGACTGAAGGTTCAATAAAATAAATCTCAATGTGAAAAACATTTAGATTTAAAAAGTACAATTTTCATGTCCGTAGTACTACAATGTTTGGTTTAATAAATGTATATTACACACGTGGAATATACTAAATATCCATTTTATTGGTATTAACTTAATATTTACATCTGTCTACACATAAGTGTATTGAAGGTAGCTACAGGTTGCCATCAGATGACAGAACCAGGCTTAATGTCAAACAAACAAATTGAAATAAATATGTTTTTCTGAAAACTTTGGATAAAAAAATTATTCATAGATCACAAAATAATCATATTTGGTTTTACAGCAACATTTCCCATCTTGTCATTATTTAGCAACTCCCAAGAAACTCGATCTCTCTTTCACAGCAGAGTTGTCAGACCGGAGAGATACGGGCCAAAGGTTAACAAGGGTGAGGAGCGGGGGAGCTTACAGACACACTGCATGTTTGTTAGGGAGAAAACTTTGCTCTTTACAGTGACTCACTTTTAGCGATGTGAGAGGGCATCCATGCTTTCACATTGTGTGTATGACATAGCTCTTAATGGCAAAACAAGACAACTTTGGAATGTGGTTGTTTTTAAAGTTTCTAGATTGGAAAGAAAGATGCTGTTCCACAAATAATTCTGCTCGGGGGACTGAGGACATGACCGACGCACCATCTGTTAAGTTAAGAAAAACAAAAACAAACGTATGATACATTTGTGGCTGTAATGCATCATGACACAGACTCGTATTCAACAGCAGCTCTTCAACAACTGTGAAATGGTGTTTTCATAAAACCATCACAACAAGCTCCTGCAGAAAATAAAAGCTTCATTAATATTTAAGATAAACTACAACTTTTTACATTAGGTATCTACAGTACAGGCAGATAGTATCGCCTTATAACACTGAAAACTTCATACTGTATTTATAAAATATATACCCATTACTAATTACAAAGACAACGTCATCACTTCCATTTTTAAAAAACAAGGATTATTCTGCATGAGTCCATGATATGACACTGTTAGATGCACAGTTTTCAGAGAGGTCACTGAGCAGTTATTGCTGTCTCTATAATTGACAAATAACTGCATTTCTTTCAAGTCTGGTCACGGATGTGTCGTCCTAGCAAACCAATATCACTCAAAAAGCACAGCGTGTGCTTCTGCTACTTCATCAGCTCAGAACACAGACTCATCCTCGAGGTGCGATGAATATGTGGAGAACACAAGTCCACTGTAACAGCTGCAACGTACTGGACTCTATCTACTAGGTGTCAGCAGGAGGACCCGGCTCAGCTCAAGTCCCTAAAAGAGCAGTGCAGTGAGGTTCACAACAATACAAGCACAAAATCAAAGCACTGAGCATTAAGTGATGAAATGCCGCTTGTTGGTGATTTATACATGTTTGGTTCCGATACTGAGGCTTAAACATTCAGCACAAGCCAGAGACAATCGTACATCACATTTCTCCGGTCTGTGACTCATCATATTCAATTTGTAAAACAACAAATGTACAAATAACACAAAGAAAAAAAGAATGAAATTTAAATCTCATAATGAAATGTTCTTAAAGGCATCTGAAATCGATTTGCTTTGGTGTCTTGAGTCGGATGTAGTGTACTAATTAATCAAATAATTTAAAATAATTTGTAAGAAAGGGGAAAGTGGATATCACCGTTTATCATCCTTATTTGAATATATATATATATATATATATATATAGTGTGACAGACATGCAGAGCACCAACAGAAAACACGCGTACGTCTGAGTGGTGAGTGCATCGCTGCAGTACACCCAGACATCACGAAGACATTCATTGTTCTGTTTACATCTTTGAGGACTGACCACCAACGCCTAAAGGTCAGAGGTCAAGGGATCAACGCGGCTCATCTCCGAGACGCACAGCCTCCACACTGTGGATTAATTTCTTGAACGTAGGGCGTAGTCTCGGTTCACTGCTCCAGCAGTCCGACATGATCTTGAGAATCTGAAGGAAACATCAGAGCACAAACGATTATTTGATTCTACTTTAATGAGGTTTCACAGCCATGTTTTGATGATTTATTTTTGGGATTAGAGGGTTCATTCATACTGGATACGCTTTATGACATGATGCCCTTTCTGCTTGGAGCTAAGAATCATATTTTCTTTATTCCCAAAGTGTTTACATTGACCTTGAACCAAGACACATTTTTTGTAAAACAAAAGAACTAAAAGATTTGTTTCGCAGTTTAACATTTTTTTGTTTACTGACCTCCTTTGGACAATTGTCAGGATCAGGCAGCCTGTACCCCTGTTTGAGCAGGTCTATCAGATGGTAGACAATCATCTGGCCCTGCTTTTCATGCCCCATCCTGTCCATAAACACCTGGAACAGAAAAACAGTAGTTCTTGTTTGGTAAAACATTAAAACTGTCCCCAAAAACAATTATGAGAAGTGTTTCCTGTTTTTAAGTACTTCGCTCTGCTACACAGCCGAGAGCTCAATCAACTGATTTCTTTAACAACACTACAAACTAATTATACCGGCCCATTTTTGTAGCTTAATTAAGTTGACAAAAGCAATTAAGGATACAATAACAAAAAGGGTTACAAAAGAGAGAAGTGAAATTGTTGAACTAAAAAAGAAAGAAGGTGCAGTACCGCAGGAGGGCTGCAGTTCTTATCGCTGTAAGTGAAGAGTTCGTAGAGGACAACACCGAAACTCCAAACGTCTGATCCCACAGAGAACTTGCTCTCTGTCAGCGACTCCGGAGCATACCTGCAAAATACCACGACACATTGTACATAGAGTACACAACAATCATAACGATGCACACATCTTTAAACGGTCAATACTAATCCTGCAATGCAAGCAGACAGATATGAAGGCATGAACGAAACAGTACAAACATAAATCTAATTCTTCTCCCTGTGTGAATCCCGTGATCTTACTTTTAACTCGTACACAAAGGGTCACAATCACTAACCACAACTGTAGACAAGCTAATGAAAAACATTCTCCAACAGTGAATTCACATGCAGTGTGTCTTCCTCACCAAAAGATGGGGCTTTCCCCCGGCTCTCTGACGGTGTAGTACTCTTTGTCCTGCGGCAGCACCTTGGTCAGGCCAAAGTCACCGATCTTCACCCTCATCTCGCTCTCCACCAGAATGTTCCTCGTGGCCAGGTCTCTGTGGATGTATCGCTTAGTGGCGAGGTAGTCCATGCCCTAAAGAACGACACGATTATTTCATTGATTTTGCCTTCTTAAAGGGTCAAACAATCAAAAGGGGGCAAAAACTGTCCAAGAAACAAAAGAGATAAATAGCTTGCATGTGTCATTTGATATGTATTTCTTGACTTAATTCACTTTTTTGTAGTTTTCCGCATTTATTCTATTTACAAAATGTATGTTGCTGATGTGTAGACGGCCACCTCAGGCCTCCACCCCCCGACTACACCTACACAGTGCTATATGAACCCACGTAAATAATATGTACTAATGAGAGGACATGACCACAATACGTACCCTACCATGATAAATGCTGCTCTTAATCATAACCTCGAGCCACCGTATTCAGCCCGAGTCAACAACCTCCAACTAATTACATCGCTCTGTGTCGTGCATGTATTCATACAATGTCAAACAATTGTTAATGAAGTTCAACAGCAGCTGACAGGACTAGTTACGTAGTGATATGCAGCCACCCTGCCGAGCGCCGAGTCCTGAAATTATGGACTCTCTTGTGATTTCCAACATCTCACAATATCAGTAATCCAATCAGTCCACTTTTTAAAAAAAAAAAAACACATTTTCAATGGTACCAAAGACAGGAAATATGGTGAAGACAAAGTACCCAGGTATGAAGAATTAACAAGCAGATTTAACATGGAAGTAGAACTGGACTGCAGCTCCAAATGTTCACGACACCAATAACTTATCTATGACGAGGTGGGGTTCCACAGAGCACCAGCTGCTGCACTGCATTACCTTGCAAATCTGTAACGCATAGTGCAGCAGTTTGTTGAAGTCAAAGTGCTCCTTGTGTTTGATGAGATAATCTCTCAAGCTGCCGAAGGGGAGGTACTCCATGATCAGCCGCAGGTTCCTCCGACCTGCAGGAACAAAGTTAAGTGTGACGCTTATAAGAGAGAGAATATGACGAATGAGGAGTGAGAGGAAGATCAATATTCATTTGTTTCATGGACACGGTCGCTGGCGCCCGAGGGAGCAAACGTTGGAACCGTAACGACATTATTATGTATCGCAACATATGATAATATCAAAGGTAAATTTGCTCCGTCACTAGAGTGAAAGAAAAACACTGAACCCCTCCTAGATCTAACGTAAGAATCAAGATTAATCAATAGATGCTTTATGCCAATATAGCAAAGCATATCTTCTACTGTAATCTACTGTTGGTTTGGAATCAAATCTCTTTGTTGTTCAAACAGTCTTCTTATTGCTTTCATCATCTTACAACTACTGATGTTGAAACACCAGCTTATATCATATAATGTTTTTTATAAAGAATATGGGACACACAATCTGACATCATTCATCTTGATGACTGCGTCATATATTCATAAAGTTATATAGATTTTAAAAATGAGCAACAGGAGACTTAATCCCATGCTATACTGTGATTTTCCATATATGTTTTTGAAATGTGCTTCTACCTGCACTGTAGCAAACTCCTTTGTATTTGACAATGTTTTCATGCTGGAGGGATTTGAGGATCTCGATTTCCCGCTCAAAGTCCCTGAGGTGCTCGGCGGTGCTGTGCTGTAGTTTCTTCACGGCCACCACCTCCCCCGTGCTGTCCTGCAGGGGGTCGTACCGGCACATCTCCACGCTGCCGAAGTTTCCCTGAGGAGAGCACGTTTAGCAGATGTGGAAGCAGCAGTGATTTCATCTCGGGTCAGAGCCCACACTGAATGAGCTTTTCTAACGATACACATCGGCTTCAGAACTCATATCAAATCGTGCTCAGAGCAACGTCCTGCTTTCTAGAAAGTATTACGAGAATATTTAAGATGCTGGCTGACACTGCTGATTGGTCATGTGGATTTACTGTTTGCTACTGAATATCATAATTGATCTGAAAGATTAATATCCAACAATAAGACACTGACTGAAAGAAAAAACACCTCAAGAGAGCGTGAACGGACGTTTTAACAGATTCTGATCTAGCTCTGAAATTATTTATAATGCTTGAACAAATGTTGGTATTAAAAATGACTTAAGGGAGGCATAATGAAGAAATATCGAGTGAATGAGTTATTAAAAAACATGCACCCTTAAAGACAATATCTGAATACTATGGAGGAGATAAAAGAGAGTGTCTGCAGGTCTCACTTTGCCCAGCTGCTTGAGGAAGATGAGGTGCCTCTCCTCAAACTGGGCGGGCTCCTGGCTCTCGGAGGCCCACGGGAAGCCGAAGCCTCTTGTCCTGTTGGGCACCATGTCGCTCTCCACCAGCAGCTCATAGTCTGCAACACAACAAGTCCTTTTTAGAAGAATGCTCAACGAAGAGTGTGTAGGACAGCGTGTATCCACGTGATCAACAGATCTGTCTGTCGGATGTTATGAGAGCCGGAACATCCATTTTCTCCTCCTACCTGGCGTGAAGAGGCTGTTGAGATCTCTGATGATTGCTCTGAAGGAGGGCCGGTGTGAGGGCTCGTAGTCCATACAGCTGTTAATCAGATTGGCCAGCTCGGTCCATTTGGGAGCCGGCAGCTGGTGCCTGTCCTCATAGAACAGGTTCTTCTGCAGGGCACGAGAGCAAAAGTCAGAACCCGCATGTAGTCAAACCGGGTCAAATACACAACCGTTAAAAAGTTGGCACACGTATAATAATAATCAACGGAATATGTTTCAAATCGCCTCGTGTTCTTCTAACTTTAAAACAAATTGTATGAGTTAAAGGAGTAATTTGACATTTTAGGAAATACGGTTATTAAGTTTCCTTCCAAGAGTTAGATGAGATGAGTGATGCCACTCTCATGCTGGTTAGCTTAGCTTAGCATAATGACTGGAAACAAGTGAAAACAGCTCGCCTGAACACCACAGTGTAAAAATGACACTGGATCTATTTCTTGCTGGGGAGAAGTGACTTCCTGGAGTCAGTGAGGCCAGGCAACCAAATTAAATCAACATTTTATTTACAGATCGCTTTAAATAAGTGAATAATCTGAATGCATCCTCTGTTTTTGTGACCTTTGAGCAGTCCAGGGTGCTGAGCGGTTTGTCTCCCCCGCTGCAGATCTCCCACAGGGTGGTCCCAAAGCCCCACTTGTCTGTGGCTAAACTCAGGTTTTGGGGGTTTTCAATGCACTCGGGGGGAACCCACGGGATACGCTCCACCAGAACTGACGAATGGACATGAGGAGACACAGAAGCACAGAGAGAATGGAATAAGAGGGTGATGTGGACGGCAAAAAAAAAATCACACCAAAGCAAAACTGTGTTCACATGACTTGAGTCTCAACAGAGGCGTTAGGCTGACGTTGTCTCACATCAGGACAGTACACGACTCCCAAGTCTCTCACCTTCTTTGGGCAGCACGGTGATGCTGATACCCGGGTCACTGAGTTTGATGAAGGGCAGGCTGCCCGTCATCCAGTCCTCCTTTCTGATCAAAAGGACGTTCTTGGCACAAACATTTCCATGAACGAGGTTCTTGTCCTCCTGCGAGCAGACGCGACAAATTGAATCACATTTGTAAGGTTTCACCGCTCAACTAGTTTCATTTGCACGAGTTGAAGACATTTCTCTTTTCTCTGAATATCAGAATGTGTAAATGTGCCGCCCTTTAGTTTGACCTGCGTTCTGTTGGGAGTCTTACCAGGTAGTGCATAGCCCAGGAGAGCTGCTTGGCCACTTCTAGCTTCCAGGTGATGTTAACACAGCTTTTATTCTTTTTCAGGTACGTGTCCAGTGAACCAAACTTACCATACTCCTGCACCATCATGTCTGACGGGGAGATGTGAGAGACATCACTTTGTATTAATCACTGCTATCCATATAGAAAATCTTCTTAACAAAACTCCAGTTTGTGGTTTACTGTAGCTGCTTTTCTGAAGACACCTGACTCTAGACAACAGCAGTTACAGACAGAACACCTTCTGCATCCATTGAGGTCTTCATCCACAGTTTGCCATCTGATGCAGTTCAGTTTTCATTGTCCTTCATGAGAAATCTATCTATGGTCATAAAGTCCAGTCCCCCTACAGACACATCATGGTCTGTGAGGGGACCTTAACTGGAGACTCTCCAGTTCCCAAGCCAAGTCCCCACGGACTAAGAAATTTATTTGAACTTCTATTTATTCATTTGTTTATAAGCATATGAGAAAATTAGTTTTTATCGCTGTAATTTATGATGCCTCAATGCCCCAAAAATGGTTTTCAGACACAAAACATATGTGTGTGTGTGTTGCTGTTATCTCTATTTCTAAGTCGTTTATTACAATCTGTACTTGTTTCTTTCCAGCCTGCTCTTTTCCTGCACTCAGAAGTGTGAATGGCAAACGCCTCCAGACAATACCGCTCTGATGTGTGTGGGCAGTTTCAGGTGGAGTAAAGATCAGGACCGCAGTGGCCCATTAGTGACTCCTGGGGGCTTAATGTGGTCACAGTGGAGGGGTCAGGGCGCAGCAGAGAGCAGGTCAGAAACCTTATTCCCTCTCTGTTTGTCTCAGTTGCCTACAGGGACAACCTTAACTGTTGTAAACACAACTGTTGGTAGCGTGAAAACAGGAGAACAGCCTCCTCGTCTTGGTCTCAACATCTCTCTAATATAACATCTTAACGTTTCCTTTTTAAATGCCACAGGTGAGGATAACCACAATGATTGCTTCCTTTTGTGACCATATCTGGTCTAGTAGTGTGTGTGTGTGTGTGTGTGTGTGTGTGTGTGTGTGTGTGTGTGTGTGTGTTGTAGACTTACTCTCATTGCCACAAACGCACACGCCAAAGTTAAGAAGCAAGTGCTTGTGGGAGAGCTGGCTCATCATACTGGCTGCTTCAAAGAAGGACTGTGAGGGGAAAATAAGAGAAGAGATCCAATTAACTTGTGTCCTTTCAACTCATAACCCCTGAGTTTATTTAATCACTCACTCACTCACTCACTCACTCACTCACTCACTCCCTCAACAGGCCAACCTCTGAATAGTTGCGGTGAGCCTTGTCCAGGATCTTGATGACGACGTCTATCTGGTGAATCTCTCCGTAGTCTCCCAGCTCCTTCCTCACGCCGCAGAAGATCTTGGTGAAAGTTCCTTGGCCCAGACTCTCGTTCTAAATCACAAGAGTTTTATTATGTTGAATTTGTCAAAGAGACACTCCTTTGCCCGATATTCTCTCACCGTAAAGTACCGGAACGATCTATGGAGGCACTTTAAAGAGGAATTCACAAGGAGCAAGCTGATCCTTTTAGAGTATTAAAAGTTTTATTTGAAAATGGGGATTTCCCAGCTGGCTGGCCAGAGAGATACTGAATGAAGTTTAGATAAAGACACTCATACATATCTTGAGCCCAGGCAGGTGTCTTAAACACACCGTGTTTTGTCTGTAGATTCATAACCTCACGTCTAGAGTGTCTCTTTCTGCCTCTGTTTGTTGGGAGTTCATAGTTGAATGCTTAACACGACAACATTGGCTGGGAAGCCGAAGGTTAGACGCTACAGCAGGCAGAAATAGACAAGTACTTAGCCAAGAGGCCTAATATACGACAGTGTAACATCATCGTTAGTGAATAAGGTTTTAAACTGCCAATACACTCTCCAAGAAGAATGTCCAAGGAGCATATTCTTTGGAAATAATCATAATAATGGCCCATATGATATACAGTACGATGCTCGAAAATGACATATCAAAGACGTAATGGAACCAAACTGAGTAGAGCCGACCGCTGTCGTCCTTCCACCTGCCAGCTAGACCCTCTCTGGCCTCTTGGACTGCTTAAGATCCAACTGAATATATTTAAGGCCAGGATATTAAAAAGCTCTGAATGCACAACAAAGCTTTATAACCAAACCCATCTTGAATCTGGTAAGGGATGAGTGAGAAGACAATATTGCAGGACAGATATAAAAGATGGTGAGACAGACATGGCTGACAAAGACAATCCTGTACTCACACATGTCCACAGAGACTGCTATCGACGCTGAGTTACAACAGGGGAATCAATTGAGGAAGTGTTTTTGTTCATTGTAGCGACCTCATGGACCCGACAGGAGTCCTTCTCGTCCTCTCTGATCGATACTTGTGGCATGCTCACGCGTATTGACGTGTTTACAGTGTTACCGTGTGTACAAAAGGCCTACAAAGGGCCTTTTGATACAGGGTGATACTAAGCTTCTACAACGCATCTAATCTGATACTAGTGTTTTAGTCAGTATTGGTTTACAACCAAACAAGACGGTAGAAACGGCCTAGTTATGACTGTTTGTATGCTTTTTTTCAGCTAAAGTGAGGAGGGTTCTCTTACGATGACGAGGTCCTCTTTTCGGATCTTGTGGAAGACCATCTGGCTGATGTTGTGTTTGTGGAGCGAGGGAGAGAGTGGGACATCGGCGCCTTGACTATTTCTACACACCACCAGGTTGGATTTATCTGAAGAAAGGTGAGGATGGACAGGGATTAGGAAAACTCACACTTTGACATCTGATTGTCACTGCTGAAAGGTTATAGCTTCCCGATGTGTGATACTATTAAATGATAAACATTAATTAGAAATGCAACAGCTAGCAATTGGGAAATTAGACTGATTAAACAAATATCAAAATGTTAGGTCCATAATAACTCAGTGAAAAGGTCTCAGCTGTGCTGGATAATATTTCTGGTGCATTGGATGTCTGCATTTCACTGTGTATCTGTTCTTTTACCTGTGGTAATATGTGTGCATGTCAACATACAGTATTCTAGTTAGCGTCTGTGTGTGCACGCTTACCTTTGAGGCTGGGTGAGCAGCACCTGGTCAGCTGGAACGTGTATCCATCGGTGCGGAGCGCCTCCTTTTGGTAGCAGTGCAGAAGTTCGCTGAGTGAGCCGAAGGTCCTCTTGGCACCGCTCAGAATGTACTCTCCTGACTCCGTCTTCATGATCTGACAGTGCTTATCCACCATAGTTTCAGACTGGAAACAAACAAATAGCACTCATTACAGCTAAACTGTTCTGAACACGCCACCAGTATCATTAAAATGACAGTCAGCTGCCCGTACAGTACAAACTATCCATTCATTAAGTGATGGGGGACAACACCCACAGTCCTCTTTCAGTGCAAATATACGTCACGACGTTTATCAGAAGTTAATGTGAGGGTTCAGTGGTGTTAATCACTTAAAACAAGAGTAAAGAGTTAGAGTCCCACGTTTCGTTTTTTAGGGAGTTGCTTGCTGGGACAGCAACACAAAGAGGGAATTTAGTCGTAAATAACTGAGCTGAAGCCTCAAATTATCTTCCAGAGAAACCTTGGAATACACAAATCTCCCATCACTTCCAAGCAATTCATTGTATTGATATTACTCTAAAGGCCCTGGTTGTGGTGACGCATTGCCCCGCCCAGTAGAAGCCATATTTTGGCAGTCTGCTGTGACGCATGTGGTCATGGGCTGAAGGTGATGTCTATCAGTTAGCAAAGACTGTGTTGAAGGAGCCTGTTTATTTGAGTCATGTGTAAGAAACTACAGTACTTCACGTTGATTATGACCCAACATTAATAGCTTACCCCCACCACAAATGACATGAAGTATTTGTCGTAGTCCCTCGGGCTGCAGCGAAGGATGTACAGGCCATGGTGGTTTCCAGATCGACGCAGCTTAGCAATCGTGAACTCCATCCTGTGATCAAAGAGACAATGTCTGTGTGAGAATGGTTCTGTGGTTGTGGGTGCACGAGTGACGTGCTATGTCTTTGTGTGTGTGTGTGTGTGTGTGTGTGTGTGATACTCACGACACAGGGCCGTGGCAGTAGCTCTGGATGCACTCCAGAAGTCTTGGGGGAGCCACCTCCTTACACAGATAATGATGGGCGTCTGCAACCAGCCTGTAATACCCATCAACTAATGATACGAAGGAGAGAGCCTCTGGGAGCGAATGGAACTCCAGTTCCTATGCGGTGAGACAGCGGTGCAGAAGAGGACAAATATAAGTCATTCAGAACCTGTTTTTAACTTTAAATCAATGTAAACAGTAAACCTTCAATCCGTGTTTTATGGAAGGATGCAGCGATACGGATATCGGGCTGATACTGACTCAAATAGCTGGATCAGTGACAATGGAGCCAATCTATTTAATTCAATACTTAACAGTCTATTTTTATATATACTATATACATTATTTACTGGAATTTTAGAAGTGAAAATTAGATGAGCTCGGAATGAAGCAAAGGAAACAAATGATCCATTTTAAAGTGAGCATGAAGAGGAGTCAAGTGTGTACCCTACCAGGATCAGGTTGTCCTGTTTGGTGAGGGTAACTACGCGACTCTCCACTGAGCCTTCCTGATTGGCCTGTTTGATGCTGATGTCGATCACCTCTGTGAAGTCGCAGTATGTTTGTAGCTCCTGGAGGAACAAAACAGTGGATTACGTTTGTGTTAGACGGAAAAAGCGTGCACACACGTGCGCTTTTTGGCGTTATTGGCAATTTTAACCAACTCCTAGAGCTCCATCTATTGGTTAAAACACAGCCATGGCAGCTTCACGCTGTGGCAGACTGGTCTACAAATGCATTACCAAGGCAACATCAACCCATCCCTCGGCCCTCACCTCCTCTTCTCCCTCCTCCTCTTTCCCTTTCGACCACTGGATGCCCGTGTCGCCCGTGACAACGATGGTAACCTCGTGCGCGGAGAGGTCGGTGACTTGGAAGCGCTCGGAGTAGAGGGAGGGCAGCAGCATCTCCAGGCTCATCAGGTATTTGAGCTTGAGGTTGCACACCGTGGCCTTGCATTCCCTGAACTGCTGGATGAACTTCTTGAAGCGATAGCGGATCCTCTTCCGAGTCAAGATGTTGTACTCCTGGATGCGGCTTCGAATGCATCTCGGCAGGAAGGATTTGTAGCTGAAAGCGGGGAAGGGGTTGATGTCAAAATGAGGAGGATGTGATGAACAAATGACAGGAAAGGCAGAGGGAGAAGGGAGGGGCAAGTGAAAGAGGAAACCAGGTTAAAAGAGCAAACGCTAAGGCTTTGTGGCAGTTCAGCCAGTGAACATGCTGCGTGCGCCTCGGGAGGATTAGTCAATAATCCTGAAAAGGTCGGCTAAAACAAAATAAATATTGATGTTGAATTATGTATGAAAGGGAAATTTGAGGAGAATTAATATTTCAAGTGCAACACACCTTTTGAACTGAAACATTAGCTCATACAAAGAGATTATTCATTCAGCTGCATGAACACGCATAATAAAACTAGATGCTCACTGTGTTCTGAGGAGAAATCGTTATTCATGAGCTGCACAACATGCACACCAGCATCACAGACAGCCCTTCCCTTTATTTAGGTAAGAGAGTGTGCAGCATGTATGAGGCTCAAACTGTCTGGAATTGTCAGACCATTGTTTTATGAGTTAAATGTTTTATTTTCCTCGTCTTAAAGGCTGCTTTATAATTAAACGTTAGAGGCTTCTAGTAGAGGGATGATTCTACCAGGTTCTACCTTCATATTCACATTTTAAATCATTTAAATAATTGCAATAACGATACTCCGTTTGCCTCTGGAGAGTGAGTGCCTCCTACCTGGTGTAATTGTAAATGTCCACAGGTGACTGATCGCTCTCTTTGGCGAGCCTCATCATGTCCAACACCGCCATGCCCAGACATTCCTCCTGGGCCTCGTGGCTCACTGGAATAGGAATGCAGCCATTCAGAAAGTCACTACGCCTCTGGAGGAGGAAAACAAACCAGATGTTTGATGGACAGAAGTAGAAGAAGAGCGTGAGAGACGGGGGATGAGCAGGCAAACAGATGCCAAATGTCTTACCAAGAGCACAATTATTAACAGGAAATTAACAGGAATCAGACCGATTATGGTCTCTTTATGGCACATGAAAATGTATGCTAGAATTTTAAAAAAGTCTATTTTAAAGGGGAAACTCCTTTTATTCAATATTACATCAACAAACTCAGGACTGGTTAGGTTGTTGGGCCCGCACAGGTCAAGCTCTACAGCAACAGGCGGCTGTGAGAAACATTCTGCAGATCAATGTGTCGACACACACCTCATGTTGTCAGTGTGACAGTGGAGATCAAAACAAAGCTGAACAGAGCTGCTTGTGTCACGTTCATACACATGTGGGAGAGCAAAAAAAAAGCGGAAACTATTCAAAACGCACACGCAAACACAGAGTGAAGAGAACCCTTGTTCCCCATTTGTACTCTTACAACCCCACTTCCTGTTTTCTGAGCTTACACATTGGCTGTAATGACACAGACAGACAGACAGACAGACAGACAGACAGACAGACAGACAGACAGACAGACAGGGAGGGAGGGTAGCAAGCAGATTCTTTATCTCCTCCCACCCAACATTTCTGTTTATTGTTATGTTTTAAAGGAGTGGGCTTGAGCTGAAGGAGAGGGCATCTCAAAGACACTGTTCACTGGTTTGCTTTGAGGGAAATACCTAAAATAGCTGACTTAATTATAAAATGAAGTGGAAGTTGTGAAGACTCGCCTGAAAAAACTGGTACGCCATGACACAGTCATCCATCACAGGGCTCTCCTTCCCCTTGGACACGCCATAGCGATGGGCATTCAGTGTGTTGCCGCTGTTATACCAGCCAGAAAAACAGTATCTGGATAGAAAAAGAGATCAGAGAGGTTCCAGTGAGAAGATGAATCTGAACATAGACGACACATTAAGGGGGGGGGGGGGGGGGGGGATCTACCTGATTCTGAAGTGCAGGCTCTCACTGGCTGGCTGCTGCAGTTTAAAGATGTGATTAGGAGGAAACCATATCCTGTCACTTTCCCTCATGAGGCCAAACAAGCTGCAGTAGAGGGGAGCGATCCCTGGAAAGACAGAGGAAACAGTCACCAGTGTCCTATAATACAGAATGTGTTCTGGAACTGAGGACAGCAGGAAACCTCATACCTGTCATTCAAAAGAAAGAAGCCAGTTGACACATTCGTTATTGATACCTGAGTTTGAAATAAAGAACGAGTTCTTAGAGCTTCTGCATCTACGTTACTAATTAGTTACCACTATAGAACAACAACTGGCCAATATTTAGAAATACAGAAAGTTTAGCTCAGATTTACTGGATGTTAACACACACACACACACACACACACACACACACACACACACACAGCTTGTGTTTTGGTAGCAACGTAGACTGGAAGCATATTTATAGTTCCTTGTCATCGTCCACATTAAAACTTAAGAACTGACTGTTGCCAGGAGTATTGTTTGAAGTGGATGACTTTCACAACTTCTTCTGACGATAAGAGCCTAATTTGGGGAAAATGTATTGATTCTGGATTCCTGGAACGTCAGTCCCACGTGTATGTTTTTGTTCCTACAATTCCTTATTATGTCTTCAAAATATCAGTTTTTAGGAACAATGATCTTGGAAGTTAGGAACAATTGGCCTTTGAGAGATATGCAAATGCCTGAATGCATCGAAGGACAAAGTACTGAAGAGAGACCCAGCGAGACGTGTCCCCTACGGCTCTTCTAACGGTGAGTCCAATGGAGCTCCTGCTACAATTTTATATGCAAATTTCTGCGCTGGCTGTATGAAAGTCTGTCACGTCAAACTACTACAGTTGGCAGAGGTGATGGAACTCAGGCTTGTGAGTTATGTTATGGCTTTTTGTTGGAAGTAATCCGATTTTGCTTCAGCAATATTCTTGCTTTTGTTCATTAAGTTTACATAAACATTTTTTTTGACGCATCAACAGTCTGTGTTTTTTTTTCATGTGGCGGAATCGGCAGTTTGACCACGTTTCCAACCGTATTTAAAGTCCTGTGAACTCATTTGTTCTTACAGTGAGGTGTTTTAGCAGTTGGACAAGTGGGTCAGTGGCAGACAAAACATTTCCTCACACAGCAGGAAGCCCTCTCTCACAGTGAAGCAATCGTATGAGGGTGCGCTAGAGGAAGCAACAGGGGAAGTGGAGTCAAAAAACTGAGAAAGTTGATCTTTAAGAAAGTTCTACCTTGTCTTATTTGTTACATTATCAAATAATAAAGTAAACTTTCTTTCAATTGAAATATATATTACACTCATGAAATTTGACCTCCACATTTAATCCACCCAAGCACATAGGAGCCACTCTGGGACCAACTTAGGGTTCAGCGTCTCCCTCGAAGACACGCAGACCCGGGGATCGAACCGCCGACCTTGTGATTAAAGGATGACCCGCTCCACCTCCAGAGCCACAGCCTACCAAAATAAGAGAGCAATGCACTGCACAGCACAGTAAGTCACTGTAGTGTATTCACACCTCAGTAGCTGAGGATCATTGCGTTACACGGCTTGACAACATACGTCACAGCGTTTTATATAGAGATACAGATAATCAGAGTCTGACTAAATAAATAAAGAGGAGAATTTTGTGTGCCGAAAACTGAATGTGTAAGAAAAAAAACAAACATTGAATATAGATAGAACTTCTCCACCGATTTAAATCATTCCAGGTCTGACTGTTGGGAAGGTGACACTGTTTGACTTCATCTTGCAACGTGACATCCCGACCTATCTCCATAACAAATCTGACTCGTATGATTATTCTACCCTAATACAAAACCACATATAAAAGTAAGTGTAAAGACAAGAGTCCAAACAAGAGGACAACGGAAGTTGAAACAGCAAGAGGATAGAGAAGAATTGGAGAAAGGACGTTTCTTATCAGCTCATGAGGGAATGGAGCGAGAGAGTGTGTCGGAGAGAGATAGAGCCGGGGTGGAGAGGAAAAGAGACGCAACAGTCGACAACTTCCTGATTTGTGTTTGCTAGAGAGACAAAGAGAAGAGCCAGCGGTTCTGTTTCCACAAAACACACACTGTGTCGGCTCTGATAGCAAAAGCCCAAAAGCTCAATCCCTTCACCGGGAAAGTTTTGGTATAAGGAATGAAGTTCTATGCATTTGGAGCCGCTGAAGAAGCCACGGTAATAAACAGCAAATGCTCTTGAACGTTGGCCCAGCTGTCCATCTGACTGTTTACTTTATTATTGCCTGGTGTGAAGCATGAATTGAAACCAAGCAGTTCAATGCCTCAAAGCACTGGATGTTTGGATCAGATGCTTTTCCCACAGTCTTGAAGTGAACAAAAAAAAGCTTTTCTACAGATATGTAAACAAATTAAAGGCAAAAACTTCAGAAAATGTCCTTATAAACTGTGTGGAGAGGGAAGTACATGCATGCTTTTAAAGAATAAACACATCCTCCCATGTGTGTCCTGGCCGTGGGACATGTGCTCTGGAGACGCGTTTGTTTGACTTGACTTTTCTCTTTATAGGCAGTGGACTTAATAACTTACTGTTCTTACTTCTACATGTGTTTCTAATTCCATTTGAGACAAAAGTGTCTGGGAATGTGCCTTAATCACTGTGCATAATGTAAACAATATGTGTATAGAGGTGTTATATTGGAGACTTTCTAAATAAAACAATGTTTATTTAGTCTGACCCACTTCCCCTCAACGAGGTGTACAGAAACACAAACTAAAGCAGAACTTCACAAGGTTGCACAAACAACCAGATATGTGGCAATAAAAACAGGGCTGTCATCTAACCAGTGAACTGGTTAGACTGATGTTAAAAAAGAGCTTAATTCATGTTAAATGAACTAAACTATATTTTGTGTGAGTGGGCAGCCGTCAGAACTGAAATCCTCTTGTGACTCACCGCACGCTTTCGCTGCAATTATGCACAGCTCCTCTGCTACGTAGTCCCCTGGTGGAAACGTGAGCGCGCTTTCTGAATCGTCGCCCTCTCCTCCATCCTTCTCCAGGTAGTAGAGGTGGACGGTGAGGCAGGTGGCGTCCGTGTCCTGCTTGGAGTCGAGTCCGGCGGCCGGGTCGGGGTCAGGTTGGAGGCCATTGAGGTGTGCTGTGGGACCGGAGACGGGTGGCTCCATGTCGGTCAGCAGAATACAGGCCATAAAACAAACATCCACCTGTGATACAAGAAAAACACACAGGTGAGACTGTATATCAGCGGTTTAATACAACTGTTGGCTACTTCAATATATATATGGCACTAAATCATAACGCAAATTAGACATTATTGTGATGTTCCGGACCTTTGCATGAGGAAATTCTCTCTAACTGGACCTCGCTGAATTTGAAATGAATACCCCTGCTTGACATGTCACAATTACTACGTTTACTTTCGGGATCATAGCAAACATACCTGCTTAGCATCAGCATGTTAGCATGCCACTAGCATGCCTGAAGGCTCTATTCTACTGAGCCGCTGAGCTTTGTGGTCCTATTATGCATCACTATAGAATCAATCAGGTTTATCTTGTGCACATTTGCATTTGCAAAGGGATCAAATGTAATGAATTGCCCTCACAGGGTCAAGCTATTGCTGAGTAACATCTTATTTTGCTGTGATGCATTTCACTGTATGAGGGACTAAATACACAGTAAATGAAAACATTTATGTGATAAAGTCGATACTCTCTACTGCAGTGATGACCCACAGTAACGCGCCACAAACAGGGAAGCCAGTAAACGTAAACAACAATATTGTAGACGTAATGCTACGAAGACATGGGTAAGCTTAAAGGAAAACACAGATCACATGACTGCTGACATCATCGCTCCTTAGATCCTTTAGCGTACTATTATTTACTATTTATTACTAACTGCAATTTACATGCAGTAGGATTTGGGCCATTTCTGCAACTACTGAACGTTAACTGTGTTTTTCTGAATTTGTTATTCTTATTTTGTTACTCCAGCACATTCAGTATCCAGAGAATTTGTCAAGAATTTAGCATCACAGTGGCTGTAGTCCAACGTCAGCACCTCCTAACAGCTTCCATTTAAATGACATCATAGAGTGCAATGGTAAAGCATTCATTAGATCCAGTATACAAGAGAGAAAGGACAGCAGCAACACTGCTCTCCAGCTTTCTGTCAGTGTTTACACACTAAACACGCTTATCATGGAGCAGACAGGCAGAGAGTTCCACCGGTTCCTTATCAGGGCCTTGCTGCCGGTTGTGGTCGAGCGCTATCGACTCGGACACATTGTGCCCTTAATGGCCGCTCTGCTGATGATGATGATGATGATGATGATGGCCTCTTCAAGTCGGTATCTGGACATTTTGCACTTACCGACCAACTTTCTGGGCTTCCTTTAAAGTTTGGTTCAAGTTCCAAAGAAAGAAATCAGTGGCTTACTAAATCCGTTTCTCCAGACTGCTGCGGGTTAAGTGTCCCCCAGCTGATGGAAGCCAAGGCTACAACGTCCCCTACTAGAAAACAGAGCTTGTTAAACAGGTACACATGAACAGGTACACATCACCTGTTCATCACTTGGCTTTCTGTCGGAAGCAGGATGACACACAAGGACACAAGGATATCAATATTACAAAAATGAGCGTGCCATCCCGAACCTCAAACAAATGACAGAATCCTTTGACAAAAACAATTTAGAGTTAATATTGAAGTTATTTTAGGTATTCAGTATGAAACACTTCCTGTTTTTTCTTCATCACTCAGTCATCAAACGATGAATCCAGACAATAACATCAGATTGATGTATATAATGAGAGGGTTACTAATAAGGGAGGCTACCATGATAACTCTCATCACTGAGCTCTGTGTTGGCCAGACATTAGCATAAACATCCCAAATGAAGCCTGTGCTGTGGGGGAAATCTTCTCATGGCTTCCAGATGTGCAAAGCTGAGCGAGACAAACACTTTGACACAAAGCTACAACTGCTGCCAAAGGCTGCTCCGCTGACTAGAAGACGTGAAGACGCAGTTTAAAATACTTTGTTTGTTTGTGGCACCTTCAGCCAAACGAGACTTTATAATACACCGACTCATTGATGATGGACTGAATGGGGACTTCTGACAGCAGGTGGTGTTGTTTGCATTGTGTAACACCACCAGTCAGCCCGGAGATCATAGTAAATCTATCTCTAGAAACCTGTAGATTGACTTTAGTCTGTATCATACCTAGACATGTGTTGACAAGTGACCACAAACTCCTATTTCTTTGTGGTCTCGAGATCAGCCTCCCCTTATCATCTTTTGTCAAACGCTAACAAAGACGCTGATCAAAAGAAGACACCGACGGGCAGGACAAGTCTACCACCAGCTTTGACTGTGGGACGTAATCTCCACTGAACTAACAGTACAGTTGTGTCTAAAGTTCAAACTGTCCTTGGCGTTACTGCTCGCCCGCTTCCCATTAACTGAAGCAACAGTGTAGTCGTTTCAGTGGAATCACACTTCCCCAAAAGTGTCTGCAAACAGCGCTGCACTTACTTGCAATGAGGATATGAATCAGCACAACATGGAATAGTAAACTACACATCTTTTGGGCTGCTGCTGCACAGTGTTCCGTCTCTTCTGTGCGTGTGGATGTGGAAACACTTCCCTACGGTTTTCACACACTGCACACTCTCTTTCCCAGACGACACAAACAATGAGCGCTATTGATTCCAGGCAGTTACTAACTGTGAAATGTTTTGGCAAGGATTTTTAGTCATAATGAAGCCAGCTAGGTTTTGCACACAAAAATAACTAAATGAATCAATGCTCCGGGAAACACAAGGCTACTCACATTTCGTGCCAAACCACATCACAGTGTGGGATGTTGTTTTTTTAATTCTTTGGGGTTCAGGTCTAGCTGCAAGTCACTCTGAGATCCGGAACTCCAAAGACCGGCGCTGAACATTATTGAGCCGAAGAATTGTGACGTGGGAAAATGTGCAGCTGTAACTTTTCTGTTCCTGCTACGTGTTCAAGCTTAAATCAGCCAACTGTTGTTCCTCCTCTCCACTGCAGCAGATGACACTGCAGCTCTTTGTAAGTGACCTGAATTATACTTGCAAGAATAATGTACTTTCCCCATTACAGTCATGACAAGTAGCCTAATTAATCAACACTGCCTACTTATACAGCGTCATGTACAAAAAAGAAATAACTCTGGAACAACCGTACTTGCTTCTAGAAATATACAAAAACAGTACACTATGTACAGCACGTCATACCCTGAATAGATTACACAACTAAGGATAGCCTTGTTGTGATATGTGTTGAGTTAACAATGCACTGCTTCCTCGAGCCAGCAGTCCCCTTCACATGTCATACAGTCAATTTAAGAATCCATATTAGTACTGTTGGTTGGGGATGACTCAATCATTTCAAACAACACCGCTTCCCTTCTCTAAACCAGAGAACACAGACGACGTTATGAAGCTTGAACTGGAAAATAAACTTGACTGCTCTGAAGATAATCCACTTGCCTGGCTTGGAAAATGGATTATCTAGAACTATCTATACAAATCATGTGGCAGCATCAACCGACATCCTACTGTAAAGTTACACTCGGTTACCAGTTTATTAGGTGCACTTATTTGGCCAAAGGCGGTTTAATAGAACAGTCTTGCAATGAATAAAAGAGGTGTTGATTTAAGGATGAAGGAGTGTCACCTTTCCTGCACCTTGTTAAACCGAGGCTGAGCCTAATCCCTTCAGGTGTTGGTTCAGCTTAATGGGGTGGATTACACAGACAGATGGAATGCAATACATGTCAACAGCTCCACAAGCTGCAGTGTCCAAAACGAGCTTAAAGTTCACTGAACGACTCTCGAAAATAGTTTGACGAATAAATGAGCCGGGCCGATATGTTGACCAAAAAAATAATACCAATATCAGCATTATGTTAAAGAGACATAGTAATAACAATGTCTCTATCAGAGCAAACTGATTCTTTAATTTCCAAATGTAAGGGATCCTTATCAAAAATGATTGTTGACGTTATGCGTTCGTGTTAAATAAATAAGTATTGGCCAACATACTGTTTTGTCAAACTCTCAAATATCGATTTCAGTATCGGCCTCAGATGTCCAACAACGACGTAGCGCTTTTAAAAAAAAACTCAACAAGAATCTTTTCTTTATTATTACACCTTATAAAGCTACCATACACACCTGCGGTGAACACCACAACTGTCAATGGATCAGTTTGATATCTCAGATCTAATCAGAATTCAAGTTATGAATCTCAGATCTTTAGCTCGACGCTTTCTTATAATAATAATAATAATACATAATAAGTAGGCTACAGTACGTGACGTATGGTAAAGAGTTCACCGTCTGTCTACAGCACAGAGCAGCTGATTCTCTGCGAAGCGTTAACTGGCAACAATTGTTCTGCAGGAACTTCATGACACAACAATGATCGCTTTCAACTTCCACACACACACACACACACGCGCACGCAACTTACTCTGCCTGTGTGTCTTCTGGTGTGCTGTGGCTGCTTGAGTTGTCCAAAAATCAACACAGGTCTGTCTCTGAAGTCCTACGTGTCTTTGACAAAAGCTCCAAAGAAGAAAAAATAAATAAAAATAGCACTAAAAGAGAGAGAGAGAGTCAACCTACGAGCAGGACGTTAATCCACGGACCGTAACCTCCGTTAGCTGGAGACAGAAGGTGTCCCGTTAACGGACCTTCCGACGGTTTCCATATCTGCTGCTCAACTATTTTCGTGTAACGCTTCGCACCGCGCTCACGTGACGCTTGGGTCTTTTTGGGTGGGAAAACGCAACAGTTGAGCCTCCCGGTGGGCTGACTCACCCTCGGCTGTCTCTTCGCGTAGAGTTGATCACGGTAGAAAGATGATGCTGCCGCTGGTGGTGCTGGTGGGCGGAGCAGGACGCCTCCAGACGGGTTAGCCTGCTCCTCTCTGTGACCGACCCACTTGGGTTTTTCCGTGTTCGACACGGAAGCGTTCTTTAACATTAGAATATCCTCTTCAGAGCTGAGGAAGTCGAAAGTCAAAGCCAGCGAGGAGCTTAGAAACTTACTACTTACTACTACACATTGAAGGTACTTTCACTTCACTGAAGTACCTCCCTGCTATGCCTCTTTATAGGTACTTTAGGCTACATTTGTGTAACGTCCTTCACCACTATATATATATATATATATATATATATATATATATATATATATATATATATATATATATATATATATATATATATATATATAATCATAGTCACTTGAAGTCATGACAAATGCAAACAGAGCAGCCATTTTTAAATCTGAAATGTGAACAGGAGATCAAACTTCTCTCTGGATCTTTTCCAGAAAGTAGTTTGAAGTTCTCACTTACTTTGTATTTATTCATGTGTAATGAAGAAGCCACTGCCAAACAAGAACACCTATATGATAGCTGAAATGCCTTTTTTGTTTTGTCAGTAACTCAGCCCCAATTGCAATTCTTTGTTTTCTGTTATTGTGTGCTAATATCAAAACTGAGTGTGGCATATGGAGTATGGCATATTACTTTACATGCAAAGTAAACTGTTATGTTTCTGGGGGTTTCCTTGGGGATGGGAGGAATGAATGAATATCTGCCCTGTCTATTTAAAATGTGCAAAAAGACATAGTTTTGTCTCCATGGTGTTATTGGAATAATGTGTTTGATTTATTGGTTACAGCTCTGCTGCACTAAACAACCCATGAGAACTTGGCAGAGCTTTAGCTGGAGCTCTGGCTCTAAATGGCAAGAAGACAAACCGTGTCTTCTTGCCAAACAAGAGTCATGTTTGTCTGCACAGACTATTTATGGAGACTTCACAGTGTGAAGTTAAACCAGCCTCATACAAACGTTTCATTATAGTATGTAAACTCCCACAGGTCTTTCTGACAGTGCCTGTGGATTGATTGGAAAAGGAGGCCATATTTGCGTTAGATGACAGAGGATTTACTGCAAGGACAGATTTGGCTGATCTATCTATTCATCTAGTTTAGTTTATTAGCTCCTTAGATTGTCCTCCCATCTTTTCTCTTTTGGATTAATTCAATTAATATATACATTTTGTGTGCAGCCTCTAGGAGACGATGGTGTTTTTGTGACAGAGGGCAACATTTAGACTTCAGTCTCAACCTTTGAGAGCAGAGAAGGTGGTCAGACCGTGTTCACTGTGTTATTGTAGGTAAAAGACTGACCGGTTACATCTGTTTATTTTCAGGAGCTTCCTGTGGACCACTTACCTCAGTCTCATCTCCACTGTACCAGCGTTGGAACTACAGTTAATAATGAAGGCAGTGAATTATATTTCACAGTTCACCACAGATATTTCATATTTTAAAAATGTATATATGTAAAGTTCTGACTTTAGTTTTTCACATGGAATACAGTGGGAAAGCAGGTCCACAGAGAAACATATTTAAATATTATAAACTAAATATGTGGAGTATTTTAACTCAAGGCAATTTTTTGTTTGCTTCATCACACTAATTATTCCTGTTAAGATATGTAACAATGTAAAGCTTATCCCAATTTCCAGCAGAGCTGTGTAAATATTTGACTGGCTAGAAAAATATCTCTTCATCAAGTGAAAAACAAAATCCCTCAAGGCCTCATAGAGCTATTATTTTTGCAAGAAAAGTTCTTCAAATTATCTCATTAGCTCAATGGCAGTTTTTTCTATGTACCACATGGACAATCAGTCAATTCACTTAACTCTATCACAGTACAAAAAAAAAACAAGATGCAAGGAGTATTTTGGCCACTAAACTGCATTATTTCAGCGTTTTGCACATTTTCTCTGTTTGGTAATGTTCTCAGTATCCTCTCTGGACCCCTCGGTGCCTTTGTAGGAACCCTGGTGAAATTCAGCCGCTGAAGGGGTTAATTAGTTCACAAGCTCCTGCGCAACACACACACACACACACTGCTGTCTCAGCAGAAAGCCGGAGGAGGACAGGATGCCCGTTGCTTCACCGCTGAACGATACATCTCATCCTCCTGCATGTGTTGCCCATTAACACCTTCGTCAGTGATTGTGACTGTCAGACATCAGGCAAATGGAGTCTCACTGCTCTCTTTAAGTTTATTGTGGTTTTCAATCCACTGGATCCGTCATCACGGGATGCGCCTGCAGTAAAAGGTGGGTCTGTGATCTCTCTGCATTTTCCTGACTGCGGTGCATAGATTTCGCTTAATTGCGGACCATAACCATCCCATGTTAATGATGATAGGATGTGGAAGTTGTGGTTTGGCTGTGAATCAATGGGCCTCATGCATACTTTCACCAGGAGTGACACAACTTTGATCACACTTACATTTCCACAAATGTACTCACACTGTTCAACTAGAAGCAGCAGAAAAAGGCCCACGACGTATTTGAAAAGGCAGTTTAGTGAGAAAGCAATCCATGCAGCTCACACTTTTTCTGTATTCGACCTCTGACAAACTGTGCACCAAATATTCTTTTACATCCACACAGACCATCATGTCGAGCTCCTGTGACACCCTACGGTTTTGTTTCCCCACCCACGGTGACTCCATCCTCAGCAAAATCAACGCTCTAAGGGAGGAGCAGCGCTTCTGTGACATCACACTCCTCCTTGGGGGTCCACAAGGCGCCACTGCTCCGCCTCTCCACTTCCACGGTCACAGAGCGGTGCTCGCGGCGTCCTCAGACTTCCTACGTGACCAATTCCTGCTCCACGAAGGCCGGGCCAAGCTGAGCGTGGGAGTAGTATCCTGTGTGGAGGTTGGCAAGAGCCTTCTCCTGTCATGCTACACCGGGCTCTTAGAGGTGCGATATAGTTAGTGCTTCTCTGAACGCTACCGTAAAGACAGAGCAGAATATGAAATCTTTACCGGTTATAAATCATTTTACAGCAGGTCTTGTATTGTACTTGTAATCGAGATTGCATCACTGCAAACAGAGCGTGAGAATGAATAACATCAAGGGTTACGATACATAAACAGAAAAGGGGAACAAACATGTTGCAACAACTGAAGAGTGTGATATGAAAGTTAGGGATGATTGCTTATTGGTTGTAGTTCTGTTTTTGTGTGTTAAGTGCACAAAGTGGGCGTTTGGTGTGAATCAAACGGCCATCATTCTCTCTGTTATTGTACTGTTCCCCTTGCTTTTCACTAAATATCTTTTATTGTAGGTCCCTCTGAGAGACCTGGTGAGCTACCTGACAGCCGCCAGTGCGCTCCAGATGAGTCAGGTGGTGGAGAGGTGTGCCCAGGCCATCTGGCAGTACCTCGGTCCCACGCTGGCTTTCCTGAAACCAGAGAGACACTCAGAGGAGGAGGACACCCAGCAGCCAGACAGCAAGCAGCCAGGTACCAGCTTCAGAAATCAGGAGGAAAGGGATGCAGCCCAGCCCAGCACCAGCATCCAGGAAGGAAGTACGGAGGGGGAACGGGCGGTTGTGATTCAGTCCAAGTCGAGGTTCAGTCAAGGAGCCAAGATGGATGGTCAAGGACTGAGGGGGGTCAAAGACGATAGAGAGCTGGTTATAGCTAAAATAGAGTTATCTGACGATGCAGCATGCTGCCTAGATACCCTGAAGTCAGAGGAAGATGGAGACATTCAGCCTGTTAACACAAACAAGCCACCCTATCAAGGTCACCACGTTACAGGTGCTCTGAGAAGTAAGCTGCACTCTCCTACAGATCATATATCACCCACAACCAGAGGAAGTTCTGCTCAATGCGAAAAGTTGGTGGACAGTTCCCAGAACCAAGAGGAAGACGCAGAGGTGGAGCAAAGCGAAGAGGAAGAACTGCTCGAAGCTCAACTGCAGGAATGTGGCAAGCAGATGGACTCCCATCTGTTTTGCCTCTCCGGAGCACGTCTGCCAAAGAGTCATAGCTCCGGAGATGAGCTGACAGAGGGCTCAGACAGCATGTTGGTCCAGAGGCCGTACCTGTGCAGGAGGTGTGACAGAGTCTTCCAGCACCTGGAGAGCTACGCGGGCCACCTGAAGCAGCACAGACGGTACTTGTGTTTGGTCTGTGGCAAAGGCTTTTCCCAGCGGATCAACCTGGCCCGCCACATACGCGTCCACACTGGGGTCAAGCCTTTCCGATGCCCGCTGTGCCACAAGACATTTTCCCAAAAGGCCACGCTGCAAGACCACTTCAATCTGCACACAGGGGATAAGCCCCATGAGTGTAAATACTGTGCTGTGCTCTTCCAACACAAGCCAGGCCTCAGGCGCCACCTGAAGGACATTCATGGTAGGAGTAGCCTGCAGAACACGCTTGAGGAGGCTGTGCACTGATGATAGACGAGGAGTTATGGCAGAAATGTCCTTGATGTGGGGTTCTGTTTAGTTGATAGATCCATATAACTTTGGAAACATGTCAAAAAAGGTTCATCAGGAAGCACGTGACGCTAACTTGCAGGGTAATAATTTGGAAAATTATGAAATTACAGGGAATCTCACTTTGTGCTACATCAGTGTCTCCCAATCAACGAGTTAATGCATTTGCCCGCTAACATTTGGCTAATGGAAAGAAGTAAATTTCCTTCTGTGCCTTCTGCAGCTTTCTCCTGGTTTCTGCCAGTAAAATGCATTGAATTGCATGCAATGTACAAATTCCATTACGCTTTATCGTCTGCCATACATAATAGTGAATACAATCTCATAGCGGGTTGAGTTGGGCATCGTTTCAAACGCTCCTGCATTTTATAGGGTGTACAGCCAACTAAATGTGTCTGTGTTCCCTCTGCAAGAATGTTCCGCTTCACCAAGACGATAAGCCAGAATTAATAAGAGAGAGATTTAAGACGGGAAAGTATAGAATGAACAAGTTAACACTGCTTTAATTGTTGCAACAAATTCTAGAGACAATGGTTTTCTTGATAAAATAAGTAAAATGCTTTTGTAGACTATTTCTTTGCTGAATTTTCCGGATAGACTGAATCCTGCATGCTGCCTGCTGGGGTTCACAGACAACCATCGCTTCACGATTTGACCCGACTGAAATTTTGTGCGGCTCGCTGAGCATCACGCTATAAGTGAGTGGGTTCTCCCGCATGGCTGAGAGGGTTTCCAAGCTCTCCTGCTCCATTCTTACCCTTCGCATCTCTCCCTCTCTCCTTTCGGCCCAGAAATGTGATCGTCACTTATCTCAGTGACTGGAACGGTTGTTGTTGTTGTTGTTGTTGTCATCCTCGGGGGCATTCAAGGTGCCACTGGCTCGAAATTGACTTGAAATTTGCAAGTCTGTGGGCAGACAAATGATTAACGCATGGAGAGGTGTGTGTACAGAAATGAATGTGTCTGAGAATCTGTGTTTGTGTGACTAAGGAAGACAGAGAATACACATAAATACAGTCAAAGATATCACAGCATGTATATCCCCTTGCACGGAATAGACCTTCATTAGAATAGTTAGCACATGACCATGCAGTCCATGCCCACACACATTAAGTGTGGCATCCTGGGCACCTCCATTATGAATGAGAGACTGAGAGGTATAACATGTGAGGGGGGTGGAGGCCAAGGGGAAGATGGAGGAGCAGTGGTCGATATAGAGACAGGGATGAAGAGAGTGATGAAAGTAATAGGAATATTGGTTCTTATGATAATTAAAACCATTAAGTACACCGCATAACCATGGCTGCCATCTACTCTGACGTCGGTGGGAAGTATGGAGTTGAAAGAAGCTGTCAAGATGTGCCACAAGGAAGGAGCTTGAAGATAAGGGAGGAGCACCTGCCCCTGCTTCATCACCACTGCTGAGATGCCCTTGAGCAAGGCCCTCAACCCCCCAACTGCTCCAGGAGAGCTGAGTAGAGCTCCTCAGTGGCCAACAGATCAGACTGTGGTAGTGCAGATGTGAATGTGCGTAACTGTGTGAGGTAAAAATATGGCATTGCTCTCAGCAGAACTAATAAAGCTAAAAATATTACAGTGAAATGTGCTTTTGTTTGATATTTCTCTGAAGCTAAAGAGCAACACCAATCAATTGGGACATTCAAAGAACAAGATTCAACCAGAAGCAAACAGGACTAACAGTCAGCTGTGCAGAAACACAGCGGGTCAATGACATGAGAAGGTCTGACTCTAAACACTACTGAGATGCCAGATTAAGTCCTTCATAATGTACGAGGCTGTCCAACGAATAGGATTAACGTCAGCGGGCCATGTTCATGAACATAATCCAGTCGATACAAAATAACTCTATTTTACATAAAAACACTTTTGAATACATTCACAGAAGACTGACTTTAGTTACTATCAAATGTAGTAGCAGCCTAATACTAATAACCATGATTTAAGATAATTTTGTTGGTGTGTTATTTAAGCCTTTGCAAAGTATATGAATATGTTTATAGGTCATCTCAGGGTAAACATTATGAATAATGTGGAAGATGAATTGAGCTCAGGCATGCTTTTCTTCTTCTCTACTCCACTTCTCTAAACGTAGGGCTGCAACAAAACGAGGGGGAACTGCGTGTGTTTGCATGTGTGTGTGTGTGTGTGTGTGTGTGTGTGTGTGTGTGTGTGTGTGTGTGTGTGTGTGTGTGTGTGTGTGAACTTCCTCTCGACAGGCGCACTTGTCGAAGCGCATCCTCTGCCGGTCTGTTCCTTTAAAACCAGGCAGCCCACGCCTCGAAAAGCGGCTTGTTCCGGCTTGCCCCTTTACATCTTTTTATCCTTGCTCACAACATTAAAATAGTGCCCCCACGCCGCCCCTCAGACAATTACGCACAAGCATTTTTGTTGAACCGTCGGAGGGTGAACAGAACCGCGTCTCGGGCAGAGCAAGATGCGTATAGCGGGACAGCGGCTCTCCGCCCGCGCGGCGCCGTCGTGAGTCTGATGAGGCGCAGTTCGGGCACCATCACCGGCGGAGCGATACCACCATCTACTCCCAGCCCCGTTAGTCAAACCGAGAGTGTGCGGCTCACCGTACCTGAGTGAACGTGTCCGTCATGTACTATCGAAAAGGGGGGCAGAGGATCCAAACCGGACCAAGAGACCTGCCTCCAATGCCCTGAAATGCAGAGCCAGCTCACGTCAATCATTATTTCCCTGGGCTTGCTGCTGCGGTTGTTTTGCAACTGATGAAGATTTTTTTATTATTATTATTATTTTGATGCGCTTCTGTGGATGAATATGTTTATTCTGGTGCTCATGGTGTAGTGCGTGAGGTAAGTGACTTATCCAGAGGTGCGCGCTACTTTCTCCTGCTCTTCCAATCGAGGTTTTATTTGTTGTGTGCAAAAGCCTTTGACATTTCAATGTCAGACTAGGACTGCTTTTTTATTTTGTCGTTTTCCTTTCTTGAAAAGGAGATATCATTAGCAGCAGATTTCAGAAATGCTATTATTAGACCTGGAACTATTCGGCCACCAGCTCATCATCAATTCCTGCAACTGGTGCAAATGGAATTTTATAAGAAGCCTGGTTGTATTGAAATGATGGGCCCATAGCTCACAGCCGGATCCCGGTGCAAACCGGGGTGTTCTGGAAAGAGTTGAGGCAGTCATTGCATGTTGTAAAGCAGCATTCAAATTGTAGATAATGCTGCTGCAATGGGGGAGACTAGTTGGTGTTACCCCAAGCGTGATGATAGGCATTTCCACAAATGTGATATGTATCACTTTTGCTCTCAAAGTGACTCCTGAGCTACAGCAGAGCTGTTTCCAAGTTCAGGTTGTTGCATATTATTTACTGCCGCCTTCAGTCGGTGTGCAGCCGCCTGTCACGCTGGAGGTTACTCTATAACCTGCTGATTTGCAACTGGAAGCAACCTGATACTCTGACAATATTATCCACGGCTGCAACAAACTAAGGTTGCTTAACTCTTGGATGCTCCCGTTAGTGCAGCCACATCTCACATGCGTAATAAAGTAGGCCTCTATTTTGTGTGCTGTATAATACAGCAGCTTGTGAGCTGTACGGTTGCCCTGCCTACCATCCACACACTGTGATGACAGGCCTAGTGAATAAATAATCCCACAGACCCACAGACTGTACGCTCACAAACAAGTGAGCAGACAAGAAAACAACTGTAGGAATCCTGTAATGAATAATGGAACAACACATTCCTTTGAAAAGAAACGAGCTGCTCTTGCACCATCATAACCTTGAGCTGCCATACAAAAACACAATTCAAAATGATGATAATGCCAAAATGTGATATGATTTGTCACTGCAGAATGCATGTGCATCAGTGTGTTGTTACTCCCAGTGTCTACTGGAGTGTGTTCCCCAGTCTTTTAAAAGAGTAACAAGCATCATCAGTGCTGAAGCTGAAACTTCATCATTTACCGGCATGCTGCGGTTACAAGTATTGCTTTCACTGTAAAGCCAAGAAGCGCTGCCTCCCACTGACTTTTTCTGCCTGTAAACACAAATCCCATTTCATTTGTTTCACTTTGTTGTCAACATGAATGCGTTGTAGGACTCTTAAAGTCTCCTTATCTTGCTTTAGTTTTTCAGAATACATTTTTTCACAGATGTGGTGGGTTTGAAGCTTTACTAACAAATGTGTTCCCTGAAGGCTCTGCAATGGAGTTTATGTTAAAACTGAGTGCAGCTTATGCTGTGGAGAGGTTTTAAAGGGCCATGAACACGAAACACACAAAAAGTGAATCATGACAAAAATAAAAACATTCTGTAATACCAAAGCAGTCTCATTAAAACACAAGCATTTCTCAAAATGAGTATGTTGGAGTAGTAATTACAGTAGTACTGTCTTTAGTTACTGAATGAGACCTTTCTGTTGTGCTGATGTAGTGATAGTTACTCAGTTTTTGGGAAGTTTTTGTATATTCAGACTGCAGGCAAAAGTGGCCCACTTCAGCTTTTTTTGTGCATATGTGACTCAGATCTGGGGGGTTTTCATAACAGTGTGAACGCCACAAATTACATGGAATCGGATGTTTTTAATTCTGATTGGGGACACTTTCATACGCGGCCCTAAATCAGACACAGGTCTGATTTTTTTTGCAATGCGACCTCAAGTCTGAACAGCAATATTCAGCGGAATTCTAGCGACTTTTACCTCAGTCTATGTCAACATTCGTCACAATCCTGCGCTGGCAGGAGTCCCTCGGTCAATGCAAACATGGAAGACAGCTCTAATGGAGGTATACAGTGGAGGGGCGGTGATCACTATCAGCCGCTCACTAATTAGCTGCATGGTTTCCACACCACGTCAATTTATACATGAAACAGTGAATGATGACTTTAGGGGCCTCCTTGTTTACTTCTTACAACAGTGTTGGACGTCTTTCTTGTTGGTCTTTTGCACATGCGGGTTGGTTCAGGACTGTGACCCGCTCACACTGGGGTCTGATACGGGCCACATACAATGTGAACAGCAGAACCAAAAAAATGGATCTGAGCAGGAAGGCTTGCAGTATGAACGTAGTCTGTATTTTTTAGATCTGTGTCTCTGGTGAAAACGCCACCCTGGGTTTACTGATCCACTGAAACACACACACACACACACACACACACACACACACACACACACACACACACACACACACACACACATAAAATGTTCTAGTTCAGGGCTCACGGCGACAGTGAGAAGGAGTCCTCATATTACTTCAGATTCCTTTCCTTCAGGTCCCACTCATGTTCTGTGGCGATGTGTGTGTGTGTGTCCATGTGTCCATTTATTAGTTCCTATTTGTGTGTGTGTGTGTGTGTGTGTGTGTGTGTGTGTGTGTGTGTGTGTGTGTGCGTGCGTGCGTGCGTGCGTGCGTGCGTGCGTGCGTGCGTGCGTGCGTGCGTGTGCGTGTGTGTGTGTGCGTGTGTGCGTGTGTAGCAGAGCAGTTTTTGGACGCTACGAGCATGACTGCTTGTCCCTCAGATGACAACCCTGAGACAGCTCATCCCTCATTGCTGCTACTGGTTGTTGTGGATCCATAAACTGGTCAAACGTCTTAACTTTCAGATTATTTAGCAGACATCTCCTTGCTTTTATTTGGTAGTTGATAATCGAGATTGGCCGGAGGGAGAAAAGGGGGATGACATGCAACACAGATCCTCATGTCAGAATGTGTCTTAGATCACCAGCGCATGCATGACGAGGCCCCAGACTTGAAGCTGTCAGAGCTAATGTACGATGTCAGTTTGTCAAACACATCATAACGGCTTAATAAGTTACTCCAGCCACGACCTTACCCTGCATGAGGGTGTGCACCACTTGGATGAGCCTCTTATTGGCTGGCTGCTGTATTCGGCTTCCTTCTGCTCTCTCTTTCAGTTGCATTGCTATTTTCAAAGTCCCTGTTTCTATGGGAAACAGCCACGACAAAGACTTAAGCTGACAAGCTGCATGCTAACGACATAATGAAACTGTGCTATCGTCGCACCATAGCCATGTGAAAGACGTTTCCCTCCTGGCAGGACATTTTACAGGCGCTGTAGGGCTCTTAGCCTGTACCAGAGTCCGCCTGATTTATTTCTAGCCAACCTTTCGCTGGCAATGTGAGAATATCGACCTTTACCCTTAAGTTAGCCTGACCTTAACTCAACAGGAAGGCTCATCACGTATCTAAAACAAAGTCCAAATCTAATTAAGACCCTCGAAAACTGAAGGAGGGCCAACCTCAGTGTTCTTAAAAAAAAAACACTCCCTCAAAACAATCTTTCTCTTTCTGTCTCTCCTTCTCTGTGAGAAAGGAAACTCCAGATGCCCTCCCCCACACAGCGGGGGCCAAGCGAGGACTCACTGTCCCAAGATGATAGCTCGCCAACTGTTGGCCGTAAAGACACAATGTACTTCTCATCCTCCGCTCGGTAGAGTGGGGCGCTCAACAGGCCGCTACAAGACATTAGGTTCCACCGAGCCTTCTTTCAACAGTTTTAGGGATACTTTGCTCTTAAAAATGGACGCTGAATGTGCTGCATCTTTGTGTTTTATGCTTCAAGTTTTCCTACATTACAAACCACTGTAGGCGAATTGCAGGCATGAACACGTCTGGAACAATATAAACAGAGCTCACAGGTTGATTTCCTCATTTTTAAATAAGTGAGGGAGGAAAGCCTAATGAGGAAGTTATGGTTTTCTGTGATAACACAACACACCCACTTCTTCCCTCTTGTGTCACAAGACCAAATTTAGTCATGACCATGGGGGCTTTTTGTGTGTGTGTGTGTGTGTGTGTGTGTGTGTGTGTGTGTGTGTGTGTGTGTGTGTGTGTGTGTGTGTGCCATGCTTGCATACATACACACAAGTATTGATCTATTCATGCAAGTAATGGAAGTACATCATAGTATTATGGACTCCCCATGTGCTTTGAGGTACTTGTGCATGTCGTGAATCTTAATTGTGGTGTGACAGTGCGCAGGCTGGTATCCAGCCATGCATGCAGGAATCATTTCTCCACAGAGCAACAGGCCAGACCTGTATTGTGCCAGGGCATGTCTGTAAAAAAATCAAAATAGGATGTAGCAGTTGCTCCGAGCAGGAACAGGTGGCTGTCAACGTGACTGCAGCCAGTGACTCGCGGTGAACAGTTGCCCCCAGAGTTTGCACCACTCCCTAATCCGTTCACACAGAGAAAGGGCGTTTGATCCAGGCTCACGCGCGCCAAGATACAACTCCATTATCCATAGATCGTCTCCAAACGCGCCACCGAGCCCGTTTCATCGCACGAGCGCTACCTCGCTCTTCCTCAGACGGTGCTCACTCCGTAATCGGTCTTTTATTTGGCCTCCTCGCAGAAGAAAATATGATGCGCGAAGATAGAGCGGAGCTGTCCACGCGGCCGTGGGGGTTCCTCGGGGACCGTGCTCTGCGGGCAGTGTGGGAGTGTATGTAAGTGGCAATATAAGTGTCGCATATTATGATTTTAATCACATTCAAATGCATGCTGAGTGTATTTTTATTGTCTAAAATGATGCGTAATGTGCGTAATGTGCACATTTCCACTTTCTTTTTCCATTGGACTGATACATGTTCACACAGGAAAGAGACTTTATTTATTTATTTGGCATAACAGTTGTTTCATAACTTGGTCATAACTTGTACATGTTTTTAGATAGATAGAGAGAGAGAGAGAGAGAGAGAGAGAGAGAGAGAGAGAGAGAGAGCGAGAGAGAGAGAGAGAAATGAACTGAGTTTCTTTGTCCTTTGTACTTACTGTGTGTGTGTGTGGGGGGGGGGGGGGGGGGGGGGGGTTTACTGTATCTCTAAACCCTTATGAATAGATTTCTGTTCAGATTATTGTGGCACCTGTCTCGTGAAGGCACCAGCTGCTATTTTGGTGGGCAGTTTGAACAGATGCAACAGACTCTAACAGCAACAGGTGCTGACTGTCTGCATGCTGTGCCTCAAACACTTTGCAGAACGGAGACAGAAGGATAGCTTTTTTTTATTTGCATGTATTTTATGCAAAGTTTTCCTTTTGGTTAATGGGATGATGCATCAAATAACATACGGAACACAAGAGGTTGTAGAAAATAAGAATGTAAGAAGAGGAAATGTTTTCAAAAGAAATTACAAAGTGACAGAAAGTTCAAAATCAAAGTAAAGCATGAAGTCTAAAATATCTTTTTACTCACATTTTATCATAGGCTGGGTTTTGGGGGAATTTACAAAATTGCTTTCAATAAAGGATTTGAACTAAAATAAAGCCTTATGTCAGAAAATAGAAAGATAAGTTAGAGTGAAACTACTGCCTGCGGAACATAACTGAGATCCTTTACAAGAGTAATTATTTATGGATGTTTACTTTTTGATTCTACTCTAAACAAGCTCTAAATAAGTAGTGTCATATATCCGTATTTTCAGCCTGTTTGGGAACATTTGGCATAAACAAACATTTTGGCCTACAAACGTTCCCTGAAACAGGAAGCTGTTATGATTCAGCTTTATCCCTGTCTGTGTGTATCAGTTGTCCGGGAACTGATACGCTCATTCAGTGTTCTCATGATTCAGCGTGAGCTCAGTCTTCACTAGACAAGAGAGGGTTTGTCTCAAAGAGCAGGAAGTGGAAGCTTAGATGATACCTCAGGACTAGACTCTCCCTCAAATTAATACTCAGCACTTAATGTTGGACCTTTAGTTTTGAGTCAATTGTCTTCACCTGTATTCTTCAATTATGTTTCATCTTTTGCAGTCACTCAAACATGTGGTTTACATGTTGTATTCCTCCATACTTTATTTGTTATTTTGATATTTACGGCTGTTGTTTGAATGATGTACAGTCCGTGTTGGTAGTGAGGTCAGTGACATATAGACCTGGACTTAACACTGTACAAACTGTGTTCACAGCAAGGCCTTTGATCGCAATATGTGTTGAGAATTTGGCAACTCCTTCTTTTAGGTGAGAGTGCTTTTATTGCCCACATTAAATGAATGTCTGACTTTTATGGCGAGAGTGGCTGAAGATTGCCTGTGTACTTAGCTAAATGAGTAGACTCAAACTCATGACATTCATCCTGTTCCTTTTATTTGTTGGACACCATGTCTGTTAGCTCTCACTACTTGTTTTGAAGCTGTTGTGGCAGGTGACAATCTTTTATGGCAAGCAGCTGATTATATATACAAACAGAGTACATATGCACATAATGAGCTCTAATGGGCTCTGGAACAAAACTATCACAACCTTCTCTTTACTTTTATTCCGTCCTGTTGAGTGTAAATCCCAGAGAGTAATACGTTTCTCTTGTGGTGTCGCTATAGTTGAAGTGATGTTATTGTAAGGACATGCACACTGGGATGTGGCGGATTATTTAAAGTACTTTATTTTAACAGTTAGATCTGAAACAAATAATCAATTAAGGAAGTAGTAAACTGTCTGTAGACAAATCAGTAATAAACACCCTTAGTTGCAGCTTTAGCGCTTGTACATTTTTACAGTTTTCTGTCAACATAACTGCTGCATAACTTTATGTCCCGTTCCTCACAGTCATCGTCGGCGCTGGCAAGCAGGAGCTGTTGTCGGGGCTCGTTGGCATGCGTTCCCCCTGAGCTCGGTGACGCTTCCCTCGGTGGTGTGGTGGCAGGATGCCAGTGCAGGCGGCCCAGTGGACCGAGTTTCTGTCCTGTCCCATCTGCTACAATGAGTTTGACAGCAGCGGCCACCAGCCCATCAGCCTGGGCTGCTCCCACACGGTGTGTAAGACCTGCCTGCACAAACTGCACCGCAAGGCCTGCCCCTTCGATCAGACACCCATCAGCACTGATATCGACCTGCTGCCGGTCAACTGTGCCCTGCTGCAGCTGGTCGGAGCTCAGGTGAGTCGGGACGAGAGAAGGCGTGTTTGAGTAAAACAACGTTCCGTGTGTCTGCGTCTCGTGTGATCTCACTGTGTGCGTCTCTTAGATCCCAGATGTGCAACAGGTGAGCCTGAGCAGCGCAGCAGAAGTTGAGAACTACGAGGTGTGCAAGGTGTGCGTGGAAGAGCTGGCTCTCTACCTAAAACCTATCAGCGGAGCGAAAGGTTTGTGCGTGTAGATATAAATGTCTGTTTTTGTGTTTTTTTTGACGGTACATCTTTTGAGTTTTGAATCTCTGGGCATCTGTGAAAGAGAATGAAGATCTTCACACTAAATGTGCGTGGGCTGCAGCTGAACTGCCTGTGCAACTTGGCATTCATGCATCTCACACTTCACATGACGCCTGAAAGCTGTACTTTTATGGTACTGAGGGGAAATGTATCCCTCCGCGTAACCAGACAAGAAAGATTGACCTCCCAGAAATGACCAGCAGTTTCCGCCGGTTTGTTCAGCCAATTCTGGGTGACGGTGCTGTGGCAGCATTCATCATTTTTTGGCAAATTAGATAATTTGTACTATTCACACTTTGTCATGTTCTAGTTCCCTAAGAAGCACAAACCATTGGTTGGTTGGAGATTAGATGCACAGTGAACCTTCAAGGCTCATCTTTCCGTGAAGAGGCTTGTAAATCCACCGACATAGCAGATTCTAACAGACTTTATGAACAGAGTTGAATTAAGACAAAATGCTAACTAAAGTAAATGTTTTAATTCACAGTTTTATTCACAGAACTGTCACCTTTTTTTGCAGGTGTGGCGACTCTGAGTCCAAGCGTGCTCAGTCGGCCAATGCAGAGGAAGCTGGTGACCTTGGTGAACTGCCAGCTGGTGGAGGAGGAGGGCCGTGTGCGGGCGGTGCGGGCAGGACGGTCGCTGGGGGAACGAACCGTAACCGAGCTCATCCTGCAGCACCAGAACCCCCAGCAGCTCTCTGCCAACCTGTGGGCAGCGGTGAGGGCGCGGGGCTGCCAGTTCCTGGGACCTGGTGGGTGTGAATGACATACAGGACACAAACACATAGATGTGTGAGGCAATCAGTACATGCGGTTTGTAACCTGACATTTGAATGTCATTTCAGGCAGATTCCACACATGTCTTTGTTTTGTAGATCTGAGGCAGACTTGCAATAGTAAAGTAAGAGCTGTGTGAAGCGTCATCTTGCTCTTATTGCTGCTGTAAGCCTGTTGGATTTATGAAATGACTTGACTGTTATTTTAGTAGTTTGGTGTTGGAATTCAAAAGAATTAGTTGTCTTTCAGTTGACTGGACAAGGGCCTCATTCAACAATATCTTCCTAAGTTTGTTCTTAAATTTGTTTTCAAGAGAAGTCCTAAGAAAATTCTACGTCTGATTTACAACGTGTTCTTAAACCGCAGAGTTGTTCATACCTGTGTTGTCATGAATCCCATTGTCCTGGTAAATGCCAGTTGATTCTACTGCGCAGGTAAACGCCCTGCTAATGCCCATAAAAGGCGAAGGTGATGTGACTGCAAGGCTGTGTGCACACAGACAATGAAGAGAAACGTTGAGAATACAGTCAAGAATGCCCAAACAATGGCCGAAGTTTATGATATTTGAAAATCAATAATCAATAATCAAGTAAAAACGATGAGAACTGATGTTGAAATAGAAAAAGTGTACGAAAACACATTTATAGGCATAGGTACAAATATGATTGTAAAATGAAATAATATGATACACCTGTAGAATTGAAGAAAATAACGAATAATGCACAAACATGTCAGCACTCAAATGTTTAGTGTTAATGTTATTGTTCTTATCCCACACAGGAAAACATTGGTTCTTAAGAACTTTTGGTGAATGAGGAACAGTGTGTCCAGAAGTTACCTAGTAAATTGCCTGTTTAGATTGCCTCATCAAACTGACTGCTGGTGCTGCTACCCGGTGTCCTGTGATGATTGCTCATAGGGCAGATTCTGACTGGGAAACTGTTTCTCATCATGATAACAGAAGGAGTACATTTGAAAGTCTGAGGACACCTGGCTCCAAGACCCTTTACGTGTTAGAAATAGATCTGTTTGTTTGATTTGTTGATTAAAACATGCCTTGTATTCTTCCAACCTCCCACCGCTCTGCATCCCCCTCTGTCGCTCTCCCTCATCAGCCATGCAGGAAGATGCTCTGAAGCTAGTTTTACTGGCTCTGGAGGACGGCTCAGCTTTGTCCAGGAAGGTGTTGGTTTTGTTTGTGGTCCAAAAGCTCGAGGCTCGGTTCCCCCAGGCCTCCAAAACCAGCATAGGGCACGTGGTGCAGCTTCTCTACAGGGCCTCCTGCTTCAAGGTACGGGCAACATGAATGAGCATAAATACACACCAAACGCATTAATGTGTCCACCAGCAAGGACATGTGAGTGAGCTGCACTATTAAATGCTTTAATAAAAAAAGGCCTTTGACCATAATCTACGTCAACGTGAACAAAAGAACCTCAGTTTGCTGCTGTACCAAGAACCCAAGCCATAATAATTGGCCTGATTAAAAGAAGGGTATTTAAATAGACCACCACATAATCCTCTACCGCAGAGACAGCGCTCCAAATGAATACCTTTCTTTATTCCAGCAGTTACAGATGTTTTCCAAAACCGTTAGTCCTGTCAGTTTAAGTTTAATATGTTCCACTTAATAAACTCTATCAAATGAAGATAAACAGAGACGAGGATAACCTTTTCAACTGTAGATTGAGGTCCAATTTAAGATGACTCTGTCTGACATTAAAGCATTATCACGGCCTAAATGGGTTACCCAATATCTTCTATTGCATCAAAGTCATATCTGTAATGACGATACGACCGTCTGTGGATACACTTTGTGTGCGTGAGTGTATTTCTGTGCCTGTTATCTGATGACAGACATTGCTGGTAGGGCAGAAATGCCAGCTATCTGCTCCTGATGCAACAGCAGCAGTCTATATTTGCCCTTGTTGCCCCGCCTTGCAGGACACAGACAGACAGCTCAGAAATGCAGAGAGAGAGGGGTGAGAGTGCAGGAACAGTAATAAAACAGACAGAGGATGGACAGCAGGAAATCTGATTCTGTCGGTTGTAATTTTGACTGTTGACATTTGTAAGTGATACGTCAGCTGGATGTGTGTGTTGGTGTCTTATGATGATTACTCATAGGGCAGATTCTGAGAAGAGGGGAATCCCTTTGTTTGATCTGAATTTGAGTTCATTAGTCTGAAGACGCCACATCCGGACAAACTCCCAAATCAAAATACAGTTTTATTTTAAAGGTAACCCTAAAATGAATATTTCACTATCCGATTAGCTACTCTAGTTTAATGACAGCTGAGATCCAAAAATATACATTTATCAGTCTTTATTGACAAGTGTCTTGGATAGTATTAACAAGGAGTGAAGTTTCATTTTAGAGTGAAGATGAATTACAGTTCTTTTATTCATTTTGTATCGAGGACAAAAGTCTGAAACAATCTGTCCACTCCCTCTTTGTCTTCCTCATCTTTGTACTCTCTCCTGTCTCTCAACCCCCCCCCCCTTTCTTTCTTATTCTCTTTCCCTTCATCGTCTGTCAGGTCACTAAGCGTGATGAAGACTCCTCGCTGATGCAGCTGAAAGAAGAGTTTCGAACGTATGAGGCTCTCCGGAGAGAACATGACGCTCAGATCGTCCACATCGCCATGGAGGCGGGCCTACGAATTTCACCCGAGCAGTGGTCTTCTCTGCTCTACGGAGACCTGGTCCACAAGTCACATATGCAGTCCATTATCGACAAGGTACCAGTATGATGCATATGCCCGTCATTAGTAACAGGCTGTCATTCCACAAGTTTCAACGATCGTTATTGATGAACTCACTTTTTAGTTTTCACACGGTGGGTAAAACAAGCCTCTGGAGAACAGAAGCACGGGACAAATTCATCTATTCTTTATTTTCTTTTAAAGTCTCAGTCTCCTCTTCTATCTTCTGCTCCAGCTGCAGTCTCCAGAGTCGTTTGCAAAGAGCGTTCAGGAGCTAACGATCGTTCTGCAGAGGACAGGAGACCCCGCCAACCTCACAAGCCTTAGACCACATCTAGAGCTGCTAGCCAACATAGACCACAACCCAGGTGCGTCAGTTTGTTCAACAGTATTCATCTGAATGAATGCTAACGAGTCTGAATGATTCACACTGCTCGGAATGAACGGCTTGTCCTGTTCCACAAAGAGATCAAGATTAATGAGATTGAAAAGTGAAGCAAACAGGCAAGCTGTGGCACTCGCATACCAAAATGCAATTAAATAGCACAAAAGAGAAGATTAAAACTACTGATTGATCTTGTGTGTTGAATATTTATTAATCAAAGCACAACAACGAGGGTTAGAAATATTATGGCTCTCGGAAATGTATTCTGTATTAGGAAGTCTTGGTTTAATTTGGATGGATTGCCATGAAATTGGATCTCTTTGCCTGTGACCCCTCTCTTCAAACGTGTACAGCCCTTTGGTTTATGACCAAATACATGCAAAACTAATGGCATTACCATCTGTCTCAGCTAATGTTAGCATGCTAACATGCTAAACTAGGATTGTGAAGACAGTAAACACGACACCTGCAACATCTATAGTCCCAACTGTGTCGGATACACGCTAAATTCTCTCTGGGTCCGCTGCTACCTGAGCCTTTTAGAGACGTTGTGCAGCGATAAGACTCTCTTCTGACTCTCTTCTGAACAGACGGTGTTGTTGATCTGTTTGCAGATGCCCCGGCACCTTCATGGGAGGAGCTGGAAAGTGTGATGCTGGCTGTGAAGTTGGTGGTTCATGGACTAGTGGAATTCATACAAAACTTCAGCAAGAAGAGCCACGATGCTCCGCAGGTACACTGACGCTAAAGGGAGAGATTGTAACGGTTCGATTAATTAAAATAGACCACAGAACAATGCAAGAAACTAGATGAGCTGAAGGACGTGTGAGAGATCATGAACGTCATATTAGCCCAGTGGAAAAGTGCAGACTAGTGAAGGGGAGAAGTTGTACTGCTGCTCCATCCAGGCACCGTAGAAGGCCGTCGATGTTCAGGGTCGACTAGCGCACTATTTTCCTCCTGGCGGCGGCTTCTAAGACGGGGAAAGGGACATGACGTGGTGTCTCGTCTCTGGACACCAAGACTGAAAACAGCTGACACAGTGTAGTAGAGTGAATAGAGGATGAAGGTCTCCTGTTTGTCAGTAGCATCCCTGGCATGCTATCCTGAAGTTCTGTCCAAGTGAGACATTTTGTGGGTTAAAGGAATCTTTTGAATATTAGAAAATACAGTATAATGTAAAAGATGACTGGTCACACCATGACGCCATGATGTGTTGAGCTCTGTAAACCAGGAAACTATTTTTGATGCTGTTAAGAGTAAACATGAACTAACATCTTGTTTTTATAACTTTCACAACTTCAGACTAAGAGTCATATGTACATGTTAGTCTTTTGTCCAAAACGTGCATGCATTGGTTGAATGTTGCAGTAAATGTGCATCTGTGCATTTTGCAGCCTCAGGCCAACAGCAAGTACAAGACCAGCATGTGTCGAGACCTTCGTCAGCAAGGAGGCTGCCCGAGAGGAACCAACTGTACATTTGCACACACACAGGATGAGCTTGAGAAGTGAGTCCTTTTTCCACACAGCCTTCCCCAAACCCACCTTTTTTAATCAGATTTGTATTTATTTAATCGTGTGTTTATTTACAAGAGGATTTACAAACGGCCGCCAGTGCAAATATCCAATGACGACATGTTTATTTAGATGTTCTCCTCTGAGCAACACATGACCCATAGTACTGAATTTCCCTGTTGTCCCGTCTTCTCTTTCCAGATTCAGACTGAGAAACAAGAAGAGCAGCAGCGTGGGCCGCACTTTCCCGTTATCCCCAGGGGTTATGGGTAAAACTTTCACCATGGAGGGCAGCATCCACTCAGACGTGTCCACAGACATGGGGCAGGGGCTCAAAGGCACAGGGGAGAGCACCGACTCCCTGACGGAGGGAGTTTCCGGCCTGACTCACCCCCAACTGGTCTCCAGAGGGGCTGACATGATGGAGGAAATGAGCAGAGCGGTGCCAAATGTCTCCAATGCGGCTAACGGCTCCAACGGGCTATCTACCCGAAACACATCGGGGTCAAGTGAACAGTAAGATTATTCATCCACTTATTCGCTGATGCTTTTATGACTTCTATTGTTGGCTGTTTACCCTGTGACCAGCGTAATATTACTTCCAGTGGAGCATAACTATTTATGTGGAGTCATATTTGCCAAGATGAATATAGGCAATAAGTAATTTAACAACATAAAAATAAGTAATATATTAATGTTTATTTGCATGCACGATTCCAAACTTCCTCTTGTAACAAAAATTTTATCTCACATGGTTTTCTTTTATTTACATTTGATTGAATCTAATCAAATCCGCATTTATACCTGATATGTGGTTTGGAACACGTTGGATATTTGCACAGGATTTTGGAAGTGTTGTTGGGTAAGTGTGACCTTTGGTACCTCCAACTCCTTCATATGTTCTTTCTTTCTCTTTACGTTGTTATTCTGTCCACCAGGAAGCCCACCTCACCTCCCAGGACTCCAGTCAACCACTCCTCAACGTCATCTCCCTTGACGACAGTCGGGCGGGTCGACGTGGGCGCTCCAATGCCCAAACATGGTCAGTTCATGCTGCGGGCACCGCATCCTTCTCAGGCGTCAGAGCTGTACTATCAGGAGCCCCACTCTGCATATGACACGCCCCACTATCAACCAGCCTGTGAGTCAATTGTTAAATAAAAGTTTCAATTAAAAACATTTTAAAAACGGTATTGTTTTCTTGGGAAAGTGCCAATGAATGTGCTCTTGTCTCCGTCTTCTTTCCTCCTCCTCCTCCTCTCCGGCAGGTTCGTACTACCAATCTACTCTTCATCCTCCTCACAAACCCTGCATGGCTCGCTTCCTGCGGTCCTCCAACGTGCCGGAATCCTCTCTGCCGCCCTCCATTGGCCCTCCGCCGTCTTCCTACCCCGGTGACCCTCAATCGCCGCACCCACCTTCCTCCTCTTCTTCGGGGTACCCGCCGCACCCGCCTAGAGATCGGATGGGACCTCCTGCCTTCCATCACCACCCGGGGCAGCCTCAATATGGGCCTCTGGCGCCTGCTCATGGTGTTTACGCTCCCCTCTATGACAGCAGGAGAGTATGGAGGCCTCAGGTGAGCCGTCTGCTTACAACCATGCTACTGTTAATTTCATTATCCCGTGACTTACTCTGATATTGATGATTGTTATCATGAACAGCTGTACCACAGAGAGGATGCCAGGAGTAACTCACTGCCTCCAGAGGTGCTGCATTCCTCTGTCTACCAGCCTCCACTCAGGGAGAGATTCAACTCTCTAGACAGCAACTACTGCTCTGGAGCTGAACACCGTGCCGGCCTACACAGGGTAGGCGAAACAACATGCATCTTATAGCTGTGGGGAATACTCTCCTCTGATTGGCTGAAGGGATTTATTTTTAGATGACAACACACCTCTGACGTAACTCCTGCGTCACTGTTTTAGTCTAAGACACATATGCTGTTACGTGGCTACAGCTTCTTTTAATTATTGGTGGGCATAGTATAAGAGAGATAATCCACATTGAGCCATGCAATAATTAAAAAAGAATGCCCTCTACTGAGGGTTATATTAAAATGACTTTCTGTCTGTTTGTCTTTTCACAATGTCATGAAGCATCTCTTGTGTAGCTTCCAGTACATCCAGAGCAAAATGAATCTGTGTTAATCAATGTTGTTCAGTCTTACATTGAACAGATTTATCGCTGGGTTCTTTTCAGCAACATTTCCTTTCCTTTGCATCCACCCACATCTCATCTCACCTCTACCTTCCCTGCCAGCCACAGAGCTGCAGTTTGTAGCTTCAACCTCCTCTGTAGTCCTCCCACTTCTCACCCGAATATGTTTCTGCCTCCCCCACTCTCGTCTCTCCTTCTCACATCATCACATAGCATTACCAGCATGACTACTGCAGCTCTGCAGAATATTTTACCAATAATGCTGTCTGGCCACAAAACCAGTGATAGAGATTATTAATACAGAGCACAGTCTCTGAGATATCCTTGTTTTTAGGTAAATTGAGTCCAAACAAAGAATAATTTAGAGAAAGTTGCAGCATAGATTTGAAGATGTTTTCTAAGTTGTGCAGAAAGAAACAAACATTTTGTTATTGCAACACCGATACATTGCAATGCAATGCAGTGCAATAGCCCTGCAATAATAAGATCCAGTATATCTTTTGTGTGCCCCACCTGTATGTACAGAATACTGTCCATACATTTTACTACAAGCTAATACAAAACCACTAATAACTGCAAGAGTGTTGTTTTTAATCTTTGAACAAACAGCTCTATGGGGTCTAAATAAAAATGGCACATTAGAAGCTTGGCTATTTCTATTGCAGAGTTGTTTTATTGCACCTAATGCTGTGTAAAGATTGATTATTAATCTGATTCAACTGAAAACTCAAACTGATGTAATAGTAGGATATTTGGTAGTTATTGGTCAGATGTGTTGTCACTAAACTGAAAACTAGAATGTTTCAAATATTCTAATGTTAATATAAGTATCTGTTCTCTTGTCTCACTCTTCCTGTCTTGTCGAACGCTCCCTTGTCAGGATTACGGCCGTGTTCCTCTCGGCTACGAGGATCTGTTCAGAAGGAAGCAGGAACAGTGGGCTCATCATCATCATCATCACCATCACAACAGCAACAGGCCCTCCCAGTCCTCCCCCATCTTCACCATCGATTTTGCAACCGAGGTAGCGAGCAAATACCGGACACGACATATGTGCACACGCAAACACACTGAGCATGCTTAAGGGCGTTCATAGACAATTACAATTAAAATGCCGCCATGACCGTTAATAGCTTTACTGCAGCCGCCTGCATCTGAGAGTAATAAAGTACTTTACCGTTTCTGAAATATGTAGGATTAAATTCCTTTCCCAAAAGCTTGCGCCTCAGCTGTGCCCAATGCTATTTTAGTGGGGGATAGTTGCTTAGCAACTGTGGAGGGAGATATCATAGCAATGCACAATTGTGGCGTATGTGCGTGTGTGGGTGTGTGTGCGAGAGAAAGGAATGGAGAAAGCGAGAGGAGAGACTGTAACAAGCAGTGACTCAGGCTTTGTTTAACGGCGTGTCAGATATGTTTCTGTGAAGAAATCCACTTCAAATTGAGTGCTGATTAAAAAAAGCCACAAGGACTTTTTAAGTGATTGTGCATTAATCTCAATTCAATTTTGATGCCTTTACATAACAAGCATGAACTAACAAGACCAGCTGAAGGATTGACTGTTTCTATGTCAGGGTATCCAGTGCTTGTCACAGGGATCGCAGCAAAGTGGCACCAGGTCAGCAATGCCAGTGAGAGCATTAATTTAAATTTGTGAGCACCCAGGGCTGGTATGCGGTGTGTAAGCACCTCTTAAAACTTGCACCGTATGCTTAATATTCATTTCACGTCACACCTCTGGGCAATTTAGAGTCTCTATTTCACCTAATCTGCATGTCTTTGGACTGCACCTGGTAGAAACCTGTGGAGAGAGCTGGTGGAAGTGACAGTGTTTACCGCTGAGCCCGTGTGTAATAACTGTCTTTGTGTAATTACATATATTGCATAGCCTTACCTTACCAGCTGCTGTCCCAAAGCACTGCTGCTGGGCGTCTCTCTGCCTGTCTCTTTAAAACAAAAATGCTTGGAGGATGAATTATGTTTAGAGATGCAAACAAGCAAAAGAGCGTTTCTCACCATCTTTTTTTTGAATGTCTCTCTCTTGTCTTTCAGCATGTGGAGAGCAGTGGAGGCCAGTGTGTGGGCTGCAGGTTCAGAGGCGAGGAGAGCTTAGCACACTACTCTCCGTGGTCCTGTGGTACTATCGGACCCTGTCTCAGCCCCTTCGAGCCCGAATCGCTCGCACACACCTCGACTCACTCCTGCTCGGAGCACTCGGTGAGACTCTTCCCACATCCGCAAGTAGGCGCAGACACACATCTGAAGACAATTTATTATTTTTTTAATTTCAATATCTCTGTGGCAGCGTATGGGGTGTGTTCAAACGGCGTCGGTGTTTTTGTCATGCAGGAGTTGGACAGCAACGGAGGCGGAGGAGGCGGCGTCAGTGGCAGCGGTGGTGGTGTCGGGAAGCGATGGCTGCATTCGTTGGATCATTACCGGCGATTGAAAGACGAGGACCCGATCATTCCCTTTAGCGAGGGGCCCATCATCTCCAAGTGGGGTGCCATTTCCAGGGCATCTCGCACGGGCTACCACACCACCGACCCTATCCAAGCCACGGCCTGCCAGGGCAGCGCCAATACCACGCCCATCAACTTTAAAGGTGAGGAGGGATATAAGTCCTTGATTATTCATATTTCATTTATTCATTTTATTGAATCATGTTTTTCTTCTTCTTTATTTTGAAATCTCTAAAATGGTTGGATATCTCCTGTCATTGTAGTGCAGCTGTTTACTGACTTCAAAGCCCTTTGTAAACGGTTTAATTTACAGAATTATGAAACACAACGATATTTAATTACTTTTATCATAAGGTAAACGTTGCATTGATTTCTTTCTTTGTTTTTCTCTCAAAGATTACAACCACCACTTGGATCACAGCGACTACAGGTGGAGCTCCAGAGGATCAGACTCCTCCAGTCACTCCAGCTTCCTAGAGAGGTACTTCACGTTCTCGTGTCTTACATGTTGTTAAACTACGGCGGGGAAACACACAAACTCCCCACGCAAAGAGGGAAGAATTGAACAGGAAACAATTCAAACCTTTAAGGTCATAAACCTGCTTAAAAAAATGTGTTGAACATGATTAAGGAAATTTCACAGTATCGGTTAGATTTATCTCTGCTTAAACCCCACTGGGCACACGAGGGACTTTATTCCTGATTGTTCTGAACACATTTGTTCTCACTTGTCCTCTCTCATCACTCTCTCTTATCTCATTGTGCTGCAGTCATTTCCTCTCTGTGGTCAGAATAAGAAATAGTGCCGCTAGCTGGTTGATAAAAACCCTGTGGCCAGCCAAGAAACGGAGTCAGGAAAGGCCATTAATGCACAATGCAATGTTTTCATTTTATTTTACCATTTCATTATTTTCTACTGATGCCAAGAATGTTCTTAAAAGAAAATGGGAAACAATGGTCTGCATTTGTATGTGTTTCAGTGAGCAGCTTTGTGCGTCAGCGCTTCACTGCCGTCGAACTTCGATAAGCAGTGGAGAGAAAATCGTGTCTGATCTGCAAGCCCTTCAGACCGTCGCCTACAGCCGGGACCGGGACCGGGGCCGGGCCGAAAGCGAACCGGACCCAGAACGAGACATTGAGCTCGAACTGTGTGCTCTTGACCTGGAGGATTCAGACCACCAGGAGCTCAAGTCTCAGGTTGGTGTAAGTAAATCTCACCAGAGTGTTGGATCGTATACAGTAAAAACACCTAGAAACCAAAGTCTGTGACGCTGCTTGAATGTTTCTGAAGGGATGTTTTGAAGCTTGGAGGTGAATTTGTCCAACTACAGTTGGAACGTTTTGATTGAAAGATTTCTCCATTAAAGAAGAAATTACATTCAAGTACAACCATCTTTCTTTTGTATCATCTTTGCCTCTCAGGAGTCTTTAGACCTGGCCACCCCACAGTCTCAGGATGCTTCCCACCTCCTCTCACCACTCTGCTCCTCTCCCCTTCTCTCCTCTCCTGTGGAGGAGCGGCCCCACACAGAGGGTCCTTTGACAGAAAAGGTGGACGCTCACCTGCTGAAAAAGATGGCCTTCAGGTGAATTAACATGTTGACCGGTGTGTCACAGGGGGCGCCCTCAGTCAGAGTCGTCTCGGACTTGGCTTTGATTCCCCTCTTTGATTCCTTTCTTCCTTCCTTCCTCTCTTTCTGTTTTCCAGGAAGTCCCTGTCTCCTGGAGGGTTGGTCTCGGGAGGTCTGGGCGTCAGCAGGCTTGTGCTGCGTACTGGACCTCCTCGACTGGGGGACACTCCGACCCGGGCCTGTCCGGAAACGCCCGGGACAGAGATGCTGCTCAATGGAAGCTAAGGGGACACAAAGTCAGACTCTGACCTGCGCTACGTTAGAGCTGAGCCGCTTGTCCTCAACCACCTCCTGGTTAAAGGGAATACCATTTAATTCCAGCCTTCATATATGTCAATCATATGCCTAAATAAAACTAGACGGATATGGATCAACATTCTGTGCTGCCACACGTCATCATCACGTGAGGGGCAAGAGAAAACACTTTGTCCTGCCTCCTAAGTCTGGATTTTCCCACAGTGTACAGCTGGACACAGAATTTAGTGATTCACTGTTTAGCCCAATCAAACACATGACCAGTTTGCTCTAACAGTAGATGCTGAACTTGGCATGACGTGGTAGTCGTGAGGTTTACACATCATCTGGTTTGTTGTCATTCAACACAGCTGACAGCAGAAGCGTATTCAGTAGGTGCCACTTTTTAATTGACCTTAGAATTGTTTTTGGAGTCTGTGTTAATCTTTTTTTTTCCTTATTCTTTCGTGGATTGACTAAGATCCCAACATACCAAATTCTATACAAGTCTTCAAATCTTTTTTTATAGTGTGATGAATATAATTTCTCTGTAGCTTACACCAAGGCAGGTGATGCTTTAGAGAAACTTAGCTATCCAAAGCTACATCAAACAAAACAGTGATTATTTGTTATTTTTTGCCACCTCTTTGAATATTTTTCACGTCTTGCTATCTCATTACATGTTACATGGTAATGTCCTCACTCAGCTCAATGCTCCCGACTTAGCGTATAGCCTCTGCTGTATAGTTTGGCGTAAATAAGTACTCCTTGTTAAATGAAGAGATAGACGTTATGATACTAAGAGGAAATGGACAGGGCGCCCCAAACATCCTAGAAATATACAAAGTGCAGAAAACAGAGGTCTTCACTATGCTGATACTGTGTTATGAGTCATATGTTGACCTCTGAATTCCTTCGCCTGTCAGGAGATCACAGAACCCAATGGCACAGTCACAATACTGATTTTGGGCACGATAATTCATCACTGGGGGACAAATTATCACTGGAGGTCAGGAGGGATGACAACAAAACTAAGATGTGTGATCCTTTTTTGTCCATACTGACTACCGTTATTGTATTCTTAGGTGTCTAATACTGCATAGCTAAAGAATACGCATTACTAATTTACAACAGAAATTGTATTTTCAGCTGAAGCTAATTTAGTAGATTTCTATACAAGCCACTTGAACTCACAATCAATCTTAAAAAAGACTTCTGTTTCATCTTTGTGTGCCTGTAGTGGTTTAATCCTCCTGACTGTAAGATAGGAACACTCTCACTGGTCTCTCTCTCACACACACACACACACACACACACACACACACACACACACACACACACACACACACAGTACACGTGTGCTGTCATTCACACATAGTAGATACAAACATGCAAGACAGTGGCCTTCCTCTTCTTTGTGTTATACAGGCGTAAACATTGAGCTCTGTAATGACTTCTGTCCGTGTCCACCGACTGACAGACTCCTGTCCTGTTCCAGAGCTGTTGTCTTTCATGTAAACCTCATCTCAGAAACTGGAAATCACATTTTCTTTTGTGAGCTCATGGCGTTTTCTGTGCTTTCCAGTCCGGTCGCCTCTATGTACAACGTAAAACAATATTTAGAGTTCATGCATGATGTTTCGAGTGGACACCACTTGTGTTTTGTCGCGCCGTCTTCGTTTAACTCTTTGAAAATGTTTGGCTTTGTTTTATTTGATGCATTGCTAACTTCTGTGAAGTTGTATGTTGAGGTATTTTGTATCAGGATCTTTGTTACTCTTCCTTTGTTTGCTACATTTTCAGAGACAAAGTTGATTGTCTTGTCTTATGTCACTGTCTAGTTCACTGTCATTTTGTGCAGTATGGGTGATTTCCATACAGCCCAGCTTTGCTTCACTTCCTTTTATAGATATGAGGCATTCTGTCATGTGTGGCTTTGTCTTAATGACTTTAATAAATAACGTGAAAACATGAACTCATTTTGAATACACAGGATTTAAAGTCATGAGTTTGTTTACACCTGATTCTGAATCTTATGAGATTTGTGTAGAATGAGAAGAGGACGGCTGACTAATATTTGAATCTTTACAGCTTCCTCTGTCATTTCCTCTCACCTAAGCAACTGTACCTTTTCCAAAAATGATCCTCTCAGACAGATTATACATTAAATCCTATTTTAGAGGATGGCAAAGCAGCCGTACATGTGAGGATTGCTTATTGAGTTCCAAGTTAAAACTTTATTTAATCTGAACGAGTAATGAAATAGTGGACTGGTAACCTTATTAGGGTTTCTCTCTTCCCCCCCCGGTAGACAAACTGATTGAAAAATTCAATGTAATAATCTTTTTGAAAACTCTCGAAATGTTTTCCAAGATAAAAAAAAAGAAGAGCTGGAACGGGGATTCTGGTGCTCCAAGTCATGAGATTAGTTCAGCTGCCTACTGTCGCTCTGCATCTGTTTACAACTTCAACTCTGAAGTCACGTAACGTCAAGTGCCATGTTGTGTACAGTACAGTGTGATCAATCCCCGCAATCCTACAGCTTTTCATATTCCTCACCTGTAAACTGTGTGAGGAGGGGAAAGGCTCGGCCAAGTGAGACACTTCTTATGCAGTTCTGCTTTGTTCCACTAGAGGAGGCTAGACACGTGTCCGTCTGAATCGCTCAGGGAAGACTTAAGTTGCTCAGCTACTTTTTCTATATTCATCACTTAAATATTCTGTGGAAGTATTTACCTGAATTTCACTTGCTGATAACTGACCCTTTGACCCAAAGCACAAAGGGTTGGAGATTATATTGTTTGCCAATGTTTACTTTGCCAGTGTTTTCTTTTGCCTCTCAGTATCAATATTGGCTTCGCTATTCCTGTTTCTATGGGAAAGGGCTGGGCTCTACTGTGTGTAAAAGCAGTATTGTGAGTATTGAACTAACTTCAAAGTGATACTCCCTGTTTCCTATCAAGTGTCTATAGCACTTCTGTAGTGGCCAATTGCACTGCAATGATTCCTACCCCATCACTGCCAGTGGGTGCACTCCCCCCCCCCCCCCCCACCCCAATTTCCCTTCACCCCATCCTCCCTGCATCCTGCGTCATGCATGCGATATAGTCTCTCTTGTGATGGCGGAGGAGTATTGATGATTCTGTAGTTGTGATACAACACACCCAGCGCTGTAAGAGTTCTGCACATGCCCACTGTGTGGCCACGTCAAGTGCTGAAGTTTGCTTGCAGCATTTTACTCGTTTTGTTCATGAAAAATTAATTCTTGTTTGATAGAGATTATATTATTATTACGACTATTATTGCTATTACCACATTGGGTTGTTGTTGTGGTATTTTTTCCTCTGTATATTCTATGACAGCTTCTTTGTTTTGAATTTGAGATTTTGCTGAAACTGTTTGAATTTTTTATTAGACAAGAAAGTGTCTCATTATTCTATATTATGTGGGGGTAAAAAAAAAACCCTGTTTGTTGATTGTTAAACATATGATAAACTGATGTTTTCTGACTATTCATGTCTGTATTAGACATTTTATTTGCGAATCTATTGTTCGATTGAAATGTAAATGAATTATTAAGAGATGGTACACATCCGTCATTGTATACAGTCTGGCACCATCATTAGATGGACTTGTAGTATAGACGCTCATTTATACAACCTGTGATTACCAGATATATTTAAATGTTTAAGTCAATGGGGGCAGTTTTTTAACATTTCAGAATGAGGAGAATAAATTCCTTAAGAGACAGCATACCTAAAATGTCCCCGTAATGAATAATACTGTTACGTATTCCATTTATTTCCTTGGAAATATCACATCGTGAAAGGTTTCCCTTTTACTGTCTTTACGGTAATGCAGGACTGGAGTGGGTCAAACCTGTGATGATAATGATTTATGTGCTGTTGACGAAACTGTTTGAGGATTGTTTGACTGATTCTTCCTGTGAATTGTCCGGCTCGTTCGTCTGTATCACGCTGACCTAGAGACAGCTCGGCCGAGCAACATCCTGCGTCTGTGTTGCACTGAGAGGTGGAAGTATGAAAAGGCACTTGAAATTGCATGCCACAATAAACCAACAGCAAATTATGTTTCTTTGTGATTCCTGTCATAATTTGTGAGCGTCGTAATATGATAAGAGACGTTAAACAACAGAAGCAATTCATAGGCCTTGAGACAGTTTTGAATGGTTCTCTTAAGAATAATGTTCTCTTCTCAACTTGCTGTTAATGGGGCAGATTTTTTCAATAAACAACCCAGATCCCTATGAAGTAGGAGTACATATTTCTCTCCTATTCCTAGACTGACCTTTCATAATTTATATTCACCAGTGAGTTTCTTCTTGGACTTTTGAAAGACAATTGTGAAGACTTGACTCTCCACACTGGGTTTAACTGCTAAAGACCATGCCATTAGGTCAAACATGTGGCGGCTGCTTCACACACATCTACTTCACTCATGTGTTCTGACTGATGAAACAACAAGCCCCGACAGGCTGGACAGGAAGGGCCAGCAAGACCACAACACAGCGAGGACAGTGGCTGTGTTTTTCACAAACGTAAAGGGTGAGGAGGTCATGTTTTAGGAAAAAGGAAAATTGGAGTTAGTATATGATCTTAGCAATTAAATCCTCATTGAGGTAATCACTGATGGTGCTCGGCCTGAGACGGTTAGCAGGTAGAACCTTTTAAAGATATGTTTTGATCTCATTGAGTCAAAGAATGGATCACAAATGAAAGAGGAAAACTGAAAACAGTCCAATCCCAGTTTACATTTTTGACTTTCTCAGGTCAACTTTTCTTTCTGGAGACAGATTCAACATTTGAGATGCTCTTGTCTTGAGCATCCAGAGATGTAGACTTGAGTGAGACATGTGTCACAGAAATAAGACTTGGACTTTACTGCTGCGATACGTAAGACTTGACTCCCTACAGACACAATCCAACTCGAGACCTCAAAGAGAATACCTATTTATCAGGTCTAATTATTAATATGACTTTAACTCGGGTGTATAGAAAAACAAGACTTGCAACTGACTTTTAATTTACTCCAGAAAAGTGGAGACGTCATTTGAACTTGTCCCCAAGGACATGAGAAGAGTTGAGACTAAGACTTGTCTCATTTGAGTTGAGGCTTGAGTTTGACACTTGACTTTCCCCCAAAAGACCAAGTAAACAGCTGAGCTCTGTGAGCATCATGCTATTAGGTAATGAAAACGCTTCCCCTATACCCTCCCTCCGCACAGGCGAGAGGGGCACCTATTTTACGCATGCGCAGTGTGGGTTGTCAGCGGGTTGGTTGGGCTTGTGTTTACAGCTCGGCTGGATGCTGGCTGCTGATGTTATTGGGAAGTGCAATGTTGTACCCACCGCCATTGGAATAAATACAACCGTGGGAATAAAGGTAAGCTGTCTTTGCGCGTGCACACGCACTTGCACCGTCAACGTAAAATGCAGCTGTCTCTCCGGTTATTAAAAAACAATGTACCTGTTTGTTGGTAGTAAGTGCTAGGGTAGCGTGGCTAGCAGGCGTTAGCTAGCAATGCTAGCGTTGCATACAGCAGTGGCCTGTTTCAAGGCTTCAGCGAGGACCAGTCAGCGCTTTAATTCACCAAAATACTGCGAACACCTTGACGTCGCAGTTTGCTTTGTGTCGACGGAGCAGTTTCGCTCTCCGGTCACTGTGCAGGTGAACATGTTTTGTGTGTGTGGACTTTGAATCGATGACAGCTGAGTAGCACCTCTGTGCTAACGTAAGGCAGGTTCGTGAAGGGCTAACTCAACACTGGAGAGTGAACACTAGGCTCCTCCGACGTTATACATGAAATATCTGATGTTAACCGCTGATTAAACCATCTATTAACTTAAAGAGCTGTGGGGTTTGAAATGCACCGAGGCCGCGCGAGGCTTTGCTGGCTTCATTGACGTGTAGCTTGCGTTCACATTCTCCGTTAATTGGTGTAACGGCGAGACCAGAAAGCCAATTAAACCAGTAACGTTACAGTACAACTGTCTGTCAAGCGGTGGATAACCACGCTGGAGCAGCTGTGATTACTGTACATTGTTCAGGACCCCATCATGTCTCTATGTTGGTATGACTGTGAAGATGGCACAGACCATAATGGCCCAATGTGCTCTGTTCTTGTTGTCACATGTAAATGTGTGTTTAAACACTGTGGCAGGTAATTAATACTATGGGCCCTGCAGAGTCTTACAGGCCTGAATTTAACATTTGACTTAAACAACCTTTATTAAGTGAAGTAGTCCGGCACAATGAGCCTTTAATCCGCTCTGTTGTCTGTTGTTGTCACATGATATGGAAGGGACCAGCAGGGATTGTTTAGAGAAGTCTGCGGTGGAGCGCGAGGGCGTCTGACATGTCTGCTTCTTTTTTGTATGTTGAATTACCCCATCAACGTGTTTTACCAGTTCCCGCTAGTTAGGCACTGAAACACATGTTCCAATACCAAAAATGCAATACATTTACAAACTTAATAAAATTGGTAAATAACATTTAATGTGTTATCATCTTCTCAGGAAAATATTTAAAATATATATGTTTAAATTCACCTTTCTGAGCCTGATTTCAGCATTTTAAAAGTCTGTGACGTACAGCATCTTTCCTAAAAAGCGTACTTAATTCTGTGCTTTAGGGTTAAAGCAGCTCTGTCAGTGAGTCAATGTCTGGCTCTGAGACTATTGTTTGCCAAGAAGTGCTGTTGTTGATTCCAGTAGCTTTTGTCTCTCGTGAATTCAAATGTTTCTCAGCAGTGGACAACGTGCTCGGGTTCAGCGAGCCAAATGTGCCAACCGTCACTTCATTTGACTCAACTCCCTTTTCCTGTTCTGCTTCCTGAAACTCAGGTTTTACAGTATTGCAGGTCATACATGCCCCATAAAAACTCATAACCCAGATTTGTGTGTGTGTGCAAATATTCACAACAATCAATGTGTTTACTAGAGGAAGGGAAAGGGTCAGTGCTTCATCAGCTGTAGTTTACATTAGGTGTTGTAACGTCAATATTAGTACGATAAATGTTCCTACATACTAATGCTAATGACCGCGACACAATAAAGTGATTCTAATGATCCTTTAGAAATGCAGTCTGAGAAGTTATGAGAGCAAGAGCATGAAGTGTTATTTGATTGAACAAAGTCAACACTACTAAAAGATATTAACAAGCAATTATAGCAATGAACAGAAAGGCCTGGAGAATGTAGCTTGTCCTTTTTATTTCATGTCAACTTCTCCTCTAAAGTCAGCCTTAATGGAATGCACAACTTGTGAATGTATTAACCATAATTATATGCGATGAATATAATCCGCCTACTCAGAAGCAAACATGTCAAATCTAGGGCCTGATGCACTTTCTTGAGATCCCACACATCCCTTCTCTCATGTCTAGCTCACGTTACACAAGCGAAGCCATGATTTACCACTCCCAGCTAGTTTTTGGAAATACCAGACAGAAGCTCTACTTCACAGGCAATTAAGCGTCGGCTCGGCCCTCGAGCACTCGGCCTGTGTGTGAGCTATTCAAAGAGCTGAGCTGAGATGCTCGCAGACGCATTCCAGAAGCACGGCTTGCTAAATGTCCGGACCTGTCGGGGAGCTGCAGGCTGTGAAGTTGAGGGGAAAGCGAGGGCGAGGGGTCGCCTGTCGCCCTGCGTGGACCGAAAGATGTTGTTGCTGCATCGAGAGGAAAATAGATAAACAGTAAAGACGCGTGGTGGAAACAGGCTATTTTGTGCACACGTGTGCCAACGACAGCAACAGGCGTGATCACGCTGTGGCATAATGCACCGTGTTACTTCTTGCAGGACAAAAAGTTTGCAGATCAAACATCCTCATCAGGGATTCCTCTTGGTGACAGATCTTGATTTTAAGATTACAAGACGGCAAGTTGTGTCGTGGGAGACATACAGTGGTGGACATAGAGTCACCGAGAGACTAAGTTAGTGTTACTGTGTCCCCTATTATAGCTGTATCTGTAATTGAGTTTGCACTGAGCCCCGAATGCTCCGAGGTCCCGACAACGCCCCTCAGATGCACACCTGTCGTTTGGCTTCGACTGCAGTGGACTCGTGTTTCCTTGCAGTTGCTGTGGACAAGAATGAGAGGGGACCATGTGAGGTTGAACATTATATCTCATAGAGTTTGAAGGTACGGCTGTAGTTCTTCTCTTGGTGTTGCTTACGTTACACCTTTTTAATAATATAGAATGTCAATATTCATATGACTATTGGTCATACCTGGAATTTTGAGAGTGAAACTCTACACAGTAAACCGGCGCTTTCCTTTTAACTGCAGATTTCATTTGTACGATTAATGCCTTGCTCATTCACAGCTTCTTTTTCTTCCTCCTCTCTTTTGTACTCTGCCTTGTTGTCTCTCACCTTGTCTAAGCTCAGCCCTTTTCTGTCATTCTTTTTCTACTTTTCCTCTCTGACTCTACCTTTTCTTCCTGCTATCTCTGCTGTGCTGCGAGTGTAAAGGGACTGCGTAGTAACCCAGAATGCTCTCTGGCTGCGGCGTCCTCTCCCTTGTGAGGCCCAGCTGGCAGCCCAGAACAGCTCGTTCTGCTGGGGAGTTGTAGGAAGGACAAAAAAAAAAAAATGAGAAAGGAAAGGCAAACTCACGGAGCGACGTAACATATGCTTGTTACAGATACAGATACGAGTCACTGTTGTAGGTCATTTGGTCCAGAAATGAAACCGTACAACATCCAGCTAACTGTGGTTGTAGCTCTGTGTGTCGGCTGAGTCCAGATCTACCACACCTGACAACTTAGCTGCAGCATTCATTTTGTACAGTCACAGTGCAATGATTGTCTTCTTACAACTCTAAAGTGTGCACACTTCAACTCTTTGTCGCCTTGTTCATTTCTACAGAATTGTCTCACAACACTGTTACAAAGGGAACCGCTTCCTGCTCTCTCTTCTCGTCCTTTTCCGAAACTCTAACATGGTAAACAAGTCAGAGAGTCGTCAAAGAAAAGGGGAAAGACACAATGTCCAATTAAGATTTAATTATTTCAAACAAAGAATGAAACCGACACAAGGGAAGGGAAAGAGAGGGTGTGGCTGGAGACGGAATAGTGCGAGGGAATAAAGAAACAGTCTGCTGCCCTCGTCTCGCTAATGTTGTAACAATCGGCAGCGTGGTCGGCGACGGATTGTGTGTCTGGCTGGAAATGTACCAAGACGCTGAAAACCTTGATAACGAACAGTGTAGCTTGGCAGGAGCAGGAGCAGGCGGACGGATGTTGCCGAGGCTCGGGAGGGTGACAAGGCGACCATTATGAGCTCGTCACAGACGCAGAGTGTGAAGGTTGTGTGTGTGTGTGTGTGTGTGTGTGTGTGTGTGTGTGTGTGTGTGTGTGTGTGTGTGTGCACATGTGTGTCTGCGGGTCAAGTTGTGTGTAATAATAATACAGCTGCTTGTGTGTGTGTGTGTGTGTGTGTGTGTGTGTGTGTGTGTGTGTGTGTGTGTGTGTGTGTGTGTGTGTGTGTGTGTGTGTGCCAGCATGAAACCAAGGTTTCTTCTCTTCAGTGTTTGCTGCTCAGAACATGAATGAATTAGTGAAGCTCTTTCTCAGAGAACGCCACAAGGTGGGAATGATTGATTGGGTTACAAAGTAGTGATCTAGTCTAAGTGAGACTCATGGTGGCCAAAAAAAGGGATTGGCCATTGTCTCATTTATAGTTTTAACTGTATCTCACTGAGATTTGCATGTTTCTCTCGGCTCATAGGGCGCCGGTGTTATTTATGATGTCATAGTTAAAGTTTGAGGACGATCTAAGTATCTATTAGACTCTATTCAGAGCCTTTGAGGAAGTAAAGGACTAAAGAAAGGCCTGTGTAGTAAATCCAAATTCTAATTGAAAGTAAGACCAATAACCTAAATTGTGTTGCTTACTTAATTTTTTCATTTCGTACATCTATCAGAGAACAAACAGAACTGATAAACAAAAGAACAAAACATGGAGAAACTCAAAGTTCATCAACCGATCCATTTAAGGTGAAACCTTCAACTTACACGACTCATAATTGGTCGGCTAAGCTGCGTAATCTCGATGCTAGTTGTCAAACAGGGGTTCCAGAGGTGACTACGGTGTGTTTCACAGTGAAAGCGAGGAATCGCTGTACGCTGTGACCTCGCCTCTCAAGTTCACTTCTCGCTACACAAGTGAAAAACAACACCCGGGACTTTTGGATGAAACCCAGCGGCTCCTTTTCCCAGTTTTTGCTTTTGAAAAAGGTGAAGAGGGAACGAGCTCTAAGCTGTCCGTTTGTGTTTGGCAGCCCGGTAATAACGTTCATATCAGTACGAGATGTTGTAAAGCCTTCCACACACACACACACACACACACACACACACACACACACACACACACACACACACACACACACACACAGCGCCTCATATTGAGCTTTATTCTGGGTCAGTACAACAGTGTTATCATAAGCACATTATTAACTGCTTTGACCTTTCTGCTGTAGACCTTCTTTCTGTTTTTTTTCTATTACTTTTCCATTGTTGGACCCGCTTTGAATAGGAAGGGCGGGGGCAGGGGGGGGGGGGCGTAGGAGAGCAATGAGGGCTGAGAAAATAGAAGATAGCAGAGAGATGGATGAAGAAGAAAAGAGAGAGAGATGGGAGGGAGGAGTGGAGAGGGGGGGGGACGTCCAGAAATAGCTTGTTATGGTCTCTCGCTGAACCGCTGCCAAAGCCTTGTGTTGCGCCTTTCTTCCTGTGTTACCCACAATTCCTCCTGTCTGTGTTCAGGAGTCACCTCATGCCCCGACTGTACCGATAGAGCGTTACATCTTTTTCACTGTAAAACTAATTCTTCACTTCATTTTGACCTCTGTGCCATACCTTACAAATACAGACTAAAAATGTTTTCTTACTTTGCAGCTTGAGGTAAAAAGTGAAACATACTTTCCTCCTTTTATTTCAATTTCTTGCTTCTTCTTTGCAAGTATTTTCTGCCGTCAGTCCTCACACAAAAACAGGTGCAGAGGTCAGTGTTGCAGCTACAAAATGTCGTATTTGATGGCTCGTTTTTATGCCTAAATTAGAATATGACGTTACATTTTATTTGCTGGATTGACGGAGGGAGCTGGAGTCACACGAGTGAGGGATGAGCTGCTGATGTGCAGCGTTTCCCCCACAGGATCTAGGTCTATTTGTGGTTGTGGGGGCGGGACATCCATGCACTGAGGAGCGCACGCAATGCAATTAGCACATCCAGTGCATCATTTATTTTTGTGTGTTTTTGCTTCTGCTGTACATGTCTAATGTAGTGTGGGGGGGGGGGGGGCAATAGATCTTTATAATACTGACGTGGAATATGTGGATGGTCGTGGCAAGCTGGCTTGTTCCCTAATTCCTCACTTGTCATATGTTTCCTCGATGACACTCGCATCACCATGACTTCACTTTGCATCAAGCTATTTTCCTGCTGAGATGCACAAATTTGCCTCAGATGAGCCACAGATCCTCTTTTCCTCTTCTCTGTCCCGTGTCTTCTTCTTCATGTTCACTATCACTTTGATCTCTGCTTCTTTTTGTTGCTGAACCTTTCTTTTGCACCCTCCTATATCCTCTTTAAGCTCTCTCTCTCTCTCTCTCTCTCTCTCTCTCTCTCTCTCTCTCTCTCTCTCTCTCTCTCTCTCTCTCTCTCTCCGGGGTTCCTAAAGGCTCCTCAAAGTTTTCTAAAGGTGCTTAGAAGCCCTCTGAAAGTGAATCACAAATGGTTTCCCCCACTTCATGAGAGGGTTAGAGTCTTAAGAAGTTTCCAGTTGCCTTTTAAATGATGCCTTTTCATGGATCTCATCACATCATGACTGTTTTCTGCTTCTTTTCTTCATTTCTTTATTTTTGTTGTTCTTTTTCCAGGTGATTTTGCTCATCATCTCCCACCACTTTCTCCTCCCCGTCTTCCATTCATGAGCAGCGTGGCTGAGTTTAACAGCGGAAGCCATGGATGACAAGGGCTCGGTGGGGAAGATTAGCGTGTCTTCGGACTCAGTGTCCACTCTCAACAGTGAGGACTTTGTCCTCGTGTCCCGGCTGGGGGATGAGACACCCTCCTCCACTAATAATGGTAGTGATGACGAAAAGACAGGACTGAAGGTAAGGACGGTTGGGTGTAGGTATGGACGGAAAAGTACTGAGGAGAGAGGGGAGGCGTCAGAGCTCATACTGGGTCAGTGTTAAGATGCTGGGAGTAAAAGTCTGTGATGACAACCCACCCGAAGTTAACATCCAGATGTTTTGGTGAACCATGCTGGATTACCAAAACATCTGGATGTTAACTTCGTCTTTACCTAGTTGTCGTCAGTGTAACGTGTTAACATTGCAGGTCCAGGGGACTCGGTCCACACACATTCCATTGTTTACAAGTCTCGTCCGTCTGTTAAACATGCAGTCTCACACCCTAACCATAAGGCTAACCATTTCTTGTTTTGCTTTTTCCACATTCTCACTCCACCTTCTTCTCATAGTTAGTCTCAGGCGTGTGTGTGTTTGATCTGTGATTGTCCATTTTCATTTGTTTCTTGTAGTAAGGACGTCCTTTTATTCCTTGCACATCACCTGACATTGAGAGCACACTTTCACAAGCTCTTATCTCTTAGACCTGTGAAGATTTACATCCGTTTACTCCGAGTTCTTCCACTGTGTGTCTGCCCGTAATTATCCGTGTTATTGGAATAGTATGAGGGAGAGAAAAAGAAAAGAAAACAGCTGATACTTTACCAGTTCATCATCTAGTGTCAGCAAAGTTAAATACGTTTAGCGAACGTCTCCCTTCTGCAGTCAATCAGCTGCTTCTGTTAGTATGCAGCATGTGTGCTTTCGTGCCACAGGATGTGTCACAATATGTCCTCTGATAGTGTCACTCAGCAGATATTAGTTCACAAAAAAGTTTGGCGATGCAGCTGCAAGTGTTTGAAGTCACGGTCGAGGGAAATAAAGATGTTTTGTGACCAGGGTGTGAGAGGGAAGACTTTCTGAGGAAAGACATGTAGCTACCAGCTAGCATCCTGTGTGTGTCCCTAATGGGTTCAGGTTACTCCTCCTCTCTCCTCTCCTCTCCTCTCCTCTCCTCTCCTCTCCTCTCCTCTCCTCTCCTCTCCTCTTGTACGTCAGTTCACCAGTCATCACACTTCATTTTATTGAATTTCCTGAAGTAGCTGGCTCACATGTCCATACTCTGTCCATTAGTTTATGTCATTACTGTACTCTACTGTACATGTGTTTCTTTGTAAAGGAAGAACTTGTCGACTTTGATGTTGTACCAAAAGGTACCAGAAGATGGCGCCAGCAGAGCGTGGATGTTGCAGTTTTCAGTTGAGAGGAAGAAGTCGACCGTCGTTTGCTGTGCTTGGAAATCAAACTGTGATTTTTCCTGTGACACCTGTACAGAGTCTGTGATCTCAGTTACTTTTAACGGTAACCGCGTTGGATTATCAGGTTTCTTTTGGTAAACTAGTGGCGGCTAAATGGCAGGAACCTACACACACACACACACACACACACACACACACACACACACACACACACACACACACACACACACACACACACACACACACACACACACACGTCCGCTGTTCTCGATGCGTAATGGTGAACTCACTCCATCCACGGACACTCGGTCATCACACTTTGTGTACATTTCCCTCCCAGTCAGCCCAGAGAGGAGTCAGTGTGTCTAAACTTGTTGTTTGTTATGCAGGTGATTTCTGAGGAAGGGGTCAGCTTTAAGGTCAGTCTCTTCTCTCGCTAGCTGTCTCTTCTTTCTCTCTCTTTCTTTCTTGCTTGTGTCTGTTGTTCCTCTCTTTCTGTGATGTGATTCCGTGGTGATTCTGTCTGTGATTATTGGTGCCCTCTGTACGTTTGGACGGCCTTAGCCAGTCTTTTTTTTTTTTTAAGACTTTAGCTTTTGATGATAGTGGTGACAGACACTTTCACACACAGGACTGTAGTCCTATCTGACAGTTGCACATGCTTTTAGCGCTGCCTGTAAATCACCGGGCCCAACGCAGTTACATCGTGACGCAGTTCTGTCAGCCGTGTAAACCGATATTTAGAACTGACGGCTTTATGTCAGCCTTTAAATTATTACCTTTTTTTCCCGTATTTGACGCTGTGGGCTATTACCATAGACACTTTAGCTGTAGAGTCCATCATGCTCCAGATGATCGCTTGAGTCTAACAGCATTGAACACATTACCATCTACCCTGAAGGCAAAGATATCATTCATGGCTGTCTATACGTAGAACAAGTAACCAGAATATTCAACTGTGCAATAACGATATCCCACAAAGTTTGATTATCTTTTTTTGTCCCTTATGGCCCAGTGCAACAGTGCCCTCTGCAGCTTAAGTCTGCTCTCCGTTTCTTACCTTAACATCTGGCTGCAGCCACAGCTGGCAAAGAAAAGGAGGGCGCGCCTCCTTCTGTGGCACCTCCATGGTTTGTCTTAAGCTTGCACTCTGATTGCTGTCCGTTAGCTTTGGAACAAGCTCACACAGTTAGCGTCGGCATGGCCCGTCTGGTGTCTCGATACCGGTATTTCACAACTCAAACTCACATGCCTACTAATCACTAATATTTGAGGAAATGTAATGGAGATATATCTCTGACCGCCAACATGAAGCGAGGCATCTTTCCCCCTTAAACACACTGTTTTCACTTGAGAATACTTTCAAAATCACTGTTTAAAGCACAGCCACTGAGCATCTCTACAAACTGTAAGACAGAATTGTCATGCCGTTGATGTAGGTTGAAAGAATAGCTTAAATTCAATGTGTAATGGTGATTTCTACAATGATTTTGTTATGTTTTTCATATTAAATGCTTTGTTTTCTATGCATCCCTGTGTCCTTGTTCCTTGGTGTGGTTGTATTCATGTCTGTTTCTTTGTGTGTGTGTGTGTGTGTGTGTGTTTATACCCCTCTGTTTGTGTGTGTGTGTTTGTGTGTGTGTGTGTGTGTGTGTGTGTGTGTGTGTGTGTGTGTGTCAGATTGTGGGGAATGGAAGTGAGCAGCAGCTCCAGAGGGAGTTAGAGGATGTCCTCATGGACCCATCGGTAGCCGACACCGGGCTCAGATCAGACGTGGGAATGGACAGCCTTAGTGGGGGCGACTGTGGCCCACTTGCCACCACGGCGTCGCCTGTGCCGCCGGGCTCTGACCCACTGAGCGCACAATCGCCCAAGTTGGAGATGGTGCTTCCTGTTCAGACGGCTCAGGAGAGCGAGCTGAATGAGAGGTCGTACCGAGGTGAGCCACCATTGGACTTTTCTTATCCTCTTTTCTTGTGACTGCCAAAAAAGCTCACACAATGACTCTTATCTTAAGCTTTATAGATGTGTTTCCAAGACATTCAGAGTAATATCTTAGAAGCACCCGGCTCTCTAAATCATAAAGGATACTCAAAAGTCTTTCCACTTCTCTCATTGCCTCTTTTTTTATATTTGAATCAGAGGAATCCTTTGCCTTTCCTGTCGCCTACTCTCTCCATTAACCCCATTGCAGCGGATGAATCCTCGTCAGACGGCAGTCCTGGCAGTCCCATCCCAGATGAGGACAGCGTTGTGTTCAGCCAGCTGACGTACCTCGGGTGTGCCTCAGTCAACGCCCCCCGCAGCGAGGTGGAGGCCCTCCGTATGATGAGTATCCTCAGAGGGCAGTGCCAACTCCCCCTAGACGTCACACTGTCTGTGCCCGGCGTGTCCGAAGGCACCGTCAGGTAGAGGGGAACGTTTTGGATTACTGGATCACACGGAACAAATCTCATCCTGCAGCAGCGACATCACAAGACATCACACGGTTCATTTTTCATTCATGTTCATAACAGGTTGCTGGACCCCAACACCAGTACGGAGATCGCCAACTACCCCATCTACAAGATTCTGTTCTGCGTGCGAGGCCATGACGGCACGCCAGAGAGCGACTGCTTTGCCTTCACTGAGAGCCACTACAATGCAGAGATCTTCAGGATCCACGTGTTCCGCTGCCAAATCCAAGAAGCGGTGAGGATTCAATCACTAATAACTGAAGACACACTTGTGGACTTACACATGTATGGGTTCAAAATAGTTTGAGTCTTAAAACGATAGTTATTGAGAGATCCGCTGTGTTTTTAATGGGAATTTTAGCTTCAGATTAACAGAGTGTATTTTTACACAAAACATGGACTGTGGTTTTCATCCTTTCATTGTAAGGGATCTTTTTAAAGGCCACAATGAACAGGAGGAATGATTACAGCAAGAAAAACCTATATCAGTGTTCATATGGGCAGCTGGCTGTGGTTTGAACCTATCCTTTAGCACAAATTCACACATACCGAAAGAAAAAGAGCAAATTAAAGAGGGAGCAAAAGCCTCTCTTATAAATATTCTGCACTTCACACGACACTCTGTTTTCCTCCGTCTCTTCCACTCACACACCTCCACACGTGTACACACTCATACTGTCAGCAGTATTCCTGTTGACCTCCCTGTAGCCTGCTCTCCAGGGTTCAGCAGCAGTGCGGGAGCTTCGTCAGTGGTCCTCGCGGGATTATGTCATGCACTGCAGGCTGCGCCGCAATGCACATGTACACCATGCACAAAGTGCACACAATCCCCCCAGCTAAGGTATAGGGGAGAGGAAGTGTCATTGCTTATATAGAGTAGGTGCAGCAGGAATATAGTGGAAGAGAGAATAGGGAATGGACTCATGAAACTGGGTTAAAGTACTACTTCAGTGCTCAGTGACCTGATTTGGCCCTCATGGAAGCACTCTCCTTCAATGTCACTAAGAGCCCCCAGACAGATGCTACTTTATCAGTCCCACATCGTCCTACGATCCAGTTTCTCAGACACCCACCCGTAACACACAGGCTCACACTAGAACACTAATGCATACACACTGGACATCTCTGGCTCTGGCTCTCTCTTCCCTCTCTTCCTCCCCACAGCCTTCCTCTTGCAACCGTCCTTCTCTTCATTCCCAACCCCCAGCAGCAGAACCATCTACAATGCCCTCAGCTGTTTGGGAGGGCCTCATAGTTGCACCATTAGACCGGAGTGAGTCAGCCCATCGGTTGCTCTAGTCATAGACCTCACATCAGTTTCAAATCAATTCACACAACTCCTAAGGCTTTTGAAACCTCTGTATTTATTCATTTATTTCACCACCGATCTGTACTGAGGTAACCTTGTGGAAGGCCGTCACAGCTGTCGTCTCATTTTGCTTTCAGCAGTACACTCAATTATCTAATCAAATTGTGAAGAGGATCTACAGCATTCTTCACCCGCAATTTACAAAAAGAGAAATTTAAGGACTTAAGGCAAAGTCATTTCCTCCTTTCACCAAAGTTATCACTGCAAGCACTTTCTTTTTCTTCAGATTTGTGGATTTTGGAGCTTAACTGTTCCTACATAAAGCACACCACCTCCTCAGGCCCACTCCACCTTTTCTGTGTTGATGGTGACGTAGAGCCCTGCTGACTCTCAGACCTAACGCTCCCGTCCAGAGATGTATATCTAGTGTTCAAATCACTACGGTTTCAGTAGGTTTGTTTCACCTGAATGATTTGGGTTCCTAAAACAAATAAAAGCTAATGCTGCCAAGTAGCACTGTCCAGGTCCTAATCCAGCTCCTTCAGACTGCACACAAAGAATAAAAAGCCCATCTGTAGGCAGTTGAAACGGATCAGTTCAGACTCCAGCACTGATTGGAACATTAACCAACAATACTTTTGTGTTATTTGTCATAAATTCATCCATACAGGGGGTAACCCCCAGCCTAACTCCACTTATTCCTCATCTCTTGCGTCCAGCCCCCCGTTGTTTCTAAATAATCACCCCCCCCCCCCCCTGCAATGCCCTCCATCCTTTCACTGTACCAAGAACATAACAAAGGCTTTTTGTAGGACAGATCAGGAGCTGCTTTATACTCTGGCCTTGAAAAAAAAAAAGAAAGAAGCGAAACAGCATGGTTATTTATTGATAACAGCAGTTTCCCCAAACCAGCTCTCAGTCACTAACGCAGAGGATCCAAAACCACGGTGCTGTGGGCCCCTGTTTGGGGGGGCGCTCTGTTTGTCATCACACACACATGTCTGAGCAGTAATGATCCAATGGTAAATAAAATACTTCTTCTCGATGAAATGCAAAGCTCACAAATTTGGGAAAGTACATTTGATAAATGTAAATAAATCATTACCCCCACAGTTTTCCACACTTGGCAGTCTTTAGCTGCCCCCCCCCCCCCCCAACTCTGCTCCTCTTTGGGATCGGAGATTGAGCAGAACCTTGTCGCCTCTGCTTAATGTTAACAGGAACAATAGCTCCACACACTCTACGCTGGCAAACGTGGGTCAGTGTGTTGATTACAGCTCAAGATGGTTAATAGAGTAGTGAGACGTTAGGTAAGCTTTTTAGTGTTGCATATTGCAAAGTGACATAACAGATCTGCTGAGGTTTGGTACTAATTACTATATCATTATTTTGCCTGGTGTGGATTTTTTTTTTGGCTTCAAAACCCCAATTTTATGGTCTGTAAGACATTTCAGCTACAGAAGCTGCTCAACGTTTTGTCAAAGCCGAACTATAATATTTCACCTCGTGATGCTGTTCGTCTCTTCAGTGGATGTTTTCTATTAGATCTCTGCTTTAATTAGATAACTAACTGTGTTTTTAACTTAAGGCAACAGAGAGCAGTGTTAATTTCACCAGTGCTATAATAAAGATCATGAATTCCGATTTAAACACAAATTCTAGAATTGTACATCTGTACTTTCAGGCTTCTCCGATTCTCGCGGCTCCATTTTGTGTTCATTATTTAATGTCTTAATGTTTTAAGTGTCTTTCCGTTCCTCCAGGTGAGTCGGATACTGTACAGCTTTGCCACGGCGTTTCGGCGGTCAGCTAAGAAGGCAGTTCTGTCATCTCAGCAGCCTGCACCGCTGACCCCGGACAGTGACTTGTTTACCTTCACTGTCAGTCTGGAAATCAAGGAGGACGATGGCAAGGGCACCTTCAGGTGAGGCACGGGATCATCATTTATGATGCTTACACAGTAGACCGACATGTTGACCCCTCTTATATAATCAAGATATATAAAGATATATTGTTCACACAGGAGAACAGAAAGTTCCTGTTTGCTGCATTCGAGCAACCTTCCTTGCCCTCTTTTTATTTTGTTTTCCCATACTAGTGAGACACTTCCTCGTGTTCACAAACAGCCGTAGACACTCGGCTTATTTAGAGAATAAACCAAACTAAAGTTATGCCTGTGGTTATTTTTAGCCAGCACATATTTCCTCCTCATTAGCTCTCCGTTGATTATTTTTTTTAGTGCGCTGACTTCTAAGCAAACAGCTCTCACATGCAAGCACATCACACGTTTATGTGACAGCATCATTTCCATAAATGGAATGAATAATCTATAGAAACTGTACATTTATACAGTAGAATATCTGTGAAATAGAATTAAAGTGGAATGTATTTAAATCATTGTTCCTTTAAATAAGCCTGTTTTTCTGCAGTCAGAGGCTCTAGTTACAGTGTAAAAACACGACTGCGATAATATAGTTATATACAGTATATAAAACTATCTGGTACATTAAGTCCCTACTCAAAAGAGACAGGTGTTTGTGATTTGAGCGCTGCCTGAAATCACGGCAGGTTCCAAATGTTTTCAATATATTTCAAATTGATTAATGTTCAGAAACTTTGTACCTAAAGGGTTTCTTCAGTGTTTCCTCAGGAATGTTTTTCTGTGAAGGTTTGGAGAATGTTGATTACTCTTCCTGTCTCAAACCTGGTTCTTTTCCAGCCCTGAAAGCAGAGCAGGAAAAGAACCGGTGCCAAAGCATGTTTGAATATGGCTCTCATGCACACTTTTATTATGAGAAATGGGTCCATTTTGATTATGAGCCATGGTCTTCAATTCTTTTTCTGTCAGACTTGCTGATTGACTGACTAGAAATACATTTCACTGGTCTAGTTGTATGTGCTAGTTTGTATAAAAATTAGAAACTGTCAGATTATTGTTTTCCTTCCCAGTCCAGAACTAAACAACCTGTAAGCTTGTGTTCAAATATGACTGAAAATGTCTTTAATTTCATAGGATTATTTTCTAAAATGAGGTCTGAATGAGCTGTAATCACTGTGTCACTTTCAAACATCTCACCGCATGTTTTTGTCACATTCATCTCTGTTTTTTCTATCGATCATCTGTTAATAATGTGGATATTATTTCTTGTTTTTGCATATTCAGTGCTGTGGCAAAAGACAAGGACAAGCAGAGCTTCAAGCTGCGTGCAGGAATGGACAAGAAAATAGTTATTTATGTCCAGCAGACCTCCAATAAGGAACTGGCTATTGAGAGGTAAAATAACGCAAACACACACACACACACACACACACACACACACACACACACACACACACACACACACACACACACACACACACACACACACACACACACACACAATACATCTAGGTTCAGAGGAGCATCCTCAGAGGCACTGGTTTGCTATACACTGCCACTGAGTGTTCATTTTATTGTTTGTTTCATCTGTTATTCAGATAAGTTACAACATCCAGTGATGAGACTACTTTAAGTTAGATAGGAACCACAGTAAACGGAGTAAAGTGTTAGTAAAAGACACTCGCATCCTTTTGTTCAGTGGATTTATTCTGAAATACAACAACCAAGACAACAGATAGATCCCTAAACATGACAAAAGCATGCAGAAATAGTCTAGATTAATGTAAAGAACCGAGGGAATGGAGGATATAAACGTCTGGAATTGTCCTAAAAGGAAGAAGAGAGTCTGTCACGTATCTGTCAGACCGTCCTCCAGTTCCTCCAGTTGCTTCAGCTGAGATGTGTCTGCCTCCAACACGACCAGACGTTCATGAGAAAGGAATCACTCAAGCTATAATTGATAAACACACTCCGGTGAACATCTTTACATCCGGGTGTCGGCCCGCCTCGAGGTTTAAGTGTTCCGGCACAGTTTTAAGACGGCGATGGATGCGAGTCTGTCTCCGAGCCTCTTCATTTTCCACGGTTTGATAAATCTGTTGAAATGTAAACATTCCATCACCTTTTTTCGCAGGCTTCCATTTTCACGGTGGTTTGTTATTGTTTGATGAACGCTGGGAATATGAGGACTGAAGGGCTGTGTTTAATATTCTCCATGTTCTGGTCTGTGTTAGAGGATCAGTCCAGGAAGCTATTTGCGGTAACGTGTGATGGTGAACAACTGGTTTGACTCTATAGGGAGATTTATAGTTCTACTTCCTGCTCTTGCACTGTTCCTTTTTCTTTTCTCTCCCTTTTTTCTTATGTAATCCTATTCATTTCACTTCTCTCTCTCTTGCATTTGTTTGTGTGTCTGTTTGTGTGTGTTGTGTGTGTTGTGTGCTTCCATGTGTGTCCCCTTTCCCAGGTGTTTCGGTCTCCTGCTCAGCCCAGGGAAAAATGTGAAGAACAGCGACATGCACCTGCTAGATCTGGTGGGTGACTGTTTTCGTGTGTGTGTGTGTGTGTGTGTGTGTGTGTGTGTGTGTGTGTGTGTGTGTGTCTTTTGAGTGTGTTCGCTAACTTCCTCCAACTTGTGCCCCTTCAGGAGTCGATGGGAAAGAGTTCCGACGGGAAGTCTTACATCATCACAGGAAGTTGGAACCCCAACACGCCTCAGTTCCAGCCTGTGAATGAGGAAACGCCCAAAGGTAACGGCCAATAATCTGTCAAAATTCACATAAAACCGAATGATTTTTCAACAGTTATTATTTCATCGGGTCATATTTCATTCGTTAGTTGGTTGTTTATTCACACATGTTTTCACACTAATATACGACACATTTCCAAGTGTGAAATTCACTTCAAGCACAAATCCTCAGATCGAGCTGTGAAGGAGCAATTTAATGTTCAACTATAGCTACATGTATTAGGCATGGAAACTGTGCTTTAATAATTGCCATTCCTGTTAGAACTACTGTTGCATATGAAGCAGCAGAAACTACAATATTTGAACAGATCACTCATAAATAAAGCTGAGAAGTGTTACAGGGTTTGGCTTGAACATGTATTTGTTATAGATGTTGAATGGCAGAGAATTACTCACTGGGGTCAACGTTTTAGCCCTTTTCTTGGTTTCCAGATAAGTTCATGTACATGACGACAGCAGTGGACCTGGTGATCACAGAGGTGGAGGAGCCGGTCCGTTTCCTGCTGGAGACGAGGGTCAGAGTCTGCTCCCCAAATGACAGGCTGTTCTGGCCCTTCAGCAAGCGGAACTACACTGAGACCTTCTACCTTAAACTGCGACAGGTATGTCAAGTCATGACACCGATTTTTCCATGTTCTCTGTGAATTGCACCGTACGTCGGCCGTGGCCTGCGATGATGCAACAGGACCAGTTTGTTAATACACTGTGATTTTGTATTTGTATGTTTGAAAAAAAGAAATGTGACGGATCATTTCTCCTCAGATGGAGCGTAAGGAGCGTAAGAGTCCTGCCTCCGACACTCTTTATGAGGTGGTGAGTTTGGAAAGCGAGACCGAGAGGGAGAAACGGAAGACCACAGCTAGTCCCGGCGTAATGTCCACCGGGACCGGTACCGCGGTCCCTTCACCACCTGAGGATGATGAAGAGGAAGGTGATTGGATTGTTGTCCAGCCCTCCTTTTTACAATGTTCTTATTTTACTAACTGCACATAATACAGAAGAAGAGCAAATATGTTCTTGAACATCAAATTCCTGATATAGCAAATGTCGTAATTTCTGCAAATATGAAAAAGATTCCATTGCAAACCCGTCCGCGTAGAACCACAGAAGAAGACCAGCAGAGTCATATGAAAACGGTTTGAACTTGTACTTGATCACGTCAGACACAAACTGCCTCAAAGCAGACGCTTAGATGGCAAGATAATAGAAATGTTTGACTCTGCAGTGCCGAACCATTGCGGTGTCCTTGGTCAGGACTGACTTCATCAAGAAGCTTGCATTTCAAAAACACAATAAATGTAATAACCCTGTGTGGTGGATAAAAAAAATAGACAATACACTATGTTACAGAACTGTTTGTACTGTATCCACGCAGAACACTTAGCCAGCAGCGGTGTGTGAGTCATTGTGTTTTTGCGTGACTGTTGGAGGTAGCAACGAGAGAGCGTGACTGAGGAACGTCTTGTATCTGTCTGTGCTTCTTAGTCTTCAGCCCTTTGGCACAGTTTGATCTCTTTATTAAGATAGTACCGTTTTTCAGCGGAAATTAAAATGCATTTATTTAGTTTAAGTTCTATATTATCATGTCCAATGGGCACCATCTCGTGACCAACAATAAGCAGACGGTTTACGACTGACCTTTCACCATATAAAACACCAACCTCTTTAGATGAGGAAACGTCTATATCTTAAGTCCTCACATTCATTTAACGATTTTCATTTCACATGCGTGACCTCTGGGGAATTGCATATCATTTGGAGCAGTTAAAGGGCAAATCTAAACGTGTAAGAAGGAGAAGTAAGACAATGGCTCTCATTTTGCGTTTGTACACCTGTGTGTCCAGATAACGACGAGCCGTTACTCAGCGGGTCGGGTGATGTTTCCAAGGAGTGTGCAGAGAAGATCCTGGAGACCTGGGGGGACTTGTTATCCAAGTGGTAAGGCTTTGTTGCCTTGTTAAATGTGTCCTTCCTCTTCTATTGCTGTTGCACACACACACACACACACACACACACAAATAACTAATTTTTGTATGGAGGGGGGGGGTTAGTGGATGTGCTGTATGGGGAAAGAAAGAGCAGCAAGCAGGAGTTCTTGATAAGCAGCTTATTAAGATGGCTTCCCTCTTCCATTACTGCATTTGTTTTTAATCAAAAGCTTGTGATGAACTGAATTGAAACAGCTCGGACTTTAATTGGCTGCAAGTTAAGCTCCACTCTCTCTCTCTCTCACACACACACACACACACACACACACACACACACACACACACACACACACACACACACACACACACACACACACGCACGCCTCTCCTCCCTGTCTGTGCTCATGTATCTTTTTCAAGAGAACAGTATAATTTAGTTGAATTTGTACAATTTTTCTTTACTACCTGCTATATTTGTCTTTACTGTTCTTGGACAAAGCACAATGTCGACATGACTGTTAGAACATTGAATGTGTTGGGGGGGGGGGGGTATTTGTCTCACTTATCTGATAAAGATAAGGAATCATAAGACTAGCCTGTCATAAGACTAGGCTTTGTGCGAGCGATTGGTGATTTTGTGTGTGTGTGACCGAGACAGAGACAGAGTGTGTGTTATTGTGGGAGACGGCGCTCAGGGAGCAAAGACAGTCAAATGACAGGAAGCCCTTTACAATCTTCTACCCCTGAGGACCAGACCTGGCATTACTTACGTCATATTCACACACACACACACACACACACATGCATGCATGCACACGGAAAGGTACACAGCATACTTTTTGTTCCCTTTTAGTCTCAATAGAAAATGCCATGTATTGCGTAACCTGACACTCGGAAACAAACGCACCAAACAAACGGGGAGAAAGTTAGAGAGCCATCGGGGGTTTTCTGTTCGGTAGACACAGCTGTGCCTCCGGGTTCACCTTCTCTTTCTCTCTAATTCTGTCTCTGCCACTCACTAATGGGCTGGAAGATACCCGAGTTCACTTTATAATGCATGCGGTGTGAATCACTCTCTGAGAGGCAGTGTTTTGCCAACAGCTTCGACATGTAAATGTGGAAGATGAGGAAGGAAGGAAAGCATTAAAATGTGCCTCTGTGTATTGTTGCTGTAGTTTTCACTGGCTTATTGTCTTCTATTGTCTATTGTTTTCCCTATCCTGCTAAAAAATATGCATAGAAAAAAAAAATAAAGCAAAACTAATGTACCAATGCCAGAGGGGGAAAAAAGTGGAGCTTTAAAGTTGAGGATTACATGGATACTGTACAAAAATAGCACATATTTTATATTCTGATTAGATGCTAATCCCTGTTCTTGTTCTATTAGATGATGTTACTCACTGTCGTCATCGTCTGTAGAGAGGACGATGGTCCTTTTGAGACACAACGTAGAGCCAATGGACACAATGCTTTCACTAGATATCGCAGACAGGTGTGCCCAGAAAGAGTCTGGTGACATACAATGAGAATGTCTTCCGTTAACCGTCACGCCTCTCTCTTCTCAGGCACATGAACTTATCAGTGCGGCCCAGGCCGCTGCCGGCTCTGGTGCGTAGCGGCATTCCGGAGGCTCTCCGCGGCGAGGTGTGGCAGCTCCTGGCAGGCTGTCACAACAACGACCACCAGGTGGAAGAGTACCGCACTCTTATCACTAAGGTAAGCCCGCACGAAAGTAGTGTCTCTGTTTAGATGGTCAGGGCATAATAACAGCCCCACGATGCCCTGGTGTTGGTGGTGTAAGCAGTCCTTCAACAAGAGGAACTTATCGTCACCTCTCACCTATTTCTAAAGCTCTGTCGAAGCTGAAGCCGTCAAATGAGACTCGTTCTGTTTATGCTGTTTTCACACTTGGTTATAGTTTGATCTCTTTCACTGAAACACATTTAATTCAGCCATGTTTTCATTTCTTGTTTGTTTTCTGTTTTGTGCTGGCCAGACCTACATGTGTTCCTGTTATTGTCCTTGGCAACAGTTGTTTGAAAGCACACTCCAGGGGCCACTGGCGGCCATGTTTCATGACTTTCTCTCTCATGTGCTTCAAAACTTGTGACGCTAACCGCCGCCGCCGCCGCCGCCGCCGCCCCGTAGGTCATGCCAGATGATCACTTTTGGTGTTGTGAAAGGTTTATGCACTTTTTCTTCAAGAAGACATTTGTTCTGTTTTAATGGCTCTGTTCAAACTAATAATCCATAACTTCTTATAACTCAATAATTCCTTAGACAGAGAAACGAAATATATATTTTGTAACTACCTGTTTATGAACTTCTGAAAGTGAGGAGTCATAATTCATGAGGTTGGCTGTGTTGTTTTAGCTGCACCAGTCAAGAAAAAGGTCTCAGGAGTCAGAAAGGTGATTCTGTATTCTATTCAGTGTTTGCCTTATGAAGCTACATACAATAGTTGTTCTGAAATAATACTTTCATTCTGATGATTTAAATGGGGGGGTGGTGGTTAAACAATAGCTCCTCATAGCTGCCTGGGTATGTTCTTGCCTTTACGGGCCTCTCTTCCTGCAGACTGTGTGCATGTTCAGAGCTGACAGCTGGCTTTCTGACTTCGTTGGAGAATGATGGTTCGCATGTGTCGGTCTGTCCTTGTGGCCATGTACCGTATGTTAGAGTGGAAAGAAAGTGACTTTGCGCTGCTGGAGTTGGTTAGCGCTGAGAACAGTGTGCTAGTCTGTGTCCTTATTCCTGGGCTGCAGCTCTGCCCACTGTTCTTATGTAAAGGCAACATCCCCGGGCAACGAACCGGGTCTCAGGTGGTGACAAGATGTCGGTCTTGCCCTTTCTTCCCCTCTGCTCTCCCTCCACCCTCACTTATCTTTGCCTCTCCTTTATTTTTGCGATATTTTGACGATGGAAAAATGTGGATATTAAAAGTTTACGAAAGAGGATAAACCTTAAATAGAGGTTTTACATCAAAATAACCTATGAGCCGTGCTGATTTCTGTCAGCATGAATGGAATCTCAGCATTCACTCAACAATTCATGACGACGATAACATCACAGTGCCACTGTGTTAGTCATCGATAGGCGTCGGACAGAAAGTTGGATAGGAATTCATTCCAGAAGCACTGAAGCGTTCCGGGTTTGTACGTCGGCCAACAAACGCACACACAGAAAAGTGCGGAGAATCTTTATCTGAGTCTGAAAGATGATTTGTGTGTTTTATTTAGTCTCCGTTGAGCACGACTTGGGAAAGGTAGCCAAGAACAGTTAAAGGACAGAACGATGATGCATCTTATTCAACGCTACCAGGAAAGTAACAGAAGTGAAATAAAAAGTCATTGCTCATAGAAGAGTTCTAAAATGTTGAAAAGAGTATTGAAATGTATCGCATAACGGTGCTCTGAATATTATTAGGAAATAACTTAATCCACTTTGATGTTGGTATTGTTACGGTACTGATTCTCTTCTCATGAACCCATTCCTTCCTTCCATTTTCAGCTGCTATTTTAAAATGTGTACATACCATCCTCCATGTGCCAGCTCCTAATTTGTTTTGTGTGCATTTTGCCTGTGTGTGTGTGTGTGTGTGTGTGTGTGTGTCTCTTTGTGCTGCAGTGCACTGTATGCACATCATGTCCTAGCTAGTGTCCTCTTTTGTTCCCTAACCCCCCGTCTGAACTTGGTGTTCGTCCACATATCTGAATACAAAGGCATTGATGGACATTGAACCTATTCTTTTCCTATGGAGTCCTAATGAACTTCCCCACATGAGGGTTCCTGCTGCTAAGTACCGGTCCACATTCTGCAATTTATAGTGAGTGGAAGCGAGTCCCGGACAGCGGTACTAAGTCCGGCAAACAAATCATTTGTCAAGAAAGACAAGTGTGACATAACGACATTTACTTTTACTTTCTATAAGACGGGTAAACTGTTGACAGTATTAACACTAACACACTGAATTTCTTATGTCACGTTCTGTACACTTGTACAGTTGCATGACAGTGTCAGAGAGCTGTTGATTCAACTCTATAGGGATTCTTTTAGCTTGTGTGTGTGTGTGTGTGTGTGTGTGTGTGTGTGTGTGTGTGTGTGTGTGTGTGTGGGGGTGTGGTGTGTCACACTGTTGTCTTACTGCATTATATTCAAAGGTGTTTCAGCCTCCCTTTACCTACAGGAGAGAGGCAGAATGTCCTCTGAGGTGTCTCTCTGAGCGTACACACACACTGGATCTGTGTAGTGTAGACACAATGTGATCACAAAAACACAGACCTGGTCTCCAGACCTGCTGCACCAGCCTACTGTGGAGAGCAAAAACAAGCTCTCGTATATATCTGTCTGTCTGCCTGTCTCTGTCTGACCCACACACTGACCTGTCTGCCTGCCTCTCTGTCTATCTGACTCCCTCTCACTTCTACCTAGACCTGTTTGTGTGCCTGTCGACCTGTGTGTCGACCTGTGTGTCGACCTGTGTGTCTACCTGTGTCGACCTGTGTGTCGACCTGTGTGTCGACCTGTGTGTCTACCTGTGTGTCTACCTGTGTGTCGACCTGTGTGTCGACCTGTGTGTCGACCTGTGTGTCGACCTGTGTGTCGACCTGTGTGTCGACCTGTGTCGACCTGTGTGTCTACCTGTGTCGACCTGTGTGTCGACCTGTGTGTCGACCTGTGTGTCGACCTGTGTGTCGACCTGTGTGTCTACCTGTCTGTCTACCTGTGTGTCGACCTGTGTGTCGACCTGTGTGTCGACCTGTGTGTCTACCTGTGTGTCTACCTGTGTGTCGACCTGTGTCTACCTGTGTGTCTACCTGTGTCGACCTGTGTGTCTACCTGTGTGTCGACCTGTGTGTCTACCTGTGTCGACCTGTGTGTCGACCTGTGTGTCGACCTGTCTGTCTACCTGTGTGTCGACCTGTGTGTCGACCTGTGTGTCTACCTGTCTGTCTACCTGTGTCTACCTGTGTCGACCTGTGTGTCGACCTGTGTGTCGACCTGTGTCTACCTGTGTGTCGACCTGTGTGTCGACCTGTGTGTCGACCTGTGTGTCGACCTGTGTGTCTACCTGTGTCGACCTGTGTGTCGACCTGTGTGTCGACCTGTGTGTCTACCTGTGTCGACCTGTGTGTCTACCTGTGTCGACCTGTGTGTCGACCTGTGTGTCGACCTGTGTGTCTACCTGTGTGTCTACCTGCCTGTCTACCTGTGTCTACCTGTGTGTCTACCTGTGTGTCTACCAGTGTGTTGACCTGTGTGTCGACCTGTGTCGACCTGCGTGTCGACCTGTGTGTCGACCTGTGTGTCGACCTGTGTGTATATTACTGTTCTGACTTTAGCTGAAATGAAAAACCTTTTTTTAGATGTTTTTGTATCCTTTGAAGCCAGTTCCCCACATCAGGAAACACACAGTAGAAGGAATACGTTTTTGGCAACAGGCTGGAATCTTGTGTATCTTATTATATTAATGTTTTGTCTGTTACTGTATAACAACTCTCACCACCCTTGCCTGGTGTTTGTATTTGTGTACTAGCTCTAAGCTCACCATAGCGACTACACAGAGAAACATCATTTAGTCTTAGATATAAACGTCAGTGGATTAATAGTCCAGTTCTTTGGAATTATTTTCATTCTAAGTTGAATGCAAACCCTCAGATAGGACATCAGTTGACCAGTTCTTCTTCTTCTGTGGTTGTTTTACGCTGCTGATACAAAGGTTGGCACAGTGTGACGGATTCTTATTTATATCTAACTAAGCAATGAAACCCGTTAATAAACGCTTGATAAACAAGAGAGCGGCGCTCTGTTCAGCAGAGGGGGCGGGGCTTCAGGTCTCTAGTGTGAGTCCAGTATGTTGAACCAGAGTGTATTTCACCAGTGCAAGCTTTGATACTAACTACAAGTCCAGCATTCAAATATTGACTTCAGGTTGAAAGTGAAAGAAAGGGATTATCAGTGCAATGTACTTAATGTCTGTTAAAGGCGGAGCTTTACATTCTATTGTTATGCTGGATAGTTTAATACTTCAAATCCGGTTCCTCAACATAATCCGTAACATTTCTCTTGTCAGGTAAATGTAGTACTAGAATGTGTTCCTCTGAAGTAGAAGTACACACTAAGTGTTATACCGTTGCATATATTTTGAGGCCTGTAAGTAATCTAAACATTACACAGTTATCAGTTAACCAAAACACAATACCTCCATAGCTGTTCGGGGCCCTTTTACTTGGGGCCCCAGACAGTTGCCCACCTTGCCAAACGGTAAAGTCATGTTTAGAACTGGCCCTCCACTAGATTATGTAAAAACAGAGCAGAATTATCCGGATTATGAGCCACCAGCTGGCTGCTGCTGGATGGATCCCTCTTCCTCTTCCTCATTCTCACAACTCTCCTTTTCTTCTTGCTGATTTTGTTTTTGCGATACTGTTTGTCTTTCTTTCCTCCACCTCTTCCTCCGATCACCTTTTGACGAGCGCGGCTGTTATCTTTGAGTCCCTCCCCTCATCCCTTTCTCCTCTTCCTCTTCCAACCCATTTCAACGCGCTGTCATCTATTTTTAGCTCCTCGTGTGGCGGGCAGAGGAGATGCGTGAAAGCATGGGAGTGTGTCAGGATTGTGGGGGGGGGGAAGGTGCAGGCTTGTGTGTGTGTGTGTGTGTGTGTGTGTGTGTGTGTGTGTCTCCATCACGCTACACTGAATTGCCCTGCACGAGACACACTCCTCTTCAGAAAGCCATTCGGATGAGGATGTAGCGGCACTAAATATGATGGTGATCACTGAAGTCTCCAATTTTAGCACCGGTAATTCTGAGTAATTAAGTGGAATCGGCACATCATATGATCTAAAAATAACTGAGTTGGTTGATTATTCTAGCACAGAGTCAGCTGAGAGAGACCTGCTGGGGATAACCTGGTTAATACAATTGAAGGAACAAGAGTTCAACTGAGTCCTTTCACAGCGCTGCAATAAGACACCTTTCTGTTGATGTCGCCCTGAGGAAGATTAGAAGAGGCCCGGAGAGGTCATGGGTACCTGGGTACAGCTGACTGTGCTAAGTGGAGGCACAGCATCTGCTGATGCATTCACAATCAGGAGCACGTGCATCTCTGCTAAGAGCGCTCAGATCAGATAGAGACACACACACACACACACACACACACACACACACACACACACACACACAACATTGGCAAAGTTACCGTTCAAATGAGAACATTTCATGTGAACTGAAAAGCAGTAATGCAGTCTGACTCTGTTTGGATCTTGCTTGTACTTTGCCTTAGTATACAGAAGTATATTGGCTTTGTTACAACCATTTTGTACTAATGGGGGGGGGGGCTACTAATACTTTTGTGAGAAGTTGTTGCCACTTGGTACTAAATATGTGTTATTCTATAAGTGTTGGACAGTTGTAGCCTCTCTTTCTCTCCCTCTATCTATCTATCTTGCACACATGGAGTTGCAGAAAGCAACTAAAACCCACTTAAATATCTGAAAAGACCCTCGGGGGGGAAAGCAGGCCATTTGTGTAATGATGCATTGCATAAGTACCATTGTTATAGGTTTACATTGTAAAAGGTACGAGTACTGAGTACTGTGTGAGAGCATGTGTGATGTTATTATAACGTATTTAAAGCATGTTGCAGGGAAAGGTTTTTTTCCAGTATTAATAATAAACCCTCTTTGTTCCTGTTGTTGAGGTTGTGAGTTCATTAAACTTTAATTAGACTTATGCACATCGTTTTATTTATTTTTATAGAGGTTCTTCCTGCTGTTTACCCGTTCAAACCATTCTGTAGATATATGTTAAAGCAGTGCATCTCTCAGTTGGACTTAGAAATTAATTATTTTAGCATCTCTACCTTTTTATACTTCATCTCTGAACTTGCTGAACCATTGAATTGCGACTTTCAATGTCTCCTTCACTCGCAGTTTGCACCTAGAAGGCAGACCCGGTTACTAATTGCATAATTACTTGATGCGTTAGTGAATCAGCTGGTAATTACACACAGGCTGGGTGAGCAAATTCAATTACTTGCTCTGTGCTTTCATGTTTTTAAATCCGTCTCTTAAGCTTTTGTGTGGCTGCTGTTTATTATTAATAGTTTACAAATGTAAAAGTTAGTAAAGTAGTTCAAATGTAATTAACACATTAAGTGTGATTCAGTGTACAGTAGAGTAGAATTCATAGAGCCAGGCTTCCTTAATAAACAAGTAGAGAAGATGTAAATAACAATCTGTCTCTGTGCTTTTTATTTACAAAAGCAGAGTTTAAACTGGCACACACGAGAGCTTATATAACCTTAGTGGAGCATTAAGCGGATCCTCTATGTAAAGGAGTCAAAATCACAAGATACACAGCGCCATAGGGGGACCCGCTGCCTTGTACTGTATGTCCTTGGTTTACAATTAGACTAATAATAGAAATGGTTCCTGTAAACTGCACCCAGGCATGCAGGGTTTTTTTGTCTTCCTGCAAGCTAATACAATAACTTTTGTGCACTGTAGAAAGACAATGTCCGTTCTCACAGCTCAAAATGCCCCGTGAGGTGAGAGGCTGCAGAGACGTTGACGGTCAACAGAGCACTGAACACTGAGTGTCACTCATCTTAACAGTGTGAAAGAGTGTTTGAATCTTTGGGTGGTTATGAGAAACACTGCCATTTAAAAAAGAAATAAATAAATAAAAAAATTCACAGGAAGGGGAGAGAGGGTGGGGGAAGGAGGCAAGCCTTGTGCCCTGACAGTTTATCATTGGTTGGAGCCACAGGGAAGGGGAGGGGCCTCAGTGCCACTGTTTCTGTAGAGAGAGAGGCAGAGGGAGTGAGAGAGACAGAGAGACAGAGAGACAGAGAGACAGCGAGGAGGGATAAATGAACACGGGGGGTTCTCCCAGCATCGGTATGCCTGCCTACCTCATTTCCAGTCCAGACATAGTTGCTGCTCCTCTGGATAGAAACAACAGCTGAGGTGTGATTGTATGTGTGTGTGTGTGTGTGTGTGTGTGTGTGTGTGTGTGTGTGTGTGTACGTGTTTTAAATATCAGTCACCCTGCGCAACGCCTTCATCCTCTTGGCTCGCGGCAGTCCGCTGTGATCTTACTGTGAAGGACCAGACGGAGAACTGAGACGAGAGCAAGCGGACATAGAGGAGTGGAAAGAGGCAAGAAACAAGAGAGAAGAAGAAGAAGAAGAAGAAGCAGGACGGACAGCAGCTGCAGCAGATGTTGAAGACATCTTTGACTTTATAGGGAGCGGAGGCATTTCAAGGATAGATTGGACGGGAATTCCTTTAAACAAAGTCACATTTCATTCTTTTTTTCTTCAGCTGGGAAGTTTGCTTAACCGGAGAGACGAGAAGGAATACAAACGTTTCTTTTTGTGTGTTTTCACCCCGCTGGTTTTGTATATTTATTGTATATTCGTAAAACCACAACTGCCTGCACCGACGACAAACCCCAGGGGGCTTCTCACCTTTCTCTGTCCTTTCCATCCCTCCCGCATTTGAAATGGCAGATGGCAGCCGGCTCATCATGGAACCGCAGTATGGAGCTTTTTGTTTGGACTGAAACCACACAGCTCCTTTCAGAACCAGTCAAAATAGTGGGTTCTCTGCATCATCGTACCCTCGAAGGGCCTCCTGAGACACGTATTCCAGCCCAAGACGATGAATTCCTCCCTGGATCCACTGAACCAGAGCTCCGCTGAACCGTCTAACACATCTGCTCCCTTCTGCCTACTTGCGATAGGCTATTCCCAAATTTTCACCACCTGCCTCCTTGAAGTCTCCATCATATGTCTTCTCACTGTTCTCATCATTTCTGGTAACCTGGTGGTGATTTTTGTGTTTCACTGTGCCCCCTTGCTCAGCCAGCACACCACCAGTGCTTTCATCCAGACTATGGCGTACGCTGACCTGCTGGTGGGGGTCAGCTGCCTGTTCCCCTCCCTGTCCCTCCTCCATCACCTCCAGGGTCTCGACCCCAAACTCACCTGCCAGGTGTTCGGGTACATGGTGTCCGTTTTGAAATCGGTCTCGATGGTGTCGTTGGCGTGCGTGAGCGTAGACCGCTACGTCGCCATCACGCGGCCTCTGACCTACGCCTCCCTGGTGACACCCTGTCGAGTGCGATGCTGCATCGTTCTGATATGGCTGTACTCCGCTCTGGTGTTCCTCCCGTCGTTTCTCGGGTGGGGGAAACCCGGCTACCACGGGGATGTGGTGGAGTGGTGCGCGGTCGAGTGGCGGACCAGTCCGGCTTTCACAACCTTCATAGTCGCGCTGCTCTACGCCCCGGCTGCCCTCACCGTTTGCTTTACCTACGGCAACATCTTCAAGATCTGCAGACAGCACACCCGGGAGATCAGCGAGCGCCACGCGCGTTACGGGCCCCAACCGCCGCAGGGCCCGGGACCGACGGTGGGACTGACCGTCAAGGACAGCAGTGCAGTAGAGCAAGGGCAGTTGTCCCACTTGTCCCAACCACAAAAATCCCAAGCCCAGTATCAGCAGCCCACGTCGAGCTACCCAGACAAGCGATACGCTATGGTACTGTTCCGCATCACGAGCGTGTTTTACATCCTCTGGTTGCCCTACATCGTCTACTTTCTGTTGGAGAGCGGTGGGATCTACCACCACCCTGCAGTCTCGTTCCTCACCACATGGCTCGCCATCAGCAACAGCTTCTGTAACTGTCTCATCTACAGCCTCTCCAATGCTGCCTTCAGGAAGGGCCTCAAACGCCTCTGCTCCTTCTGTTTGCAGCGCAGCGGCAGTAGCGCCTTTGGGGTTAGGAGCACCAAGAAGGCGTTCGTTGGTTCCGTCGAAAAAGGATGCGGAGGACCGGGGTATGGATTCAGTCATGGGGAAATAGGAATCGGCACAACATGTCACGTGTAGAGCACACAAAGAGGAAACCCTTGTGCCAAATTAGCATTTGAACTGGTTAAAAGATGCCTGATGCGAGTGCCTCTTTGAAGCTTAAATGTGCTGTGAAGAGGTGGAAGGAGGCGTTGATCTGCCACTGCTGTTTCTGTCGCATTTGGAGGTTACACAGGCGTCCTCTCTGCACACTCCACAGCTGGCAAAGACAGAGGAAAGGAGTCGAGAGCAAAGCACTGAAGGAGAAAAGGCATAAATTGCCCTGCAAGGGGTTCTGAAATGGTCAAGAAAACCCGCCATACTTCCTGGGAAAGGAGCAGAGAAACAGTGTCTGAAAATCTCTGGAGAAATGAACTCTTTTGAGGTGGAACATTTGCGTCCTAAAGTTTTCTTAGACGGGATCTGAATCCTTAACTTATTTTTGCCAAAACAACAAAACGTTGCAAGAAAAGTGTTCTGAAAAGCTGTGAGTTGAACAATGCAACCTTTTGTTGCCAGATAATCAGGACAGTTGACTGCTGTGTTTTAGTGGTGTGATGCTGAGGTGAACTGCCAATAGCGAGTTCTTTAAATATGTTTTTACTTGCTCTTAGTATCTGAAGACTTAGTGATGCAACAGTGTGTTTGTGTATTGTGTCTTGTTGATGCTGCCCATCTTGGTTGTACGTCTGTTAACCGAACAAAAAGCAAAACAGTAGTTTCATCAAATTTATCTTTCCATCAATTTTTCAAATCTTGTCAGTTTCATTGCACTTTTGTTCTTTTGATTATATAAGTAAATGTATTTAATAACTACCCTATGTACCCAAGACCAAGAAAGGATGTATTTTTTCACTTATTTTACACTGATTGTTGGTACATCATTTTTTTTTTTTTTTTTTTTTTAAGGCTTTGATCAAAGAAAAACTAGAATTAAGCTCTTAGAAAGATGACCCTTGAACTGTGATCCTGACCCCTTGTCTTTGTTGATTGGCTGAGAGGAATAGTCTCATGTCTTAAACGAATAGTTACCGTGTTACTAACCTCGGCGTACTTCATGTATTCTTTATTTGGATCCCCAATAGCTTCCACAAAGAGGCCGCTTGTCTTCCTGGGGTCCACAAAAATAATCGATAATAATAAAAACTATTTTAAATCAAACTGTCACTAAAACAAGAAACACTTTATTTTCTTCCAATTCAAATAATATTTTTGCATAAATAACAATGGACTAGATTTGAATTCAGCCTCCACAGTTAGTCACGGTAATCGACTCGCACGTTAAAGAACAATGAAGAACTAATCTGGCTGCTTCTGCTCTGTTCAATTTGAACTTCTTTTTAGAGTCTTCTCAGCTGCACTTATCCACAACGACTGGGCAGAACTCCAGGTGCATTGTGCTGTGACGGCATTATTGTGCCTGCATTAGGGGACTAGTGTATATACACACACACACACACACACACACACACACACACACACACACCAACACAGATGGATCAAATGTAAACAGAGCAGACACATAGCCCATTCCCTCTGCTGCCAGCAGGCTGACCTCTGGTTAAACTCTGACCTCTTTACAGCACCTGGAAGAAGACTGAGCCCCCCCCTCCCCGAGGTGTGTGTGTGTGTGTGTGTGTGTGTGTGTGTGTGTGTGTGTGTGTGTGTGTGTGTGTGTGAGAGCCTTTGTGCACGCTTGTGTTGTAGTCCGTCCTCTTGTCCCCATGAGTAGCTTTGTGGGTTCTTTTCACTCTTAACTTGATATTTAAAACACATTTATCAAGACCAATAATAAGCTGAAATGAATCCATTGTGAACATACTGTGTCACTCAACTCAGACATTGTGAAACATCATCACTATTTTGAACCATGTCACCGTTTATTGAGGTGCAGATAGTCTAACTTTTGTATATTTTATCTAAATCTGCCAAAGAAAGTTAAACAAAAAATATCCAATACAAGATGATTTAGTAAAATGTGTTTTACACACAGTTTGAGCAGGAAACAGTGCATGAATATGACTGTTTCACAGTATATAGTGATACATTGTTGCCTTGATGTACAAATGAACATGGATTGTGGGAGAAAGTGTTTTCCTTTCATTTCTGGAGGGCTTCATTCACAGACATGCGACTGTTTTCAGACTGGATGCGTTCGTTAGCCGGCCTTGATTCCGCACTTAGTACATGATAACCTGAGCCCCACCGTTAATTCAGCCACACTAAACAAAACGAGTTCCTCTCTTCTGTAAAACACACGACTCAAAACTGTTATTTTTTTGCCGTCTAATTTATTTGTTGGTGTGTCAGGATGTTGACTGTTTATGGTGTTCTAGCAAGGGTGCTAATAGATTTCCATTGCTTCGTTAGCTGCACATCATTTCCCTTGAGTAGACTGTATTTTTGTCAGCGTATGTGCGTATGATGTACAACGGTGGTAGATTCACACGTCGTCTTCAGACAGGTTGGCTGTTATCTGTGAAGCATGGCCAAGTATTCTTCCCCTTTGTACCGTCTTTTGTTCAGAAAGGCCGTATTGAATGTCTGCTTGTTGCTACAGAAATTAGTATTTTTGTAAAATGACTTAGTTGTGAACTCTTAAATAGATTTAGTAGCATGGATTCTCTATTGAAAGGATTCTCTATGAAGGATGCGTTTTATTTTACTGCCTCTACTGTCTTTTGCGATTTTGGGAAAAATAGATAACTTTGAATTTGAGGAAAGAGGAAAGGTGTCCTCCAGGGAATACCACTGTGGTGGTGCTCGTGTCGAGGTGCGGTGCCATGCTGGGTTAGAAAGAGCCAGGGAGTGTGGACACAACGGCTGGTTTACAAATCTCTCTGTAGGTTAAATGCAGTCTGCTGCCATGAAAGAGGAAGATGATCGCTGATGGGCAGAACCTTTTGTCTCTGAAGATGAGTTGAAAACTGGAGATATCTGCAGATAGGGTTTTTCAGGTGAAATGTACATACAATGGTTCCTAGCTTCCTTACTGACTTTTTTGTGTGTTTCCAGAGTCCTTATATTATGCGCATGTCATTTAATTCATTTTAAGCCCTTTACGAGTTATCCTGAAACATCAGAAGGTGGCTGCTGCTGCTGCTGCTGCTTCATCTTCCTCTTCGCCCAGATGTGACTCGGTCTCGGGGACAAGCATAGTCCGTATGTATTATACCGTACATGTGGATCAATGTAAATATGAAGTTTGTAGGAACTGTATCTTGATTTTATTCAGATGCAGAACACGTGACGGTGACGGGTGTGATTGGGGCCTTATTTAAAACACACACACACACGTTTTTATCTTGAACATATTGTTCTCTGTTCAGAAAAAAAAAAAAAAATACAAAAGTATTTTACGCCAACTGAATATTGGTTGGCTCTTGTATCTTAGAGTAGACCGTACCCTGAATGGGCTGTACAGCCTCTCTCTTGTAGTGCACTTTAACACACACACACACACACACACACACACACACACACACACACACACACACGCTAGGTTTTTTTCTTCTCCGTCTTGGATTTTCTTCATGTTTTTCGTGAGGCTCTAGATAAACCTCACCAGACCCCCACTAATGGCCCATTTATGACCCAGCTGCTCTGAGGAACAGATCACTGTCGCATTAAAACCAGACTGACCGCTGTTACAAAACCTCGGTGTGGAAACGTCCCAAAAGAGGAAGGAATCTATCTCTGCATGTGATTTTTGTCCTCAGTGAACGCTGGAAATTGCTCACAGTCAACAATGGGGCATCTGTAAAATTCAGTGAAGTGAAAAGTGAAGCCATCACTGTACAGATCAGGACAAACTACGTCACATTTCATACGTCACGGCTGTTGAGTTTGCGATGAGGTTTTTGTAAGACGTTTGCTGTTATAGTCGGAGAATGTTTGGGTAATGCAAAAGGCCAAACGTGTTTGATATCGCTGTCATGAAAGTGAGTCTGTGAATTTCTTTATTTCATCACACAATGCTTTGTAGGTGAAAAGCCTATATGGTATGAAAACATGTACATGTTGTGTATCTGTACTGAGCAAATAAACGTGATGTTGTCTCAATGTATTTAAACTCCCTTGTGCTAATTGCTTCGCTACGAACACAGGCATGGCGGACACTATTTCTTTCATCATCAGTTTCTTTACCCTCCTGCAGGTTTTCACCACCAAAGCGCATTCCTCTCCGTCGTCTCGGTCCTCATCAGATGCACATTGTCCCTGCTCTCCTTGTGCTGAAGCTGCTTACCGGCGCACAAAAAGTAGGGCATGAGACAGACGATTAAGATTTAATGACGGATGACGCTAAGGTGAGGAAACAGCAGTACGGGTAGCTTGAGCACGAACACATTACTGTAAAGAAAAGACTGGAAAGAATCACAGATTTAAACTATTCAATATTTGCTTTGTTAGTAAAGGAAGTCAAAATCACAATTGTTAGTGGTGAAAGCATCCGTCAAGGCTCTACTAGTTACTTAAAGCATTAAAGTTACTGTCACAGGCACTGTTTCCTCTATGAAATACATCAGAATCCAGTAACATATATTCAAAGTACAGCTTTACTCGGGGTAGTTTTGTGTTGGGTAGCGAGGTTTGTATCAGGCTTGATAAGTATCACCCCGTGTTCTCTTGGCATCTCAGCAGAGTCCTTTAGGAGCAGAGAAAGAATAACAGAATGACATGTCAGCTATTGTGTTGAGTCAGAGAAAATCAGGGACATAAACAATAGACGGCTGGCTACTCAGCCTTCCCACGGAAGCCCTACTCCGGTACTTTATTCCTAGCTTTAGACACACACACACACACACACACACACACTGTACCTCTACCCGTGTCCCGGTATAAAACGTCTCCTTTGCAGTAAACATTGAGTCTCGTGGTTTTATCAACATTCTTCTCACAAGTTTCAAATTAACCTTACGCCATGTTCCTTTACAGTGTGCCATTAAATGTGTGTGTGTGTGTGTGTGTGTGTGTGTGTGTGTGTGTGTGTGTGTGTGTGTGTGTGTGTGTGTGTGTGTGTGTGTGTGTGTGTGTGTGTGTGTGTGTGTGTGTGTGTGTGTGTGTGTGTGTGTGTGTGAGAGAGAGAGAGAGAGAGAGAGTGTGTGAGAAGCCTTGCTGAGCGATTAGCATAGCATAAAGGCCCGAGGGAAAGCCAGCCCAGTTATGTTAACTTCAAACGTACGTCTGCCAGCATCTTTTAAAGCTCCCTAACATGCAGATCCCAGTGCCTTCCAGCTGCAGGATTGTCATCACCGTGAGGTTACAAGGCAACCAGTCGAGACTCCTGGAAGTCACTTTATGCTATTTAATCTCTATATACTACCCGAGCTGTTTGTAAAGCAGCCTTATTCCTGTTGCAGATTATGAATATGGATTAAAGTGCTCGAGTATCAATTAAAGCCACAGCACTATGTATGTCATCACCTCTCACTGTCTTCTTTATACATTCCCACAGAGATACAGTATTCTTAGCATGTTCTGTCTCTTCTCTCTCTTTGTCTCTCTCTCTCTCTTAATTGCTTGAACTTGCTCTCACACTTTTGTGCGCGATCACGAGACACTGGATATGTTTTCTGTCCCCTCTCACGCTACCCTCATTCCAATCCTCACTTTAACTGAATAGACAGACGGACAGAGAGGAAGCTAATTGGCCATTATGTCAGAGGTCTTTGTACATGCTCTCAGCACTTCAGATAAGTATGGCTAAGTGGTGCTTGAATAAACATGGATCCTTATCATTCACTGAGAGACTGCAGCCCAGTGTAATGGGCCCGTCACACTGGTAGCAGAAGCTCTGTCTCTGTGCTCAATACCAATTTCGAGATCAAGATTTCTGGGGTGCCTGTGTTTTCAATAATCGATTAATCATTTGGTTTCTGAAATGTCAAAATATAGTACAACAACGGCCTCTCGCTACTTCCCAGAGCCCGAGGTGATGTCTTCAATGTGTTTACAGTAATACAGGACAAAGAGCAGATTGTAAGTTTAGAATTACACAGAGAGCGTGTTGCAGGACTCCCCATAAAAGCACAGGACAGATTTGAGTGTTTTTAAAAGTATATTTAACGTAGATCTCAGGTCATGTGATGGGATGTGTTACATGCTTTATTGAATGGTATAAACACCAACCCATATAACGCAATACTCATTACTCCCTAAGCATCTAGTTAGGCTGGCTGTGCTCTCTCTCACACACACACACACACACACACACACACACACACACACACACACACACACACGCATACAGGGTGTGGTGGAAGTTGTGGAATGGACTTATAAAATAGCCCCCTGTTGTTGGTCTCTGATCTCCATTACCTCACTTTGTTTTAATATTCTTTTCTTCCTGCTTTTCTTCTTCTACTTATACTCTTTTGGTTTGACTTTCCTCCTCTGTGGAAGCTGGAATAGAACCCTTGGAGAAAAAAAAGAGAGAGAGGGAAGGACATGATGTGTGCAGCAACGGAGAGAACAAGAAGGTATAATTAGCTACAAAGAGAACAAGAGAGATTAAAAAAAGCAAACAGAAACTGGTGATTTAAATTCAGGGATTTCTGTTTTAACTTACATCCACTTTGGTGGAGCAGGATGGGTTTCTTAGTTTGGATTTCAAGCCCTTAGAGGAATTGATGGTAATCCTGCAGAAGTGCCATTGAGCAAGGCACTGGATGCTGAAAACCTGAAGGAGTACTTTTTAACATGCCGATGTGTAGCGGAACATTTCCCTACATGGATCAATGGAGTATCACATTAACTTGCTCCTCTCACATGAACTTGGCGAGGCCTTATTGTTGCTCACTGCTGACGAGTGGAAACCTTTCTTTGCTCCTGCTGACTGTCTCATTATTCACTGATGGTATGAGAGCACGGTCACAGCACCAGGCTAAACAAAGAATGAAGTTTAATGAATGCCCCATCTTTGTGTTCGATCACACGTCAACATGCGGTGTCCGCTTCAGAGCCGCTTCAGAGCCGCTTCAGAGCCGCTTCACCGCCAACTACCGTGACGATATCTTAAAGCGTGTCTTTGATTCGCCACGTAATGGCCAGGGTGTCTTGGAGTAACATTACTTATTTAGAGGCTTTTTGTTCCAAATACACTGAGCATCAATAATGAAATGAGGGGTGATTAATCTTTGTTAGTGGAGTAGTTACTGATCTGTGTGTGTGTGTGTTGTGTTTCCACAGTGGAGGGATATCCCAGCACACTGCCCTAGTCTTGTTTTTGTGCTTTTATATCTCAACCTTTACCGGGAGGATTATCACGTACAAAATAATGTTCCTTTCAGGGTGAATTGTACTAATAACTCAGACGTTCTTCTATCACCATTACCGGGTCATCATCCCTATCACACTCATCTGTACTTTATATGCAACAGCCATGACGTCTGTAGTTCTAGTGCTGATGGTCTGGCTGATCCACTTCGTCACATTTGAGTGTGGTGTCGGTAGAAGGTGTGACGATGGAAGCCGACCACCCTCCTATCAGCCTGGTGTTCTACAGAACAGTGTTATTGTTTGTATCGGTCTGAAGTTCTCAGCACTGATTGTCGTGTTGCACGTCGTCTTCGGTCAGATTTCCTTCGCTGTTGTTTTGTTGCAGTTTGTCAGAACCGTGTTGTTTTGTACTGTTAGCGTATGTGAGCTTTTGCAACACGAGAATCACTTATCAAGTTTCAAATTGACTACAAATAGAACTCGCATTGTTCAGAAAAAGACAAAGCTGCAGGGAGAGACGTACGGTTTGTGCCGTAGAAGAGAACACGCTGTGCTGCCAGTAATTCATCTCGACCTATACTGTAAATCTCAGCAGCGTATTGCCACCGCATGACCGCTGCTGGTGGTTGTCTAATAAAGAGGCTCGTGGATTCTCGAGTGACTGAATCTCCCTCTGAGTGACACACCATTTTCACTTCTTTTCATTCACTGTGACCTTTTTGTCCCCGTCCCCGTCCCCTCCTTTGTGTCATTACTAGGAGTCCCCTCAGGACAGTGCCATTACGAGGGACATTAACAGGACATTCCCGGCTCATGACTACTTCAAAGACACCGGAGGAGATGGACAAGACTCCCTCTACAAGATCTGCAAGGTGGGACATACAGCCATGCAAGAGGGTCTTTAGATTACAGTTTTAAAATGGATGATTTTTGAAGTATTTTGAGGAATTTTGCATGAAGTTGAAATCCGCACAATACATAAATGCAGCTCAACACTTGTCCGTAAAATATTGTGTATTTGTGTTATTGTCTATGTAACCATAAAAAACAAATGTGAATTCTTACAAACCCCACTCTTCAAAGTGAAGAACTGATTAATGAATACCTTATAACCTCATGATCACTAACACTTGTTCTTTTTGTTAGCGCTAGCGTTCGTTGCTAGAACCAATTATAGCATTCTGCATGTGAAAGACAATCACATGTTCCCCTGGTGTACAGCATCATGATTGTGTAAAAGACCGGCTGTACAGTTGATCACGTAACAAAGTTCTCAGAGCAGTAGAGAAAGTTGTCAGCGCTAAAGGGAAAACTGCTTATTAATTAACTGAACAGTTTCTCTGTTTCTGGGTGGTTCAGCGAGTTCATAACAGCCACTGCCTGTCGAGAAATACAGCACCAGTTTCTAATCGAACACACACACACACACACACACACACACACACACACACACACACACACACACACACACACACAAGACTCTTAATACATTCACTCCTGCTGCACAGCTGACTCACACGCTCACCGTCGCGATGACACAAACACATCTCATCCTATGGTTCCATAATCCCACATGAGCGGTTTGGCTGTAGCTTGTTCACCGCTTTCATTCATTATGCATCGCTCAGGTGAGGGCATCCATCTCTCTCCCAGACAAGCACCTCCTCAGGTGTGCTTGAATAATTCAGCGGCCCCTCCCTTTCCTCTGTGTGTGTAGATTGATCCACACTTTGTCTGTTTGACTTGTGTTTGTAGCGCAGTAGGCCACTACAGCCTCTTTTCCAAACCGTCCCTTGCTCCCTCCCTTCATACTTCATTTCTTCAACACCAACATCTCTCTCCAAACCCTTCCCTTTCCTCTCCGTCTGTCTCATGGTCATTTTTCCTTTTTTTCCTCTCCGTCCCTCACTCCAGATGCTCCCCTCATGTATGTCTTGTTTTACTGCCATTCATTTGTGAAGTGAGCTTGAAGACATACGGCATACAGTGTAAAAACGTCAATAATAAAAACGACATGGTATCTCAACAGCTTGTGCAATATAATTCAGGCACTGTGAGTTAAAAAAGCGTTATACTTTATATATATATATTTGACTGATATGATGATGGTGGGTGTAGTTTCTCAACTGTTTCATTTGCTTCGGTTTATTTAAAGCTGTGTTAAGCTTCCAGCGTATTTCTCACCTCCTGTCAAGTATAAGTTCCGTATTTAGGGACGCTGATCTTGCTCCGGGCCGGTTTTGCCAACTCCTAAGGAAAAATATTTAGTTTTTTCTACTTTGGCTGCTCTTCTCTCTTTCACAATATATTTCATCATTTGATTCTGTGTTGAAATGATAAATACTGTTTAATGTACCGTAAAAAAAATAAATAAATCTTGGATTGGATCAGCAACAGGCTGCAGTTGCAAAAACAAAATTATTATACAGTTGCTGGACAAGCAGCACCCCATAATAAAAAATAAAAAAAAGATTATCATCATTTAATTACTCGCATCAATTTTTGAATTCACTGTGGAGCTGATTCACTGATTGTGTGTCCGTTTGCCTTTGTCCTCTCCTTCAGGCTTACTCCGTCTACGATGAGGAGATCGGCTACTGCCAGGGACAGTCCTTCTTGGCTGCTGTGCTGCTGCTGCATGTGAGTTCACCCATCAGCAGGGTCCAACCTGTCTCTAAGACGGTGAAGGTCTCAGCGTAGGACATGATATGCGTGATGTACTGTTACTGCACCGAAACAGTTCGAAGACGATTGTATCTGCCGGCCACTGACATTATATATATATGATTTTTAGAAATATCATATAATGTGTTCATGTTCATTTTCCATGCTGGAGTGGCTTCACTTTATGAATTCCTGTAGTTCAGGGACATGCCAACACTGCCACCTAGTGGACAGACAATGTCAGTGTCTTTTATAAGCTGATCATAAGGAGTTATTTAACACGTTCAGGTAGTGTTATATCAGCCTCTCCTGAAACCCATGGAGGCACTGATCACTAAATCTGTGGGTCGTCTTCCTCAGATGCCAGAGGAGCAAGCCTTCAGTGTTCTGGTCAAGATCATGTTTGATTACGGGCTCAGGGACCTTTTCAAGCAGAACTTTGAAGACCTGCATTGCAAGTTCTTCCAACTTGAGAGGCTCATGCAGGTATGTGTGTTTCGTTTGCAGATCTGAAGAGTTTTTGTTCTCTGAATGTACACTGAAGCAGTGGTCGACCTCACTGTGTTCACGCACAAGCAGGCTGAAAAGATGTTGGTTTACAAGTGACACTTTTTGTCTTCGAAACATCTATTAATTTACCTCTCTCCTTGTTCCTTCCCTCCACATCCTTCCTCCTCCCTCTCTGTGCTCTTGTCCCTGTCTTCATTTTCTCTCATTTGCTTCCTCTCTCTTAAACAGGAATATATACCAGACCTGTACAACCATTTCCTGAATGTGGGTCTGGAGGCCCATATGTATGCCTCTCAGTGGTTCCTCACCCTCTTCACAGCCAAGTTCCCTCTTTACATGGTCTTCCATATCATTGACCTGCTACTGTGTGAGGTTAGTAATAACCCACAGCACGACTTCCCCTGCTGCAATTCAGTAATGCAGTAAACACTGACGTGGTGCTTTAATTAACGCACAGCTGTATTCTAAGGAACCCTTTGCTGTGGCACTCTAAGCTGAGCTCACGCACCTCCTGTTTATTTTGAGGTGCTGTCGCTGGAAGTTATTTACAGATTTGTTTAAGCACTGAAAGCCTCCAGGAGTTAAGATAATACTAAAGTTTGAAGTGAAGTTTGAAACAATGAACACTCTTCCAAGAGCCGCCTGTTAGGCCAAAGTCAATAAAATAAATTTATCCACTTGACGGCCTGTGAGAGCATTGGGGAAAATAATCTCTTGTCTGATGAGAAAACTTTTTTTGTCCTGAGTGTTAAGCTCTACATCTAGTGAAAACCAAGCGCCATTAATCAGCTGAATGAAGCAGGGAACCATGATTCTGTGATGATGCATCACAGCAGCAGGAACTGGGAGGCTGTTCAAGATCCAGGAGATGATGGACAGACCCGACGACAGAAAGGGAAAAGCTGCTTCAAATCACACACAGCCTCAGACCAAGGGGAAGATTGACCTTTCAGCATGGTGGTCCACGCCAGGAAAACTGGAGAGTCAGCCAAATCCCGAACCTCTGTGGAGAGATGTTAAGATTGTAGTTTTTCAACTTCTTCTGAAGTCTGACAGCACTGATAAAGAGTAGGAGACACTGCAAATTCAAATATTAGCAGCAACTGCAACACTTAATGTTGTAGCAGTTTAGACGTTTCTCTTAAATTTTAACGAAGCTGGACATGTCCCTTTATCATTGTTGAGTATTATGCGTCCATATGTGCACATACTCCTTTTTCATTGGTTAAACCCACGTTTTATTTTCATGTCTTTGGACCTACAGTTCCTCTAATTGAAAAAAAATGTGTCTTTATTTCCAGGGCATCAGCGTGATCTTCAATGTGGCCTTGGCATTACTAAAGGTAAGGAAGCCCAAACAAATGTGAACGCACACACAAACAACAGCACTTGCAGCCACACCTCTGAGTAGAAACACAAAGGCACAGCAGGTAAAGAAAACTCTAACGCTGGAAAGATGTCTGTTTATCACAAACCTGTTGTTTATCATAAATGCTTCAGAAAATTCATAAATGTGTGTCAATCAGTGAGGATTGTGCCGCTTCACTGTTCCATACGTGTCCACCGTCCTTCTTTTCCTCAGACATCAAAAGACGATCTGATCCAAACGGACTTTGAGGGTGCACTCAAATTCTTCCGTGTGCCGGTTCCCAAGAGGTACCGCTCTGAGGAAAACGCAAAGAAACTGATGGAGCTGGCCTGTAGCATTAAGGTGAGTTCAGAGTAAAAACAAAGAATAGAATACAGTCTCAGTTCACTATTAACAAAGAGGAACTATGTCTGTTCACCTGTACAAACCTGTGAGACTTCAGGTTCAGCTCTTAGTAAACTCATTTTAGTTTTGAGTACAAATAGAAATATATGCAACTCCATTATGTGTAAAGCTCATGGTCTTTAAGATGTTCAGAAACCCTCAAACAGTAATGAAAACAAAAACGTTAGCAGTACTACTTATGTACCAGTAGGGGCCACTTTTGAACTTTACATCAAGTGTAACAGATGCAATGAGCACACACACACACACACACACACACACACACACACACACACACACACCTACACTTCTTTCTTCCTGTCTGTGTCTTAAACACACACACACACACACACACACACCTACACTTCTTTCTTCCTGTCTGTGTCTTAAACACACACACACACACACACACACACACACACACACACACCTGTGTCCTGACCTGTTTTGAACAGACTGGCCTAATTCAGAGGGCCTGACTTTGAAGAAGGTAACTTTGGGCAGAGATATAAATTAGCACACAAGGAGAAAGTTTTTAGCTATTTGGTTCTCAGTTAAGCCGCTGGACAGCAGAGAGACACACACACACACACACACACACACACACACACACACACACACCAGCTAATCCAGCAGAGAACAATCTAGTGGAACAAAATCAGAAGCAAATGGACTTGGTGTGCAGTCTTGAAGATGTTTAAGTGCTCATCTTAGAGGCATCACTTCTGGACATAAATCACGAGTTTGGGCTGATGAGGCTTCTCAGATAGAAGCCTCTATAACATATGTGTTTGTCTAATAGTCGTGCTTAGTTATGCTTCTGTGTTAAGGGATGCATTGTTCCTATTTGAATGAAATACCTGCATGTATACAGGAATGCAAAGTGACCCACAATGTCCTGCTTTAAGAAGTTATTTCCAGCACATTATGTGTGCAAAAGACAACAATTCCAAGAAGTCGTTGGACCTCAGCGAGTACAACAATGGTGGAGCTGGTAATGTTTTAAACAGGATTCAAAGTTTGGATTATTATCTTTGAATGACGCCTTGATGCTAGAAAGCACAAAATGATGGAGAAGTCTATTGGTCAGGTGGAGTTTTTAAGGTTAAGGTCAATCATCCTGGTCCTTCTTCCCCAGCTTCATCGCCCTCATGGTAGAATAAGCACGGAGCTGTAAAAGCAGAATCAAGTTGATGGTGATCTCATCTCCAGAGGAGGAACAAAGAGTGTAACTAATTGTAAAGTTATGGAATCAGTAGTTAGTTGAAATATGGATACACCATCATACAGTAAGAGGAGCGCCTGTGTTAGTTCTAGTAGACGGCATTAAGAGGAAAAAGTCTTTAAAGTACCTTACTGAGTAATTGTAGTCAGAGGTCATCCTTCTTTGAATAATTCTGAAGCGAATATTCAGCAAACACAGTTGGAAACTACAGTGGGGTCAGAAAATGTATTCAGGAGACGCTCTCTGGGTCAAACTAGTGTCACTAACGTCGACTCAGCGTGTCGTCACTACACCTACTTCCTCTTCTTGTCTGCCAACCTTTCGACTCCTAAAGTTAATAAAATGCAAATTGCCCTGGGATTCAAATGAAAGTCGTGAATGTGTGCATTTTCCATTGTGTACTGTGGGTTTCGGTTTCCATCTCAAAGCTCTCTACTTCCTCTCCGGTACATGTGAGCGTGTATGCATCGGTGTGGTGTTCACAGTTACAGCTCTACAGATGAAGTACTTTAAGGAAACAAAGCTGATAGTACTGATAGTTTATTTGATCCAAGACTTGAACGATGAGAATTATTTCATGACTTTTATAAATGATGGCTGTGCTGTTCTTAATTGCTTCTCTAAGTAGTAACGTCTGATGATCCAGCTGTCTGTCAAATATAATGAGAAATGACATGGACGAGGCGGGACAACATGTTCTGTCCCAGTTCTGCCAGCATTGTTAGGTGAAGAGTGCTGACGAGGATTTGGATCCCTTGATATCCTCTTGTATAACACTAGACCTGAGATGCTCAGACCAGCTGATGTTGCAGCTGTAACAGAATGCTTTAAAATCCACAGAATGGACAAGCAAGTCTCTCTGTTATGCTGAGGATCATGCAGTGTATGGTAGCAAACATTGTTGTTTTTTCTGCTCTCGCTGCCCAACAGATCAGCCAGAAAAAGCTGAAGAAATTTGAGAAGGAGTACCACACCTTGAGGGAGCAACAGGAGCAACAGGAGGCCCCCATCGAGAGATATGAGGTAGACGTGAGCACAACATATTCACCTGTGTACATAACAACACGGCAAAAATCTATTCCTCCATGAAATCAACAGAAACCTAAGTTATTAAACTATATCGGCAACTCTGCTATGTTTTAATATTCTTTACATCCCTGTCCTTGTTGCAACAAATGTCTTCATTTATCTTCATGTATCTAATTTCACTCTTTAGTATCCAAAGTATTACATTAGTTTCACATCATGATCTGCTCTTCGGTGTTGATGATGACATTGTGTTAGTACTGCATGTTGTCACTGCACAGTGTTAAAACAACAGCCACATTCTGACTCTTGAGTTTCCACTCAACAGAATAAATCTTTTTATTTTATTTATTTTTATACACTGTAGACCTTGACAGTCCTTGTTTAGGAGAGAAAAAGCACATGGCACCGAAAAAGCCATTAATTGTACACGGCAAAAGTCACCTGAAGGGCGGCGGCTGGGTTCTCTACGGCACCACATCATCAATTACAGAGACTGAACCTCTGCCTTGTTCGCCCTAAAAAAACACACCATATATACCAATATCAATTTATTTTGTGTGTCAAACGAGGTATCTTGAGATGTTTGTACTATTGAGCTTTATATACAACTCGACCACAGCCGCCAGGTTGGATCAGTGAGATTGCAATAGTTGCGACAGTTTAAGGTGCTTTAGCAAATTAAGATTGCAATTCTGTTTTTAAATTCTTTTGAACTGTTTGTTTACATTTTATTCAGGTGCAGATATCCTGCACACCAGAGCGTTAAGAAGGACTTAACTTCACTCTATTATGAAAACACAAGACTTATATTCCCAGAATGAAAGTGATATTTAAATGAAAAAAAAATGTCCTCAGAAATGAGGATGTGTGCACTATTTTCAAAAACAGATTTGCTTGGAAGTCCTCATGCAAGACGCACACACACACACACACACACACACACACACACACACACACACACACACACACACACACACACACGTACGTATAATCCCCAGTCATTTTTTTTAAACATCTGTTCATTTTTTACTGTAACTGTCTGTTGCTGTTAATGATGTACAAACAGGTTATACCCTGTTAAACATCACATACACCTGACTTTATAATTACAGTGTCACCTGATCACGGTTAACTTTTACCGGAACATAATCTTATTCTGTAGAATGAGGCACTGATCCAGGAAGAGATGCTTACACATTCATCTGAAACTCATTTTCCCTGCTCTGTCATCTCCTTCACTTTCACTTTCCTTCCTCTTTCATTGTTCCCTCACTTATTTCCGTTCATATGTTGTTGTTTTTCTGTCCCACTCTTTTTCTTGCTTCATCATCCGTACTCTTGTCTTCCTCTCTTCCTCCTCTACTCCTCTCTCTCTCCCTCGGCTCAGCGGGAGAACCGTCGTTTGCAAGACGCTAACATGCGTCTGGAGCAGGAGAATGACGACCTCGCACACGAACTGGTCAGCAGCAAGATAGCCCTGCGCAAAGACCTCGACAACGTAAGAGAAAGAATGCGTTTGTGTCATTACGTGTGTGTGTGTGTGTGTGTGTGTGTAAGGCATCGTGCAACGTTCGATGACCTCATCCACATCGGGTTATTTTGTCCTGTTTGTGCGTCAGGCTGAGGAGAAGGCAGACGCCCTGAATAAAGAGTTGCTGCTGACCAAACAGAAGCTGGTGGACTCTGAGGACGAGAAGAGGCGACTGGAAGAAGAATCTGCACAGGTTAGAGAGAACGATCAGAACTGTAGTGAAAAAGGCGCCGCTTATATCCGCCTGTCCCTGGGCTCAAGATGGAGACTAGCAGGACGTATGCAATATTAATGCGACAGGCTGTGAATAATCAAGGCTTTCTTAAAGATGGAGCCAATAGTCCGCAGGTTCTTACTCCAACCGAACATCGCGATGGCTGATTTCACTGATAAGGTCTCTACTGTTCTTTGAAAACAATGTTTTTTCCGGAGGTAGCAGTGATGACCATACATACCATCGCTGCACCCAGAGGTAGTGAAGCTGGATTCATACATGTGTTAAGAGGCCTCCACAAAAACATCACTACATGTTAAATGGAGTCTAAACTATGAGCCATTAGATTCTGCCCTCTCTGCATGTCGTTGTATGGCCTCTTGTTTATGTAATACGACTGGAGGAAAACAAAAAAAAGCTACATTTCCTTTATCATCCGGGTCAAACCTCCAATGTCAAAGAATGTCAGTTCATCTTCAGCGTCGATTGTCTTCAGTTCGATGAAGAATCCCTCCGAGGTGAAGGCCGGACCTGCTGCCTTCTGCTCCCGTGCGTGTTCAGTGCTGTCCTCCGAATGTGTAGTTGCAGCTGTGAATGATTTATGTGCTTGAATAGAGGTTGTGTTGAGGGCGTGACTTTGGCCCCTGAGCTTAAAGTCTGCCAATTCCTCCCTCTGTCTTCTTCACTTTGTCTCAGCAGGGACATGGTCTCTGGGGCCTCTGACCCGGCTTCTGTCCTCTGTCTCTCTCTCTCTCTCTCTCTCTCTCTCTGCCCTACAACGACCTCACAGGATGTGTGTGTTTGTTTGTTTCCACAGCTGAAGGAGATGTGCAGACGAGAGCTTGACAAGTCTGAATCTGAGATAAAGAAGAACGGCTCGATCATTGGAGAATATAAGCAGGTGTGTACCGCGTATCTGAGGCATGTGCTGTAGAAATGCCTGAGCTCAGAAATCACTGAGGAATACTTGCATTAAGAAGTGTTGATTCCTTTGAGTTGGCCTGTATACGGTACTGTGAGTCTTGTTTAAATCACTGAAGTGTGTCTTTTCTCACAAGGACATTTTAGAGAAGTGAAACTGTAAGCTGGCGGTCCCTCCCTGGTTTTCTTGTTTTTGAAACACTTTATTTGCGATGTTCTGTTTTCGATCCATCATCACAACCTCTTCTACCTCCCCTCTCCCACCAACAATTATACCAATTTATATAAGTATATCCCAATAAGTAAACATACAGTATGTAAGAAATGTATTCCAAGAAGATGGTGGAAAGTAAATACATTTAAATAAAAGGGAACAACGTATACACAGTCAGAGTATTCAGTATCACACATCGTTGAGTTACTGTTGCATCTTGAAAGGTTTTTGTATTCATTCCTATAAAATACCGTCATTGTTGTAAGATAATCAAAAATATCTTACAGATCTTTTCAGAACTAAGCTCTCATCGAGCCATTACCGTGACAGGACTATCCACAAATATTCAAAAACAATATAAGAGCTGATCTGTTTCCAGTCATTCATCTAGAAACATCTAATTTTACCAAATGGCCTTAAGCTGAACCCAGAGCCTTTGATGAGCCTGTGAGCATATTTTTAGTTCCTGTTTCTCCGAATTCGTCTCACGCTGATTTTCATCCTCTCAGATCTCATCCTGTCACTTAATGCTTAAATATAAACCTAGATCAAGTACTGTTACTATCATTATGCAACAATATCCAGCTCCTATTGCTCCCTGTGGAGGCAGACAGAAATAGCCAGAGGACTAATTTAGAAACTGATCTTAACTTCACCTGAGATTAAAAATAGTGGCAGCAGACTAGAATTGACAGCCGATCTGAACACTGATGGTTGTGTGCGTTTCTGTGGGTGAAAGCAGCCTTCGGATCGCTAGCATGCAGCTGAGCAGAGCGAAAATGTGAAAATGGAGCTTTGTTATTTTTGTGACAGGGAGTAAGGGGTTGATGGATGGCGAGAGGGAGAAAATTAACACAAGTCTGTGGCAGAGAGAGCAGAGGGAGGACAGCAGCATTCAATCCTCTGGGATTGACGTGTTGAGAAATGCGCCCAAAAATAGCCTGCATTGTTCTCCAACCCAGATAACTCAAATTATACTTCAAATCGCATTTTCATATTTCAGTGGCTGTTTCGTTTTTTGTGGGATTAGAGCTTAAAAAAAAAAAAAAAAAAAGGCTTTGTTTGCTAACAGCCCCTCCAGCCCACGAGGACAGAGAAACATCGGTTAATGGTGAAGCTGAAACCAGTCGAGTGGCGTATTGTAATCCCACTCAGGCCTCCTGGGTACAGGCGAGGGACAGTGACATGTTCCGCTGCTCGTGTCTCTGACGCCCTGTTAGCATTATATCTATGTCTTACAGTTTTCAAATATGTTGACCCCGCACACTGAAATATTCAGAACATTTGATAGAGCAATGCATCCCAATTGTTTGATTCTAGTTCAAAGCAGTATATGGTATTAGAATGATGAAGCAATTAAAGTATCATGTGCTTACGATATGCCCATTGTAAGCACATGAAATGCATGCATGCAGAGAAAACAGAGAAAATTGCAAAAAAGGGGAAAAAATTTAATCCTAAATCCTAAATTTGAATAAGCAAAATAATCCGTTACTAGCTTCTAGGATTCCTGACTGTAGACCGACATCGACCCCGTCTCATGCAGCCCTTCTACAAATCATAGAAAACGCATTGAAGGCCGCCAGCGGCTCAAGTTAAAGCTCGACAAAGTGGAAAGATGTACGGCATGCCGTGGAGAACCACTGGTTTACAAGAAGGAAGCAGGCAGAGTAAACGAGCAAAGGGGGCAGCTGCTCGATCAAGAGGGATAAGTGATCGGTAGTGATGAAGGGAAGGGAGAGAGACGGGTTCAGTGACGGCAGCTGAAAGTAAATGAAGGAGAGGATGACAGGAGGGAGCGATAAAAGACGTGTAGGAGGAGAGGGATGGATATCTGCTCGGCTAAAGAGACACGGATAGATGTATAGATTGATCCCTAAAGGAGGAGGATGGAGACGTGCAGCACATGCCACAAGGAGTATGAGAGACCCAGGGAGAGCAGGAGCAGATAGAGACACACAGAGTCTGTCTACAGAGAGGTGGGACGACCCGATGTTCCCGTTAGAATGAGTCATGTCCCATCGATTCCTCCGTTCGTCTGCAAGGCAGAGCACAAGTGTGTGGGCGTGCGTGTGTGTGTGTGTGTGTGTGTGTGTTTGCACGTCTGTCAGAGTGTTTGTAGCTTTAGGTTTTAGGTATAGGAGGAGGAGAAAAAGATGTGTACATCCAGTGAGCCGTGCTGTAGAAGCAGCACCTCATGACATCATCAATAGACTAAAGAGTAAGAGAGGATGAAGTCTCTGCCACAGAGACTGATTTAGCAATTAACACAAACAAGGTTGTGTTCAGTAGAGTCAAAATAAAGTCTTTCTCAGTGGAACAATACTGGTGTTGTCACGCTGAATGGACATCTTAGGTGAATTGTTGATCCTGTCGATGACGGTCTGAAAACACCGTGACTGAACAACCGTCTCTGTCTCTGGTTCCTATAGATCTGCTCCCAGCTGAGCGAACGACTGGAGAAACAACAGACCGCCAACCGAGGAGAGCTGGAGAAAATCCGGGTGAATTTGACACACACACACACACACACACACCTCGAAACACCGCTGTGTGCACCCACACACATGAATCAAAGAGAATCCCTTCAACCATCGTAGTGTCGATGTCCGGACGACTCTCACACCCTCTACAGTAACACTAGATCCAGCTGGTACCTCCGTGTAGAACGTCAGAGCCTGACATGAACAGTTCAGAGCTCTCACTTCCTGAGGTTGCAGGTGTGTCGGGAGCTATCTTGCCACGTCATTGTCTTGCTTGGCAGTGAAATCCAATGAGGTAGGGCCAGGCATCGCGCTTCCAGCACTTGGCTGAGAAGCTGTTTGTTTAGACTGCAGCTGGGCCAACGGCCATCTTGGCAAAGAGCTCTGTCAGGGTCTGCCCAAGGACTCACAAAAGCTTTATTGCACCGAGGGTAAGTTCTGTAAAGGATGGAGCGGGGCTTCTCCTGGTGCACGGTGTCTGCAAGTCCGTCATCTTGTTAGTTCTTGTCCTTTTTATTATTTAATAACTATGGTGCAGCAAATGCAATATAACCGTCAGCAATCGCAATTATAAGTAGGGGAACAGTGAACACTATATCATTGTAACAGTGTTCATTAGAAATGTTTGCATAATGTACTGTCATACTTATTCACTACAACTCTATTTAAAGTGATGACAGAAACACTTTCAGCGTCATTAATGCTCTCATCCACTTCTGCAGTGATGAGCGTAGAAACGTTACTATCATATTCATATTCAGTTGACAGTTTAATCCAAACAAAAGGTGGGAGTGGTATGAAATCACAGCCGTCAACTGTTGTTGCTAAGGAACACAACCTTGAGCTTTCAAAAGACTAAGTCTGCTAAGCGTCTGTACATCATGGGTGCATGTGTATCTGTGTGTCCGCAGCAGTATTCTCTTGAATTCGTCTGAGGCTGACTATTTGTACGCCTCCAGACACCTACAGTCGTAGCTTCAGCGCCCCACTCCCACAGCGACCGGTGCTTAAATGAGCTAACGCTAGAAGATCAGGGAGCAACGGTGAATCTTACGTAAGGCAGCTTGTCTCCGTTCGCAGTGATGTTCTGTAGCTGCTCGCACAAAATGCTCTGTGACAAATAATAGGTCGTTACATAAAAGAGCAACCGAAAAGCAACTCTTTGCCAGAAGGGCAGGGTGGAGCGCAGCCCTGACGGAGGAGGGGACGTGTGGTTGGTGTGTGTGTGTGTGTGTGTGTGTGTGTGTGTGTGTGTGTGTGTGTGTGTGTGTGTGTGTGTGTGTGTGTGTGTGGTCGTCTGCACTAATGAGCTGCCATGCTTCAGTTACTAAGCAGAGCAGAGCTCCAGTTATTCAAATATCTCCCCTGTAGAAAGATGGATGACATGTTGAGATCATGTCACAGAATATGTGCTATAAAAAAACATGGTGAAAAATAGTATCGCATGCCATAAAATATATACTGGCCAATAAATGGCATAAAAAAGGAATAATATACTTTGCCAAAATTCTTTATATAATAGTTTGTTATTCACATTTATAATGTATTATGTAGTGAAAATGTCTTAGTCATCAATGTGAAAAAAATAATCTTGAAAATGTTGTATTATATTATTATATTATGTCGGAAAAAGTGAAAGACGTCACTGTACTAGTGAAAAACAGTAAAGGCAAAAGTCACAGTATAGTACATCTAAAATAGTCATGGTCTAGTATTTTAAAAAGTATGTTGGAAAAAGGAAGTATGTCGTAAGAAGTAATACAATGATAGTATAGTATGTCGAAAAACAATACAAAACTGTTGTAGTCTATGTTGACAAAATGTTAGTGTGTATTTCAAAAAGTCATAGTAAAGTATTTTAAAAAAAGTGGTTTTATAGTCATAGTAATGTATGTTGAAAAGTTTAAAAAAAAATGTCATAGTAGTATTTGTTGCAAAATATCTCAAAAACGTCAAAGTATAGTACGTCGAAAAAAGTCTTGGAATAGTATCTTTTGAAAGTCATAGTGAAGTATATCAAAACAAGATAAAAGTCTAAATATTTAATGTTGAAAAATGTAATTTAAATGTCACAGTGTAGCGTGTCACAAAGAGTCATGACATCATCAGAATCAAACCGTTTATTGCCGATGCATGTTGTTAAAGAGTCATAATGAAGTCACTGTCTTGTTCCACTTTGAAGGCTACAGAGTGGTACATTAGGAGCAGAAGCCTTTGTTACCTCCTTTTCCTCTAACCTTCTCTCTCTCATCCCTTCCTAGTCCAAAGTGGAAGGTTGTGAGAAGTGCAGCAGCCTCTTCAACAAAGAAGGCCGTGTTCGGGCCGCCGTGACCTCGGCAACAGCTGGGGGCGCCGAGGAGACCGACGAGGAGAAGGAGGACTTGAAGAACCAGCTGAGAGAGATGGAGCTGGAACTAGCTCAGACCAAACTGCAGCTTGTGGAGGCTGAGTGCAAAATCCAGGTACGCCGACACAGCGTTGACCCGAATCAAGCTACACAGTGTGAGATTCACATGAATCTGTTCATTTAGCTATTTATTGGCGGACCTGTTTCGACTATCCTGTTCTGTGATAGTCACAGTGATCCTGTCTTTCCTGTTTATCCAGGATCTAGAGCACCACCTGGGTCTGGCCCTCAACGAAGTGCAGGCTGCCAAGAAGACCTGGTTCAACCGAACGCTGAGCTCCATCAAGACCGTCACTGGGACCCAGGGCAAGGAGACCACCTAACCTGATGAGCCCCTCATGCAGTCTCACCGAGACTACGTCCTCTTATCAAGAATGTCCCTCTCCGTCTCCCCGTTCCTACCGCCCCTGATCTAAACACCCCCCCCCCCCTCCATTTATTCTCCTCTCCACCCCGAATGACTACAGCACAAATGTGCTGATGAAGGGGTTAAAAGTCATGAGATGAAGTACAACGCTACCACTTTCCCCAGAGACACACTGTGCTTCCGCCGGTCACAGAAAGAAAAGTGTCAAGAAAAGTCCGTTTATTTCTGTCTTTGAACTACTGATAGCAATGACCCGCAGAAGCAAGGTAGGACACCTGAACTGTTTCTGTCCTGATGGGATAGAGAATTGAACACTCCGTCCTTCCTCACTACTGCTCTGCCTCCCTCTTCTTCTTCACCGCTGGCACAAACCCACCGGTCCCTTGACTTAGGTACGAGAGCTAATAGACACCTTTTCACAAACTGAGCTTTTCTAATTTACGTTGATCAATACCGTTTCTCTTTCTATGTATGTACATGACTGTGCTTATGTAATGAGCATGTGTGTGTGTGTGTGTGTGTGTGTGTGTGTGTGTGTGTGTGTGTGTGTGTATAAGCACGCATGTTTGTTTTTTTCTGATTTGTGTTGACTGTTCATGTGTGCGAGACTGTAAAAAAAATGTGTTTGAATGCATAAATAATTGACTGAAATAATGTTTCAATGTGTGCGACAGAAAGAGCGAGGCAGCGCGTTGAAGTCCAAGGGAAAAGCACTAAGGGTGTGTGTGTGTGTGTGTGTGTGTGTGTGTGTGTGTGTGTGTGTGTGTGTGTGTGTGTACATGCATGTAAGGGGAACACGTTTTCCCTGGCTGTCCGTTAATGTTCAAATGTGTTTATGAATGATGCTACAGAGACGTTTGCTGACAAAGCCTTGATCCGACGGTGGATAGATGATACCAGTGGATATGAATATATATATATAATTTACAGTCAGGACAGAAACATAAAAGCTGTTGAAGCAGCAGCATCTTTCTCACATATGTCAGACATACAACATGGTTGAGGTTTGTTTTGGTTTGGATGTCCCAGCACAAAGAAACTAAAAAAAAAAAGAAGCTCCAAACCACCCAAACCTCTGCATGTGTTCTACATGTAGGATGCATGTGTTCTACATGTAGGATGCATGTGTTCTACATGTAGGATGCATGTGTTCTACATGTAGGATGCATGTGTTCTACATGTATGATGCATGTGTTCTACATGTATGATGCATGTGTTCTACATGTATGATGCATGTGTTCTACATGTATGATGCATGTGTGAAAGATCACTGTTGAACCCCAGAGCGCTGCAACGCTGCTTACAAGCCCCAAACATCACTAAAGTCTAAATGGAAAGGACACACACGCATACACAGAGCGTTTGAATTCCTGCTGCACTTGAACACACCTTTAACCCCCCCCCCCCTACTCTGGCGTCAGCTGATCTGTGACCTTGGATCTTGCCTGGCAGGGTCACGTTTGACACTTTGCTCAGCGGCTGTGGCAGGCTGTGTTGTGTATTTTAATTTTACAAGAAGGCGGGTACAACAAACAGTCGGTCACTTTATGGTAAAAAAATATTAGAAAGGGCGAGATGGTTCTCTTTATACAGAAGGGCGAGGAAACGGAAAACACGCCGAATCCGTGAGAGAGGTTTTTAAACAACTACCAGGAAGGTCACATGGACAGAGAATCAGACTGGCTTGACTTTAGCGTAAGCTGTTGACAGCTAGGAACAAGAAGATGAGGCATGTGATTTTCCAAATCCGTGTAATTGGAATATATGCTACGTGATGCAGCAAATGATGAGAGGGTCAGAATTGGCACTAAAAGCTCGTGTCCGGTGTTGAGTCAAAGGTGGACTCTGGTTTAGCGGTAAGGAGAGAGCTTCTGCTGTGTCCTGGTGCATGTCCTCCTGGCCGCGTGACAAACGGCTCGTCTGCAGACGGCTGCGGCTACGCGACGGGAACCGGTGTTTATTCCGGGTGCCTGCGCTCGTCTCAGCGGCAGCACCGTTTTGGGACGAGGCGGAACACAGGAGAACCGCAGCACAAGCATTTCACTGCTTCCAAAAAAAAAAATCGACAGTAATGGATCGACTTCATCGAACCGGCGTGGAGCAAAAAAAAAAATCCTTGTGAAACATTTCAAAACACCTCGATAAATTCACGTCTCGAATGAATCGATGCGTTCAGGAGAAACAGACGCTGCCCAGTACTGAGAGGGTTGACGTGTTGAACAGATCGGTGTATGCTGTACTGCTGGGACTGTAGAGGCAGATAAGGAACACTTGTCAACTGCCAGTAATGAAGTTCTGCACCTGAAGCGTGGATCAGTCACAGGGGTCAACATGACACTCTAAATCAGTCCAGAGGGATGGAGGGGGTTGAAAGAGTGTGTGTGTGTGTGTGTGTGTGTGTGTGTGTGTGTGTGTGTGTGTGTGTGTGTGTGTGTGTGTGTGTGTGTGTGTGTGTGTGTGTGTGTGTGTGTGTGTGTGTGTGCCTTCACATTTAGCCGACTATAAACGGGGCTCAACAATATTTTGATTTGTATTCATATTTCACGGATGGGATTAGACTTCCTCTTCTTCTTTTGCCAGCCTAAACACGAACAGTTACTGTAAATTGCGTCTGACTTGAAGGAGGAATGGCTGGATTGGCTGAAATCTACTGGTGATGTCAGAGAAACGGTCCGGATGAAGAAATAAAGGGCCGTCCCTCTAAAGGCACTGGGTTGTATATAACAAACATTTAAAAAAAAGAAAAATGAATATTGAGTTTTTGTTTATGATTTTCTACTGCGTAACTATAACTAATGTCGCCTACTTGTTCCTACGAACCTGCTGTCGTGCTATTAATAATCCACAACCATGTTTTACGTTTTTAATGTTTGTATTGCTCAAAGCTTCTCAGTCAGACTGCTGTTTGGTTCATTAAATGCCAAAACGTAGCTTTATCATCCACCAACAAAAAAACATTATCAACGTGTGGAAATTGTTATAGTGTAGGATGCATTGTGTATACTTCATGAATTTCAATATAAAGATATCGACACAAAACGTCTGCCTCTCACTTTGTCTGCATCTGTAATGGAAAATCGAACAGATCAACAAACAGCTGTTAGAGTATATGATTGAACTGGAAGTATCATCGTGTTACAAAGAGCTCAAACCAGCACTGATCAAAGTTAACGGCTTAAAATAAGTCATAGTATATTATGTTGAATGAAGTCATAGTATAGCATATTAAAAACGTCATGAATGAGTCATAGTATAGTAACTCTTAACTTTGATCCATCAGCAGGTTCAGCAGAAACAGGCTACTGAGGTTAAGGGTTGGTCTCTGGGGACACAGAGCGGCAGGATGAGGGGGACGAGAATGGATGTGAGCCGTTGATTCTGAAGGTGCGATCGTGACCCAAACTGAAGAACCCAGCTGCTGCTGTGACATTTAAACTGCGTCAGTCCGTCTGGTTTCTATAGATCTGGTCTCAGCTGAAAGAATCAGCCCGGAGAAATCATTTGAATATTGAGTTTAGCTCAGAGTTATGCGATGTACTGTACAAATTAAAAGCAGGAGCTACAGTAGAGTAGGATTACGTCTCAATATGTCATTTTAGTCTAAGCATTTAAAGCCCTTGAAATATATATAATATGTTAACTTTCTAGGGATGTAATTCTTTCTTTTTTTTAATATTTCATTGCTTCTTATAGCTTATCGCCCTCCAAGGACATATTTATTTTTTTCTAACATTATTCATAACGTATTGCATTAGAAGAAACCCCACAGATCCCACAGGCACAATTAAGAACAAATCAAATGACTTTGAATGCTGTATGTTCAGTAATATGCATGATGATTTTCACTGTGGGTAAAACACTTAACATGTCCTTACTTCCACTCCCTCCCTCTCTTCCTCTCTTCCTCCCTCCCTCTCTCTCTCTCTCTCTCTCTCTCTCTCTCTCTCTCTCTCTCTCTCTCTCTCTCTCTCTCAGTGTCAGCTTTATTCATGATCTCTTCTTCTCTCAGCCGGCACAGACTTTGACCCAACATGTGACTGTCATACTGAACTGTGAAAGAATGAAGGAATAAAAAGAGGTAAGGGTGGACAGAGAGGAAGAATGTGTGTGTGTGTGTGTGTGTGTGTGTGTGTGTGTGTGTGTGTGTGTGTGTGTGTGTGTGTGTGTGTGTGTGAGAGAGAAAGACTGAAAAACACAAAGAGAGAGAGAGAGAGAGAGAGAGAGAGAAAGAGGGAGAGGGAGAGAGACAGACAGAGAGAGAGAGGGAGAGAGAGAGACAGACAGAGAGAGACAGACAGAGAGAGAGAGGGAGAGAGAGAGAGACAGAGAGAGAGAGGGGGAGAGAGGGGGAGAGAGGGGGAGGACTCGAGCTTGGAGTAGAACACAAAGAGAAGAGGACAGCAGATGGTGTCAGGGATCACTGTGAGTGTAATGTCTGCCAAATTAAAACACAGCTTGACAATATTCTTCAGTTTATCTCACTCCGCTGGTCGACTTCACTGTTCAGGGAAAGAGATTTTGTGGCATTGATCTATCTGTCTGTTTCAACGTATAACTGTTCAATTCACTGTTTAATTTCTCTAGCGCTGAAATGTCATTTCTATATGTTTGTAATGAGACGCAGCCCAGATACGCACTGGGAACATGCATGGAGGAACACCATGAGAGAGGGTCAAAAGCTCCAGAACAGCTACTAATGCGCCTTGTGATGGTCAAGAATTAAGTCTCAGCCTCAAATTTAAACTGAGGTTGTTTTGAGCAGCAAGTTTTTCCCTCTTTCTAAAATCACTTTCCTGGTTTACAGTAATCAGCGGCTCTTAATCAGCTCTCAGACGAACAGACTGTCATTCTGTACTTCCTTCCTGGTACTTGGGAACCCGACTGACTGTTGTCCTTTTGTCGCGTACGCTTCATCAGTTCAACCCGTCAGCGGCGTCACTGGGAAGGATAAACGAAGGGTTCTTAAAAACACGTCAGAAGCTCACATTTATATAATTAGTGTTCTCCTATCTGCATATCGGATGACGTGAGCAGACAACCGTCACACAAGTGAAGACTCTCACTGACTATGAAGACATCCTGAAACATCTGCTGACCTGCAACCTGTCACTGTGAATGCAAAACACCAGCAAATGCTTTTGAGCCAATCCTTTTTTAAAAGATCATAAAAACAATTATTTGCGTCTCCAACGTGTTCCTCTTGGGTAATAATGTCTGCCTATCTTGTATCCTGCACTGTGACCCACTTGCTGCAAGCAGCTCATAAATGTTTCATCTACTCTAATCGAATAACTAAACTACATTGAGTTCTTATTGTGCTGATGCACTTCACTTTATTGCGTTTGTTCTGTGGATTTCCCCTCCTCTTTTCTCTTTGTGTTTCCATCACTCTGCCTCCTAGAATCATACCAGGATGCTCCCGGTCCTATGATCTCTGCTCTCTGCTTCATGGTTCACACACACACACACACACACACACACACACACACACACTCACATGCACGCATACAAAATCACATTGTTCAACCTTGAGTGTCCTTCTCCACAGCTGACTGAGAGGTTGAGACAAAAAGAGAGAGATTGAGGGAGATGGGGGAGGTGCAAAGTCATCAATTATTTATGGCTGAAATCTAATAAGAGCAGGAGTTTAGATGGGCAGCGAGAGTATTGACAGACAGACAGACGGGCTCCTATTCACTGCAACGCTACAACATCATTATCCTGTGGAAAGCAAAGCTGATATGTGACTGTAGTTATACTGTAGTTCTCTGTGGTTTTGTGCTGTTTGGTGTTCAAAAACATTTCTTCAGGAACGAGGAACGTCATGATGCATTGCTCTGTTTGTACGTGTGTGTGTGTGTGTGTGTGTGTGTGTGTGTGTGTGTGTGTGTGTGAAATGGTAAATTGACTGTACTTGTCCATCTATCTATCTCCCTATCTATCCATCCATCCATCCATCTATATATCTATCTACCTATCTGTCTACCTGTCTATCTATCTACCTATCTGTCTATCTATCTATCTATCTATCTGTCTATCTATCTATCTATCTGTCTGTCTGTCTGTCTGTCTGTCTGTCTATCTATCTATCTATCTATCTATCTATCTATCTATCTATCTGTCTGTCTGTCTGTCTGTCTGTCTGTCTGTCTGTCTGTCTGTCTGTCTGTCTGTCTGTCTGTCTGTCTGTCTGTCTGTCTGTCTGTCTATCTATCTATCTATCTATCTATCTATCTATCTATCTATCTATCTATCTATCTATCTATCTATCTATCTATCTATCTATCTATCTATCTATCTATCTATCTATCTATCTCTATCTATCTATCTATCTATCTATCTATCTATCTATCTATCTATCTATCTATCTATCTATCTATCTATCTATCTATCTATCTATCTATCTATCTATCTATCTATCTATCTATCTATCTATCTATCTATCTATCTATCTATCTATCTATCTATCTATCCATCCCTCCTGGGATTTACTCCAGCTGAAGCTTGTGTGTATGATGTATATTGTTGCGGTATAGAAGTCCAGCTGGTTGATGTTGTCGTCTGTTATATTTTTTATCATAACTGATTGTCAGATTTTGAAGTTGGACACAGACATGCACAAACACACACCTGTTCACTGGATCCCACAGCACAATGGGGTCTTTGGAGAGTCTCTGAGACCCACAGAGATCCTCTCTGTTTGTGAAGTATTCTACTGTCCATATTTGCATATTTATTTGATTATTGGGGTGAATAGAGCAGCGTTCTAGTTCCTCCCTGAGATTATATCTGAGCATTCTTATGTCTATTCATGTGTGAATGTGGTGGAAGCTCAAATGGTCGAATACAAAGCCAGCTGTGAATCCTCTTCCTTTGAAGCACCAATAAATAGAGATGGAGGTTTTGATCCAAACGATTCATTTGTGAGCAGACAATGAGCTACAGTGAGTGTACGATCATTTCTTGGTTTTGTCCATAAACAAGGTTTTTGATATATCAGAGACAAGAGAGGTGAATGCAATCCTGTGTGTTGTATTTAGGGTGATCCATAGAAATCTCTGTAGTTTTTACATTCGGTATAAAATGGTGACATTGTGTGACAGCAAGATGTGGTTTAGCCTGAGTCCTCTGGGCATTGATCCTGCAAAAAGGTTTTCAAATGTAATCTCTTGATGCTTTGAGCACCCCAAATAAAACCACGTTCACCTCGGCCAGCAGACAGAAGCCTTCTGGGATTGATTTCCCAGATCCTCTTATAAATAAGAGCATAACCCTTCCTCATGCCATGAGTGTAGGTGAGTTGTCGTACTCGTACCGCAAGGTGACTCCCAAGGAAAGTTTGAATCTCATCAGCATCTTCCGCCTCAGTGTCGGAGCGATCCCTGACAAAAAACATCAAAGACACTTGTGGTTCAAGTGCACACAAAACGCACTTCCTTCTCACTTCTTTACAGAGCGGAGGGAAGTGAAAAGGTGCATAGGTGCTGCTTAGAAGAAGACTAATGGTGGTACTAATGATGTTTTTCTCAAAGTGGAAACTTTTCCGCTCGGAGAAAGTTCAAAGAGTTTTTCCAACCAGGATAAGTGACTGTGGTTAACTTCAGTTTATCCAAGTGTGTTGTATCTGTACTCATCTGATCCATTGTTGACATTAAAGACACGCTCTAACTACCACTGGAAAGACGTTTAAACGCTGCGTTCCACAGAGGGGTGGAGGAGTGTTTGTTACACCATCGTGGGCTTTGGTTCCACCGCTCAGATTCTAGCTGCCTCAGTCAGTCTTACGCCACAGCCAGGTGCAGAGGCTCTATGACAATGATTTTTTGGTGGCTTATGAGTTCACTCTAAAAAGAAAAGAAGTATTTGCAGTTGTTCTGAAGTCTTCAGTGACTTTCAGAGTTATGCAGATGCCAGCAGGACATGAGAGAAAGACGCTGACAGGGCTGTTCTGTTCCTCACAGAGGCTCAGAGGCTCAGGACCTGGACAGTGTCTCCGTCAGACAATATCACCTGAGAGGGTTTGGGAATTGCCGTCTCTTTTTGCAGCGTTTTGTGGATGTGCTCACATCACGGTGAAGCAGGGGGTCCTTACAAGAGCCTTAAACTTAAGTGGTTATTTTCTACTAACATACATCATGTAAGGAGCTTTTTTTTCCCCCTCTCATCTGAGTGACATTAAGATCAAGTCCTCCACTCTAAGGCCTTCAGGGACGTGCAATCAAGCTGATGAATCTCTCCACTGAAGCTCGTCCCCGCCATAAAGACACAGCCAACAACAACAGCAGCCTCTCCTCAGTGGCGTGACCTTTCTCTGTATCTCTTCGCAGTGTAATGCTCCAACGAATGTTAAAAAAAGAACTATAGTGTCGGGGGGGGGGTGAGTGCTGAGAATGAAGCTGTCCACGAAGCTGGAGCACATCAGAAGGCTGTGTTATAATAAGACGCATTAAGCACTTAGCAAAGCAGTGTGTCTGTTATTTCATATGGATATCACAAGCTTAGATAGAGAATATGACTTTTCATCTATATATATATATATATATATATATATATTGCTCCATGTCATCCTATAAATTATGAATGGAATATGATTAACGGTGATCATCAGATGTATCAGCCACTAACCAGGCTGTCGCTGCAATAAAAATGTCGCTATTCAACCTGATTTGTGAGTGACAGAAAAAAAAAGATGGGGATTTTTTATCTCCTGAACCGTGTGTGTGTGTGTGTGTGTGTGTGTGTGTGTGTGTGTGTGTGTGTGTGTGTGTGTGTGTGTGTGCGCCAGTGAACAGGATTTGCTGACAGCAGCTATACGTGACAGTGTTTGAGCCCCCTGTAATGTGGGGGATTAGCAAAGCGCATACATGACCTGTTCCATCATGCAAAGTCACATTGTAACACACGTACACCATGCAGGGCAGATGTGTTGCCCTGCCAGCTTACACCTTTACTGGACTACATGTTCAAACACTTACAGTTCCCTTACTTTGATTTGATAGCCATGAACACCATGTCCTGTAATCTGTGTCAGCTTCACGCTGCACAACAGCAGTGTTGTGCAAAGACTACCTCCCGTGACAAAAGAAGAAAGGTTAGCGTTACATTTAGCTTTAGGGTTCATTTTGTCCCAGAGGTCCCAACAGAGCTAACAGGAGGGCACTCTGGCTGACCAAAGGCACATCTGGGCCTCTCAAGTGTCTTCTGGTGTGACTTTGGGGCAACCGTGAAGCGTGGAAATGTCCAATTAGGGCACAGATATATCCTGGAGAAACAAAGGTTTGAAAAAAGGCCCAAAGCGGTGAACAGACACAGAGAAAGAGAGAAAGTGAGATTTAAAAATAGATGACCTCTGTCCCCGGCGCTGCCATTGCCGTAACCTCTCATTCTGATTTGCTTGGAGAAAAGTCTTTTCCCACTTCAGCTCTCATGTCTGATCCGCCCTGACAAGAACAGAGAGCATCTGCAGCATTCGTTGCGTGGCTGCTCGCTCTAATGATGCCCCAGCTGCCTGCCTGCTAGACTGTGTGTGCACTCCTGACAAGTGACTTGATGCATTGCTTGATCTCACTGTTCACACGATATCCGTCTGAAGTGAGCTCGTTGGCGAACTCACTGCAGCATGAATAAATACAACCCTCATTAAGAAGGAAGGTTTGGTGTGCTTCATTTAGGGCACGGCACTCAATGAGTTTGCAGAACTTCAGCCGTTTTGTCGAACGTTTGATCAATCCTATCAATAGTAGTCAGGAGACAGTTCTTCCGTGCGTTAGCAGTATAGCTAGCCAACATCTGGCTAGCTATACTGAATGGAAAGAAACCGAAACTTTAGTAACTTCAATCCAGTTGATACTGATTTATCTAGAATGTGGGACTAGTTCTATTTTTTTTAAATCCACAGACTTTGCAGATTGATATCAGACACATTTCAAATGATTTGTAACATTTTACACTTTAATTCAAATTTTCAACTGTCTATTTGGCAAAATCACATGTTTCATTATCTGACACACACTCACAAACAAACACCTTTATTACTGATACAGCTGGACTCTGATAAGATGAACGCTGCCTTCATCCTCTGCTAGGACTCACAGTGGAGAGGCCGAGGACGCGAGGCCTCAGGTGTTTAGTTTCATTATAGAAGAGCCTGTTGATCCTTCACTTCTCCTCCCCCCCCCCCGATACGTCCCCCTCCCTTCCACACCTCGCTCATTTCTCTCCATCGCTTTCTTTGTTGACCCGAGGCCATGTTGCTCCCCCAACACACAATCTCATTTCCACATGCAGATTCTTTTTTTCTTATATTCCCCTCGCGGTCCTCTTTATTCCCTACACCTGTGTTTTTCTTTCCTAGCCGTCATTTTTCTCCTCAAATTCAGCTACACTGAACACTGCAGCACATGGCTCATGGCATAGAGAAGCAAAATGAAGTGGACGCCCAGTCAGTGCTGATAGTAATGCAGTCGGCTGAGTTCTCCTGCTGCGACATTCGTTTTTACTTCTTGCATCCGGCGCCGTCATTTGCCGTGACATTGATGGAAGGTATTTCCTTGTATCTCAAACTAAAAATGGCTTCCCAAATATGAATGCATGGGATGTTATGGACAGATGTGTTTGACAGTGTTTAGGCTGGCTCGAGTATTCGGCAGTGTTTATTCGAGCCAGAGTCAACGCAGAGAGAGGCCAGAGCTCCGGCTTCATTAGCCATACGAGAGGACGTGGCCGTATATATGGAACCTTGTTGTCTGAATCTTGCATGCAGTGCATCCTGGGATATGTAGGCACTGCCGGCACGGCCCTGTGAGCCGGTGAACTACGGGTCTGATGCATTCAAACATAGCTTGATGTACTGTATGAGTCGTGGGCAGCCATTCAGAGGTCTGGAACCAGACGAGTAAAAACAAAATGTGAAACAAAATGAACTGAATTTGATATAACTGACAAACATATACAATAATTAAAGACAGTTAGAATGGGCTCTATTTTCACAGCCTATTATACTGCAAATAAAAGCCTTGTTGTTCATCATCACGTTGTGGAGAACTTCCCTCAAAACGCTCAAAACATACATCAGACATCTTGCTTTATGTGGTATGTGTCTGATGCATGATTGTATTATTATTATTTCCACACTCTCCAGGAGTATTAGCATGTGTTCTCTCACAAACAAAACGCCCTGCAGTCTCTAACACGGAGTCATTTAGTCTCTCCACTCCTCCAAACCTGCTCCTTTATATCAATTATTGTTTATTGCACTGCGACACAGCAGTCTTACTAGAAAAGCCCCTGCGAGTACTCAGTGATTGATCGGCTGACTTCACACAATACAATAAATGAGAAGAAAAAACGGAGTCATGTTCGCGCCTTCAAAATTCATCTTGAGACACTGGGGTAAATATTGTTGTTGTTCGTGTTTGAGGCTACCGAACAGTTCAGTTTAATAACTCTTGGCTGGAATGTTCCAGGATTCCAGTCATTTTCCGTTCCCTCTCTCCTAAATGATCGTCTTTGCTGTGAGGGATGAGCTCAGATTACAGAAATTGGTTTGCGCAGCTAACTGAAAACGGGTGAAATGATTTGATTTCAAAAGGTGAATGTTGGACATGGACGTATCATCGACCGTCACCGGGGGATAAAGAGCAGGCACAGACCAGTTGCCGGCTGTCTTGTTGGTCTCTTCCTTCACACTCCATCAGTGCTCCACTTCACGATGCCAAAAATAACCAAACATAATCTCACACTACAAATTGAGTGACAAATGATATTCATGTTAGTGCTGACGCCTTTTTTGAATGTCTTGTTTATACGTACTGCCATACTGGGGCGACCAACATCACCAGGGGGGAAGATGTGGACCCAGACATTAGCTTCAACCTGTGCGTTTCCTGCTATGACAGCTTGACAAGAATGAACGATTGTGGTTCATTTCAGAGCGATAAAGGTACAGGAGGGCTCTGATGCTAACGAGGCAAGTTTCATTCAGGAAGCAAGATTAGATGTAAAGTACAAGCTGGACATATTTTTGACAGGGGGGGAAAAAATGATGATGCTTATCAAGCAAAGAGATCAGTCAAACTAAAGCATGAAATGTAAGCATTGGTCATTCAATGAAGCAATCTACAGAGAAAGTAATGAGCGATCCATTAAATGTGAAAGCACGGTTAGAACAAATCCTTACGTCTGCCCTGCTTTGAGGCGATGTTTTGTTTTGTTTGTCTTATTTTGTTAACCAGCTCTGTTCTCGTTTCAGATCTCTTCACTTCCTGCCTTAGTGGGTTTTTCCCGCCAGTTTTGATAGTCTGCCCCGCCCTGATTAGTTTCACCCTGCAGTTAGCAGACCTCCTGCTCACCTGTTCCCTCTCCCCCGTCAGTCGGTCACTCTTCATACCAGCCCAGCTCCTCTGCTCGTCGTCACATTGTCTTCATGTCCGTTTGGAGTCTTGTCTTCTGCTGCCTGCTCTCCAAACTGTGACACAAATGTTGATGTTCCAGTAAGTTCAATGTCACCAATTACACCTGTGCTTTTCTTTCAATGTTCCATATTCATCTATTTTGACATAATTCCGTGAGTGTTGTTGTCAGAGTCTTCTTCTTTCTGCAGCACCGTGAATTGAAATGCCCTGAACCTGCTGCACTGTGCTGATAAGGTGTCGCTGATTGATGGATTGATTGATTGATCTCCACATGTACTAAATAGACAACATTCGGTGCCCCAGGCTTTTTCCCGGCATCCAGTATTGATCGGATAATTTCATATCACCCTGACTTCCTCGGGGGTCTGCAGAAGTTCAGGTGAAGGTTACAGGTAAACGGCGTCTTTGCTCATCTTGGAACACTTTCTCTATTTCTCCACAGATGGCTGACCTCACCTCTGTCCACCCTTTCTGAGGAAATCCAACCCTTCCATTGGCTCTCAATCCAATTAGTGTGAGTGCATTGATTTAAGTCAATTATGTGGGCTGTCCCTCGTGACCAACCTCTCCTTTGGGCCGAAGATCAATAAACACGATCATTGATTACTTACGTATAATGAGTATGGATTCAGCTGCGGGTCTCGGCAGGAGTTATGAAAAACGATTACAGCGCTGTAACATGACCCAACCTATTTCTAACCATATTACCTGTGATGCTTCCATTTGTGCGCCAGCAGTGTTTTATAGTACAGAATAAAATGTATACAATTTAAATGAAATAAGACAACGATGTGCGTTAGTGGTTCATATTTTGCTTTGTTCTATGGATGCTATTTAAACTAATGCTCAAGGTCAGAACGTACTAATCACCACTGTGTTTGATGATACTTTGACTATTATGTTGTTGTGGTCTTCTGTTTTATCCTCTCTCACTCACACTCACACACACACACACACACACACACACACACACACACACACACACACACACACACACACACACTCACTCATGGTGGTCTATCTCACTAAAGAGTTAGAGGAACAGGTGCTGGGGCTGTTATTGCTTTGCTAAAAATTCTAGAAATACTTATTTTAATTATTATCAACATCATTGTATTCTACAAGAGGAGATGACAGCCGACTTTGTGCTGATTTACCAAAAAGTGGAACATCTTAGAATGAGAAAGAACTAAACTGTCTCTTTGCTTGTTCAGTATTATTCGCTTGATGACAAATACATCGGATGAAGTGCAGAATTGATCCCACTTATTGTAATAAACCTCCCACTCCCCTGAGCTATTTCTGTGTTCTTAGTGGGTTTTGTTTCACTTGAGCCCCCCCCCCCCCCCCCCGCAGATATGTGAGCGCAGACATATTCACTCGACAAACAGAAATTCAAAAAACATCTTGACCTCATTGCTCGGATGTTCTTTTCTTCAGCTGAACAACAACTGTCAGTACAAAAGTACCGCAGCCTTGTTGACAAACAACCGCTCAGTGTGTGTGTGTGTGTGTGTGTGTGTGTGTGTGTGTGTGTGTGTGTGTGTGTGTGTGTGTGTGTGTGTGTGTGTGTGTGTGTGTGTGTGTGTGTGTGCGCGCTGCTAATAGACTGCTAGGAAATAAGATCTCATTGTCTAAATGTACAGGGTTGCTGGGTGTTAATGAGGGCGGCGAGATTCTGCTGCACAATCAGATCACACAGGAAGTAGATCACAGCTGTGCACCAGGGGTCTCACTTAGCCGATACTTGGATATAACATCTTTAATAACATGCTTTGTAATATGCTGCTATGCATTCTGCCATCAGTCGTTGTATCGCAGGAATCTCTGGTGGGATTGAGACACCATGCACTGAAGACAACGTGGTCACGCCTGTCAGGGACACTGTACCTTCAAGACGACTGACGAGCCGTCCAGGAAGGTCTACTGTCTCGTCCTCTCGTCTTGTACTGGGGTACTGGTGCTGGTGACTCACTGTCCCCTCTTGAGGTATAAGTGGTATTACAAGACAGGATGGGCCATGACGAACTACCTACTTATTAGCATGCTCATTTCAGTAGATAACTCTGCAACGCAATACACACTCTTTGACTTAACATCAGCAGTGTAACCCCTTCACATTCTGCTGATAACATTGACTATCACTCCGTCTGGGTCTGGGACAGGGTCTGGGACAGGGTCTGGGACAGGGTTCCGTCCTCCTATCAGGGAGAAGACTTTTGCAAATCCATAGCACTGTCTAAAAATGATTATTATCTACTACACAAAAGATGTATTCCCTTTTGAATATTTTAAACAGAAATGCAGGCAGTATCGTACACGTTGCACCTTTTAATGCTGACATTAATAAACTAACTAATTAAATGGCGCTGAGCTTAGATGAAAGGAGGAAGAACAATAAACGTTCATGTCGGCCTTTAGTGTCTTTTTTTCATTTTCTGTTTTTTAAGGTAAATGCACTTCAGTCTGTTTCATGCCGTTGTGTAGGGCTTCATGACCACACAGCTCCCGTTATTTAGAATTCTACTGGGAGGAAGAAAAGGAGAACGAGAGGAGACGGAGTCACGAGAGGGCTGAGTGTGAGACTGAGGAAGGAAGGAGTAATGAGAAGAGTGCTGCGCAGGAAGAGAGAAAAGTTAGCAGGTTGTAAAAAAAGAGGAAAGTGCACATCTCCGCGGGAAAGGAATCTTTGCCCTAAAACCCAATGCAGAAATGAGAAATAAATTAAAGTAAAAGCTGCAGAAAGAAAGCAGAAGAGAGGAAGGGTGGGAAAAGATAATTGAAAGCCTGACAGAGAGACAGAGAGAGACGGATGTGTGGAGGTGAAAAAATCCTCAGCAGGTGTGAATCTAGTCTCAGTCTGTGGATCAGAGGCACACACACACACACACACACACACACACACACACACACACACACACACACACACACACACACACACACACACACACACACAATATTTAAATTGGAGACATTTTTTTTCTTTCAAGCTGTCTTAATTTGTCCTTCCTCTTTCTTCTTTCTTTGTCTCTCAGACTAACAAACACATATATTTTAAATATCTACACACACACTCTGTCAGGTTTCTATTCGTTCCTGTTTTGTTTTTGCCTAATTAGAAACACAGCCTCAAATGATTTGGTAATGTCTCTTTCTTGCAGCACCACACAAATACACACATTGAGATGCTGTTGATCACTGATTGTATCTCAAAGAGGACTAAACCCTTGACACGTTGATTCAGATGTCTTAACGAGGATAGGAAGATGAGTGAAATCCAAATAAAGAAGAACATTTGTCTCATCTTCATTCAAAATAGAAAAACTAGAAAGAAGCCCTACTTCTTTAAATCAAAGGAACTGAGACGAAGACGAAGGCTGAGACGTCTTCACGTTAAAGTAACAGGAACATACTCTTCATGTGGACTTATAGAAGCTGTGCCTTTTGCCTCCAACACATTTGTTTCCTCCTTCTGTTAAATTGAAAGACCAAACTGTCAAAAGCATCTATAGGGAGAGGTATTAACTGTAACAAACGACGTCCGCTGCAGAAATGAGATTCTGTTATCAGTGACAGGATAATAAAAAGCATTAAGGAAATGTCAGTGGTGTGTGTGTGTGTGTGTGTTTGTGCACACACACACACACACACACACACACACACACACACACACACACACACTCCTGTATGAATAAAGTGTATCCAAGAGAAGTCTGTGCAAATGGAAATGGAATATTTTTTGTTCACGATTTCAGTTGAACATTTGCACGCGTGTCCATTTAAAGTCATCAACAGATATGCACACACATGCACTCTCTAAGGAGGGGTAGACAGCTGCCTCTCTAAAACTGAACTGTAATTAACACCTTTCAACCCAACATGCCAGACTCATAAATAAAAGAAGCAGATTAAGGGCCTGGGGCACATTAAAAGTGGATTAGCTCCAAAGATGTAAATATCCTGCGCTCATTTTCATCATAGCACCCCGAATCCAGCGCCTGCACCGTCATTAGTGAACCGGGAGGCCCGACTAGTGTGCAAATGTTGAGCGAGAGGAAGAGAGGGTGTTATAAACAGAGACGCGTCAATCACACTTAACTTCTCTGGATCTAAATCCAGGGGATTTAGGTTGCTCTGTCATACTCTGCTCTGAAACACACACCAGTACCAGTGAGACATCAGTTAGACGTCACAGATGTGCACGCACACAACTAACATAATGCTTGAATCAACAGTAAGACCTCTAGGATCAGGAGTAATAATGACCGTAATTAATTATTGTTGCGCTTACATTTGGTTGCTTTGTAAATGTATTTACTCTGCATATATTGTATGCAGGTAAATGACAGTACCGTGATGGTGGACTACCACATACTGACAAAACACACCATGCCATACCGTTGTAATCGCAACCATATTACTATTGCATTCGTAACATATAGCAGCTACACCCGGTGGCTTCACACTGATATTGAATTGATTTCAAAGTGTTTCAGAGTCTGGATAGATATAAACAATCAGTACATAGCTGCGTTTTAGTCGTTTTGCCCATAAAGTATACGCAGTGTTTCATAGCTCCATGTTCTTCAGATGTGACCCAAGATTTTTCATGAACTGTTTGCATATGAAGACACTCACACACTAGTAATCAGTGGCATGAAAGGAAATCACATTATCTGCCAAAAGCCACTTAGTTAGACTTGATTAGTCACGTCATTACTCGTCACAAATGTTTTTCAGGATGGAATCATTTGTGTTTATCAAAGTAATGAATTGACGACTTTTTTCGCACAGGTTGATCAGCCTAATATGCCCCTTGCTGAAACATATAAACTAATATTGTAAATAGCTTTGCAGACCGGGTCACAGAAACCAAGTTCAGGTTTGTGCTTAGATTCATTGTAGTATTCCTGTTTGGAGTATTGGCAAAAAGTGAGCGAGAGAACCATTAAATACAACAATTGACTGATTTTCTCTACAGTCAGGAAACCTGTGCTCTGGAATCATTGTTCCTTATTTTCTCCACTCAGCCTGATCTAACGTGAGGTCGGTTATTGCTCAGCAGATGGAAGGATTTAGGCAGACGCTCGCTGTATCTCTCAGCGAGAGATTTGTCACGTCTTCTACCGTAACGAACACGAAGTAATGATTATTCTGATCGGGATATCTTGTATCAGGTAATAATCTCTTCCCCAACACCTGCTCCCTGTAAGAATGATTGCAGCCGTACCACGGCGGCTCATTCATTAACAATCACCAGTTTAGACACGGGAGCCCTTCCATATGTCTCTCTTCCCTGGTGGCTCTCCCCTTGTTTCTGATGCTTTTGAAGTGCTCCAGCAGAAACATAGACATGGGGGGGGGGTTTCTCGGAGTGAATCTCAGGAGATGGAGAGGAAAGATTTGATGGGAAAATGTAAAGATGGGGGAAGATGAAAGCACTGACATGTTATGTAGGATGAGGAAGGAGGGAAGAGGCAGGTGGTTGACAAGTAATGATTGAGCATGTGGAGTAGTTGTTGGACAGGCTGGATTGATGTGTCCCCCCTTGATGTAAAATAGCTAGTTGTCAAGGTCGAGATCAATGCTGCAAACAGAGCGACCCTGTATGGGTTTTCTCTCTTCTGCGTCTATCGGCCTTTCTGTCTTTCTCTTTTCTGGTTGTATCTCTCCTTCCTATCAAGGCTGAAGTCACTGTACTGATAATAGGACGCCATATGAACGGCGCTTTCTGCAGCCGAAACCAAGACACCTTCAGGTTAGCTCACGGCAGCCCGACTGATACAACGGGGACTAAAGCATGAGTCGCTGGTTTCAATGCTTTGCATCATCTAGCTAGCGCTCTGTTTCAGTCAACGTCTGTTCACTCAACCTCTGTGTGTTTCCACTTCTAAAGTCTCCCCAGCCTCTGTGTTTGAGCAGGTATGCATGTACAGGTGTATGGACATGTGAGTGTGTCGGAGTATCGCACTGGGCTTTGTGCTACTTTCACTTCCTGAATGGCATTGTCCCAAAAGTCACTTTCTTCACATTTAAAGAAAAGCAAAGATTATGGAGCACCAGATGTGAAATTGTGAAGTTGTGTCACCTCGTTATTGTTGGTTAGGAGATTTTATGTGGATTTTATTCAAAGCAAATACTCAACAGAACATCAGACAAGGAGATATAAAGCAAAATATATAAACAAAATGCAGGTGTAATGAAATCAATAAAAGATGACAGCTTTCAATATAGAGACAAATCAAAATCTGCTTGATTAAGATTTTGGGGATTGATTTAAAAGAAAAGACTGAAGAGACAAACCTGATTTTCTCAAACATCTTTTTCCACAACATCCACAGTCTTACTGAGAAGGTGTGTTCACTATGTCTGAAGTGCTCAGCAACTGAACTCTGAAATTTAATGGCAATTCAGTCTGAATCTCAGACGTCTGCTTTTGCTGGATGCCTGTATGATATATGATATTTCAACGCTTCCCAAAGGATCCATTTGTTTTCCACTTGCCCCCCTCCCTCCACAGGGCGGTCAGGGTCAGCTGTGGTACAACGTTGGAGCCGGAAGGCAGTCGAGATGTTGTTCGACACACTTGCCTTCAAGTATGGGAAAAGTATGGAGAAAAAAGACACTTTGTGGTTGCTGTTTTGAAAAGCTGCTGTTGTGTTTTGCACATTGTGTCGTGTTGGTGAGCTGGTCTGAGAATCCTGGACTATCACGGCCAACAAAAGACAGCGTCAGCTCTTTAATGGCTTTGTATATCATGCTGTCACCACCAGTACAGAGAGACGGAGATATAGACTGACAGCATTACTGTGTGTGTGTGTGTGTGTGTGTGTGTGTGTGTGTGTGTGTGTGTGTGTGTGTGTGTGTGTGTGTATTGGTTATTTGTGTGAGGTTTTGGGTGGGGGCAACAGTGTGGTCTCACCTTACCATCACCTGTTACTGACAACAGATGTTCACGCGGAAGGATTATTTACCCACCAACCACATTGTATGTGTGTGTGTGTGTGTGTGTGTGTGTGTGTGTGTGTGATGGAAGTCACGCGTTATTGATCTAAAGCCCAGATATGAAGCAACTCTTCAAAAACATTTAAGCCCAGGCTCTCAAAGCACGTCCATCTTCTTCGTAGATCCAGCATTGTGGAGACGTCGTGTCATCATCTCCTCATTCTGTGTGATCCTAATTTGACGGCTCATGTCCTCACCTTTCGGAAACGGAAAAGGACATCACGGGAAAAAACATCTTTTTTCCATTAACTGCAGTAATGAAGCTGCACAGTGTTGGTAGAGGACACACCCCCCCCGGTCCATAGTCCACCACAACGCTGCATTTAAAGCTCCCGTCTCATCCATCACACTCCAACAATAGAGATGTCGTCCACTCCCTAGACAGCTGTTCAGCCTCGGCCCCCTGAAAGTGTGTGTGTGTGTGTGTGTGTCTGTGTGCATCTGTATGTTTATGTATGCGTATGTATAAGCAAACATGAGTGAATTTGTTTGTGTGTATAATGAGCCTCTAGCGCTTCAATAAGATCATATTCAAAAAGCAATACTTGCGTCGTGTTTAAACAAAGTCTCCACGTCACGCTTTGGACACCAGCATTGTCCTGTGTTGAATGGCACTCATTCAGAGACACTTAAACTGATTGATTATACCTTTGTTGACAGTGACATCCGTAATATATTGAGGAAACTTTTTTTAATTAGAAAAGAAATTACAAGCGTGGTCTGCATAATCATGAGTGCTAATAAGCAAAGAGGAAAATGAAAGAAACTGAACTAGATAAATCTTTAAGCGGCTGTTAGAAAGTACAACAAGTGAAAAGTGTGAAAGTCAGATTAGTATTTGTTGAACTTCTTCCTGGCAGCCTGTGTGCATCCATGTGTGTGAGTCCACCTTACTCTTATGCCCATACCACGCTGGTACCACCATCTGCTGCCCGTCGAAGTTCTGTCCGGCCCAGCAAGACTCCTCAAACACACACACACACACACACACACACACACACACACTCAACTCCCTCTGTCCTGCTTGTGGTCAGACAGCCAGGTGGCATCACACCAATCGACCAACGGTTGTTTTGCACACGCTGCGACCTACAGTGGTGCCACCAACAGAAAAGTCCCTCTCCATCCTCCTGCTTCCTCCTCTTTCTTAATGTCCACGTAATGGGCCTGAAGTGACTCTGTCTGTCTGTCTGTCTGTCTGTCTGTCTGTCTGTCTGTCTGTCTGTCCTTCCGTCTGCTTCTCTCTATGCCATTTGGCCTGCTTCTCTGCCTTGGATTGAGACCATGGGAGCTCTTCTTCACAACCACCAAACAGTGTTCATGTGTGTGTGTGTGTGTGTGTGTGTGTGTGTGTTTTTTAGAAGACAACTCTGAAAAAGAACCCCTTAGAGGGGTGTCAGATGGCGGGCGTTTGTGTTGGTGTGTGGATGGGGGGGATGGAGAGACGAGACGGGGGCGGATGAAGGAAGGGATAGAAAGAAACAGGAGGAGGGGGAGATGGCTCTGTTCTCCGCTCTTCAGCTTTTGTTCTCCTAGATAATAACTCTCCACCCCCATGACTCTGAAAACCAAGGGAACCCCTCCAGTCTTGAAACAGGAGTTGTATTCAGGCTTATACTGTGGTTATGACAACTGGTTATGCGTACACATATTAGCTGACAACACGATGCGCTGTGTGGGTTTTTTCCTGGCAGTTGGTGCTGCAACTGTGCCAGATTTCTCATAGTCAATTATAAATGCCCTACGTTGCCCTAAAAAAGCCTAACGTGCTTTTAATTTGGGCCAAAAGTGAGTATGAGGGAAACATAGAGCCATATCACTGCCAACAGCCTGGAGGCCAGTTGAGTGTCTAATCTAGCAGGACCAATGCAGAAGCTTACAATCTGAGGAGGAGAGACGATATAGAAGAGACGATATTACAAATTGTAGATATTCTTGGTATCCCCTCGTCAAAACTAAGAGCGCCGCATTCAGATATAGGAGAGCTGCGGTGCAAGTGGTGGCATAACTATCACAATATCTGCTCTCAAATTGCTTCTTCAAAAATTGACGCTACATACGGGAAAGCAAAGGTTTATGGGGAAACTGAGAGGAATTCAAGGGCATTGGATGTGTTGAAACACTGTTCTATTTGCTGTGACCTGGTTGAGTAGAGCAGCATCTGCAACCCACATGAAATCTAAAAATACTCCCGCACCATTGACTGCTACTATACCGTGGCCTCAGTAGGTAGATGAATAACTGTGTGTGTGTGTGTGTGTGTGTGTGTGCATGTGTTAAAGTGGGAATAGGGTATGGACCACAGCATATTCTGATGTTTGCCACTGCCTCGCTTACAAACCTCAACCTCAAAACCTCTTTGTAAATATGTGTGTGTGTGTGTGTGTGTGTGTGTGTGTGTGTGTGTGTGTGTGTGTGTGTGTGTGACCATTAGGCTACACTATAGTAGAGGCATCAATCACTGTACCATTCATGGCATATGACTGAGTGCAGCTTTCACATGGGAGAGGTGACATGATATTGTACAGAAAATGTAAAAGCAAAGTGAAAAAGTAAGACTTAAAATGTATCACAATATCAGCAGGATGTGTGCGTTGGTGTAGTGTACACTTTGGATGATTCTGCTTACTTGTGTGTCTATATGTTACAAGGTTATACCGTCATGCTAATGACAGATGTGTGACAGATGTGTCGTGTTGTTCATGTTACAGTAGAGCCTGGCTTCATCTGCGGACGGGTCATCACTCGTACAGTAGCAGAAGCGCTCGAGCTCAAAGTTTCCTCAGACCCACTTTGACCGATGATAATTTGTTAGTTTTCTGCTTGAGCTTCATGTGAGACTCATCCACAACGTGAACAGCTGCTATACGAAACATCTAATTGTTGTCTAGATGTTCTGGTCTAACTGTGTTCATAGGCAATACTTTTAAATCCTGGCTATTCACTACGTTATTATACATCTGCAGTAGGATTTTAGTATCAATTTCATTTCTTGGTTTTCAAAAGAATTGGCAAGCCTCTTAACTGTCAGACATTATATTACTAGTGGATTTTATATCGTTTTTTCCCTCCCACCCTCCCTCCTTCTCTCTCTCTCTCTCTCTCTCTCTCTCTCTCTCACACACACAGACACACACAGACACACACACACACACACACACACACACACACACACACACACACACACACACACACACACACGGTGGTGTGGGAGATCCATCCATATTATGCAAGTATATAAACATTCTGCACCAATCTGTTTCCTTCGGTCGTTCTCCTCCTCCTCCTCCTCCTCCTCCTCCTCCTCCTCTCCCGGCTGCACCGTCGTACCGTTCACCGTATACAGGTGCGCGCCAGCAGCGGCTCGAGTCGCTCCGCCAATTAGGATCACTGAGCGTGACCACGTGAACAAATCCCGTTGTCTAAATTCCCGTTCGGCGGCGAGCAGCTCGGAGTGAGCGGCAGCGCTGAAAGCCACATTGGAGTGGGGAAGTAATATCGGCAAGCCGAACGGGAGCTGTGTGCAGGTAAATTGCTTTCCCCCCCCGGCTGTACACTTTTCGCCCTTTTCATCCCCTCTCAGCAGCTCTGCTGGGTCAGTACGCGGTTCAGGTGTTGGGGGGATCTGGGATGGGGTGTCTTGGATTACATTTGCCGTCGCTTGCGGGTAAATCTCCGCTCTCCTCCGATCCGCGGGCAGGACAAACAGCATCATCGCTGCACCGTCTGCGCATTGAAACGGAGCCATCCCGCTCCTCCCTCGCTATACCCAACCGTCTCTCGCAGGCGCGCGAGGCTATTGATAGTTGACAGAAGCCTCGTAATCCCTGGCTGATCTGGCTGACCGACCACAGCCATTTGCGAAAACAGGAATGTTGATTGAACTTTATTTTGCTTCGAGATTTGTTTTAATTGGTAACGCCCGCGTAGATTGACGCCGTTCGGGGGGGGGGGGGGGGGGCTTCTTTCGGTGCTGCACGCAACCAGGCAAGCTGAGGCAGAGCTTTTATTGCTGAATTATTTATAAGACTGTCTGGGATTTGGAGAGAGAAATGCTTCTCTTGAGAGGGAGTCAAGATATATTCCTAGAAGCTTTCTAATCGGGATTATTTCCACTTAAATGTCCACTTTTTATTTTACTTTGACAAATTAAAGTTATAGACTAGGCTGATTATTAGGCCGTGCGTTCCTTTTTATTTTGGCAAATAAATCTAATTAAGTGCTGACAGGATTAAGCGAAAATCCAATTAGCCGACCATCAGAAAATGACTAAATCAAGCGTTTCAGTCATGACTCGCGTATGACTCGATAGTCTGATTTGAGCGTTTCAAATGGTAGAATGATCTAATTTCTCTTACTCAGCCTGCATCACTGCAAATTAAATATCTTTTGAGTTTTGGAGTGTTGCAAAATAAGCGCTCTGGGAACTTGTAATGTTGCATTTGTCACAATTTTCTGACAGATTACAGCCTCGATTTAACGATTGATAAGGATTCCTCTGAAAAAATGTATATTGACAGGTTAATTGATGGCGAAAATGATCAATAGTAGTCCCACATTTAATTAAATTGGACGCACTAGAAGTGAGCAGCAGCTCTGTTGTCTCTAGATCTGCGGTTGTTTATTTCACTGCCGCTCCTCTGCTCGTCTCTAATGTTCCCTCCAGAAAAACAAACAAACGAATAAACGATTAAATAGATGCGGCGCATTTGCCAAGCTATGTTTCTGCCTTTTCGCAGCCCCTACTCCACCGGAATGAATCGACTCGGTCCGCACCTGCGCACTCGCGGCAACAGCCATCTCTAGGGAATCTCGCCCCCTTTCTCTTGTCTCGTGCGAGAGCGGAGAAACCAGCAGGCGGCTCCGGGCTCGCGCTCGCTTCTCCGGTTTGTGAAGGCACGAGCAGTCCGACTTCTCCTCGTTGCGGCTGGACGGTGACAGCTCAGCTCGGCTCTCTCCTTTTGTCGGATTTTCGCCTCTTTTGGATTTCTATGTTTTGGTTGCAGCGACGGAATATCGACAACTTATTGCAAACACCGTAAGTTGCTTGATGTTTTTATTTCCAGCTCTGTTTTTTTGTCTATTTCATGAGGGTGGTGCACGCATGTGCATCGCTGTCACACCGGAGAGAGAAGATTCTGGGGAGTTTTGGCTCGTTTCTTTCATCTCTCGGTCGGTAGAGTTTGAAATGTATCGTCTCTTCTCGCTTTTTACTTTTGCTTTTCTTTTTTTTTTCAACGTGGCAAGAACAAAAAGAGGAACTCTACACGTGAAACGTTAACTTTCCCCGTGTCGTGGGTTCCTCTGTGCTTCCAGTCCGCGTTTGCAGGACGATATTTTTGGTGAATTATAATAATATTCAGGTAGACGTGAGGTGGCGGTTTGACTGCAGCTCATCTTTTTAAAGCAGGTGTCTGACGGACCACTTCCGCACTGAGCTGCGAGAGATATCGATTGTATGAGAACCCATTGAGGTCTATTTGAATCATTGTTCTCCAACTCGCGTTCGGCTGTTAAAGGTCCTGCCAGTGGTTCATTTAGTAGACTTATTAATTGTATTTGTTATGTTCAGTATTTTCATTTCCTCTTTTTTTAACCCACACGAGGCACTGTTTTAGGGAACCAAAAGTACGTTATTGAAGCGTGTTTCATCATTGAGGTTATTTCCTCATACAATATACTGGCTTTGTATTTGTGTGTGTGTGTGTGTGTGTGTGTGTGTGTGTGTCTGTGTGAGAGAGAGAGAATGTGTTTTGTTTCTGTGCGTGCGTTCATGCGTGCGTGGATTGTAAGTGAACGACAGTGGGTGAAAGAAACCCCGAGCTGCCCTCTGTTCCTGCTGAACCAGCTCGTCTGCGTACCTAAACCTGTTAAGTAGGCCAGTCGGTAAACGAACACCGTATTGTCGGTCTTACAACAACCAGAAGGACCACAAAAGACACACAACCTCGTCTAGTGTGCAAAGGTCTCCACAGCTGCACAGTTGGTCCTGTCATGCAACACCCCCCCCCATCCCCCCCCCCCCCCAACAGTTCCTCTTGCTGCTGAAACAGCTTTATTGCAGATTTTGGCATCATTCCTCAGTCTTTTTTTGAATGTGTGGACAGGTTGTTTGTGTATTCGTTGACTGGCTGATTTGAGCTGCATGTGGTCTCTGTCGTGGTCCGTCGGTCTGTGCTGGTTTCAGGACTTTTATCAGCGCTCGGTGCCCCACTGCAGGTCTCCAGGCTTGACTAATAGCCTGTTGGGTTATTTCTGTTTCACGTGTGCAGGAGGTGTCCCTGTTAACACACACGGCCACACCTGCCCGGGTGAGATAGACATGTGGGGTGTGTGTGTGTGTGTGTGTGTGTGTGTGTGTGTGTGTGTGCGCTCCAGGCCCCCATGAGCACTTTCACAGACTCTTCCTCATAAGTATTGACTTTGCAGTGAACTCTATATATTGTTTGTCTCCGTCACTACTTCTGTCTTCTAGCATCTCTTGGTATTTCTTATTTTTATTTCCTATTTATTTGAATTTTTGGAGGAGAATGTGACGCACTGCATTTCTTCATTTTCTTAGACAGTATTTTTTTATTCTGGCATCTCTAGCCCCGTTTTTTCCCGTTATCCTCTTACACTTATAAATAAGCCTGACGTACATTTTAGTCCTAAATGTGGCCATGCTTAGCTTATTTGACATTTTGAGAAAGTACACATTAATCTACACACATAAATCATTTGATCAGAATAACAAAGATGTTTTCCATATAAAACAGTCTGTTTTTTAACGTTCTATATTTAGCTTTTTGGTGTGTGATCCTAATGTTCAAACAGGTAATTGAAGCACAGTGGATTTGAATTGCTCCATTGGGTTTTCAACATTGCTTTAATGTCCACCGATGAAACTAACTTAGGCCCAGATTCTCAGCATCGGTACACTGAGCATGCATGGCGAAGACAAACACTCAAACACACACAGGAAACACAAACACAGTGGAGCCACAAACCACAAAAACAGGCTTTTGTCAAGTGAATTTGTTCCAATCTATTCCACACTCAGTCAGCTTACAAAACCAACAACATTTAATTTATTTTCAAATCAAGTCCATTAGGTTTTATTGACATTACAAATTCGCCTCCAATGGCTTTATTTGCACAGCATACAACACCCTCTATGCTGATCCTCCATTCTGATGAGGGAAAACAACTTTTAACGGGGGGGGGGTGTGTAACGGTTTTACTTGACGAATGAAAATGTCTGATCTCAGTTTTGCCATCGTCTCCTTTGTCTGTCTGCTGCCTTCTTAGCCTGGATCATCTCTTTCAAATCCGTCGGTGTCAAAGCGTCTGTTGGGAGCGGTGCTCCTCCGCTGCTTTGGGTTCTGGTTCGCTTTAAGCTACGTTCTTGGTTCAACCTGATTAGAATCTCAGTTCCACACTCTCGGTTGCGGAGGACTCCGAGTCACAGGAGCGTCACGGGACGGGTCTCTTTTCTCTGCAGCGTGTGTGTGTGTGTGTGTGTGTGTTCACCGGTGCCCAGTTGCCCATCAGCGAAACAGGAGTCCGCTCACCACTTCTCAGATTCAAGCATACAGCAGCACATTTGAGAGTTCTCATCTGGCAAGGAAATGTAGCCCTAATCCAATTGGCTGGAGCTTTAGTAAAAGCTTTCCTAATTGGCCCGACAGGGCAGCTGGCTGCCAAGGTTCCAGTAGAAGCACAACAGGGAGTTGGGGGGAGCGTCCCAGTGGTGCTGTGGTGCAGGAGAGGCTGAACAAAGGGCAGATAGCAGAGCGAGTGTGCTACTGTTTTGAATATTCCCTCCACATGGCAATATAAAGGAAAGATCCATCCAGCTGACCATCTCAATTTCAGCCTGTGTTGTTTGCCAAACACATGCAAATACACACATGCAAACACACACACTGCCCTCACATTCCATCTGCAGGAACAAGAACGACTTTCGTCACACAAACATGTTTGAGGAAACACCGACTGGAAGCCAACTGGCTGAGGAACAATGCCATCAACAGAGGAATATTGACCGTGTGTGTGTGTGTGTGTGTGTGTGTGTTGTTAGAAGAGGAAGAGTGGTTCTTTGCATCCACTGTTCCTGTTTCCCTTCACCTCAGTGTGGAATCCAGGAATAGCTCAGAGTGACAGAGACAAGAGACAAGAGATGAGAGAGAGAGAGAGGGAGAGGGAGAGAGAGAGAGAGAGAGAGAGAGAGAGAGAGAGAGAGAGAGAGAGAGAGAGAGAGAGAGAGAGAGAGAGAGAGAGGGGAAACAAAGAGAGGACTGCCAGACAGACGGAGGCAGAGAGTGTGAGAGATGGCCATGTAAGGTTTCTTGCAACACACACACACACACACACACACACACACACACTCTGAACCTGAAGTGAACTGTTCAGGGTTTGGCTTCTCAAGTCACCGTTAACTTGAACTTTGTGCGGCTGCTTTACAATGAAACAAAGGGAGCCTTCAGCACAACATGCATCGGGGAACGTGTAATAATGGTGCGTTCCTGCTGAGGAATGGCTTGCTTTGTTTGCGTTCTCACTTTATTTATCCATCCTATATGATGAATTAATTTCCCATTAGGCCTATAAAGTCGACAAAGTTAATGCTTTACTAGGTACAACTTGGTTCTTCTCAACACTCGTGATTAAAGATGTATTGAAAACATGTTGAAATGACATCAGTGCCATCTGGAGCCTTTTCCCTTCTGATAAAATACGTCAATATTTGATTTTCAATTCATCGTGCAAAGCAATGACACTGCATTCCATTTGTTTTTCACTGGTTTTGCCGATTAAAGAACTATTCATATTCATGTATTTTATACATTTATTATAGGTCGAAGAAATTCGTATCAACTCTGACCTATTGACCTTTTATATTAAGCCAAATGTGTGTGTGTGTGTGTGTGTGTGTGTGTGTGTGTGTGTGTGTGTGTGTGTGTGTGTGTGTGTGTGTGCGCGCGCGCGCGCAACAGCTACATTAATTCCTATTATCATTTTCACTAAGATGATATGAACACAATTACTTAGTAGAGAATCCACATAAGATCGTGTCAGTTCCCCACAGGAATGCATCATCACACTGATGTGTGTGTGTGTGTGTGTGTGCACGAAAAAGGAAATATGATTTTTGTATTACCATTATTGACGAGGTAATGATCAGACGGTAGACATAGGCCAAGGTGTGTCCGGGATTAGTGCCATAGTGGAGGTTATGAATGTATTTATTATGAATTTTCAGATCTTTCCTGTCTCTCATCTTTGCTGTCAGTCGCCACACAGAGAAGGGAAGAAGTCAGTTGAGGATGTGAAAGGAGAGGATTAGCTGCATTCAGTTAGAGTTCCACATTTCCTCCAATATCTGATTGCTGTGAAATGCCTACGATGGTAACAGCTTGACATGGATAACAAGCGGACAACCCAAACCCCGTTTCTCTCTGACGCCTTCGCTGTACTAATCACACCTCTGTTAACATGCCAAGAGTATCGCTCCAAGATGAAGTATTACTTCTCCCTCAGTGTAGTACGACAGCCTTGACGTATTCTTTCACATTGTTATTATTACAACATTCAGCAGAAGGCCTTCCTCTTGCTTTAGCAGAAATGACGGCGTGCATGTAGACGTCCACTGCAGGAGTGAGCGATGGGGTGAGGGGGAACGTCTTGGGTTTGACGGGTCGGTATGGGAGGCCCATCTGCTCTGTCACTCACACCCTGACTCACTGAGTGTCACCTCTTCACTCACACTGACAGAGACATGCAACGCATATAGTGTACACATGTTGATAACCCATTTGCACAGACCCCATCCGAGCTCTGAGCTCTCTCTCTCTCTCACACACACACACACACACACACACACACACACACACACACACACACACACTCAGAACCGTCCCCTATCCCCCTCCTCTAATGTCCCGGCTCCGCTTACTGCCTCAAAAAGAGCTTAGATCAGGGAAACCATAGCTCGCTCCGATGTGGACTTCCTGGAAGATCGGGCTATTTATTCAAAACCAAATCAGACCGTGTTTGGACCGTGACTGGAGGGCTTCCAGCTTGAATCCCAGTATGGTTTTAACAAATTTGGTTGAACCAAACCGCGGTCAAGGTGCAGCGGAGCAAGACGGTCCCCTCCGTGTGCTCCGACGGGCGGTTGGAGGCGTGCGGTTGCACTGGCGCAGTCGTGGCTGTTTTGTTTTATAAAATAAATTTACCAGGAAAAATCTCCTCACCATGCGTTCTCCAGTCACCAGCGTATGAAAGGCTGTGTGTCGATCACAGTGTGCGTTCATGAGCCTCGTCTGTCCCCGTTAAGTCCCTCCATTCGTTTTCCTTATTAATACATTAGAACGGATGAAGCGTTGTTGGCTTCCCATTTTTCATAACAAATAAAAAGAAACACACACTGCCAGCTCTTGTTGTAAGTCTGTAGCGTCTACTTGTTGTAGCTTGAAAAACATAATCCAGCTCAATCTGTCTTAATCGCCATTTGACAACAAAGGGTGCTAAACGTTGGTGGATGGACTCCTCTTGTAATCCACAGGAGCACTTGTTTCCATGATGTAGATGTGAAGTAGACCACCCGAGCACCATGAAGCCCGTCATTAAGACCTGCAGTCACGCGTGTCTCCGTTAGACCATCTAAAGCCAGCATTTGTGCTGCTGTGAAAAGGAACCCACAAGACAAAAGTCTTGGGACCAATTTTCAAGTCCTTCACCACACTGAGAACACTTTGAGAACACTTTGAGAACACGTTGAGAACACGTTGAGAACACAAGATGGAAAAGGGAAATAAATAAAAAGATATATATATTTGAATTGCATCTCTGGAGAAATGAGTTAAACAGATGATTCTCTCTCAGTAAGTCTCAGTGATGTGTGTTGATATGCGTGCCTGCAGGCGTCTATCTCTACTACAGTGACCCAGTGACCGGTGTTAGCAGATTAATTGCTGCTTTCATGTTAAGCTGTGGCGTATCACCCCGTAATTGGTAATGGAGATTATCGGTGAGAGGCTGCATGCGTGTGTGTGTGTGTGTGTGTGTGTGTGTGTGTGTGTGTGTGTGTGTGTGTGTGCGCACACACACACACAGGGGTGTGTGAGATTTCTTTATCTGATGAGTGAGTTTATCTAATAAAGTAGGATTTATGGGATTCTTGTCTCTCCTCTGCACACACACACACACAGACACGCACACACACACACACACACACACACACACACACACACACACACACACACACACACACACACACACACACACAGTCTGCAGAGCTCCATTCATGACAGAATGGTACTGCATAGTGCAATGCCTTTACTCAGTACTCAGACCTCTACATGACTTCTTTTTCAAGGGTTAAAGCTGAAATGTGTCATCGTTGTCAGTGCTGAGACAACTTCTTGTTGATTAGACAATTGACATAAAGTTTCTTTTGATGGCTGATTAATAGTTTAAATGTTTTATAAAGTAAAAAAAACTCCAAAGATACATTTATACATTTATTTATATATATATATATATATGTATGTATATATATATATATATATATATATATATATATATATATATATATATATATATATATATATATATATATATATATATACACTATGTGCTACTTCACAGACACACAGAGTGTAGAATCAAAGATATTAATGTACAGTAGACACACATCAGAGCTACTAGGGTGTGTCCACCCATGTTTGTTGTGCCTGGGGATGATGGGGATAAAAAGGATGCAACAGAGCAAAACACACACACACACACACACAAACACACACACACACACGCACACACACACACACACACACACACACACACACACACACACACACACACACACACACACACACACACACACACACACGCACGCCTGTGAGCAGACATGGAGCAGGAAGCTTCACCATATTTCTCCTGAGATCCTTTGGAGCAACATCACAGTCTCACTCCAGCACACACACCATTGTCAGCCTGACTTGCATACGTGCAGCCAGCTGTCTGTGCGTGTGTGTGTGTGTGTGTGTGTGTGTGTGTGTGTGTGTGTGGGTGTGGGTATGTGTGTGAGAGAGAGAAAGGAAAAGGAAGGACTGGGGAGCAGGAGATGTGTATATGTGCAGAAATAGTTGTGTGACACTTTTACAATCACAAACTTTTTTTTTTTTTTAAATAACCCTAAATTCATGACTATTTGTCATCACACTGTGATGTTAATGTGTTTCAGTAATCTTTATCTTCAGTCATGACATGTTGCAATTTATATTCTTTACTTCAAATGTGGTTTCTCTCCTTTCTGTGTAACGACTTGCCTCAGTGGAACGCGTGTCACACACTTTGCACTCAGCTGTGGGTTCCATGTGTAGGTGGGGAGAGTAAGAATACATGAAATACACAAAAAGATAAGTCATAGAATAATGATACGGGTAATATTGAGAAGAGGAGCTTTGTAAATACCATCTTGCCTGCCTCAAAATCAGAAGAACAGATAGAAGCCACACGTCATCGTTAGCTCAAACACACACGGTGATCTCGTGATCGGACCGAGCTGACTGACGGGTGTAGCTTTGACTGACGGGTGTAGCTTTGACTGACGTAGCTTTGACTGACGGGTGTAGCTTTGACTAACGGGTGTAGCTCTGACGGGTGTGGCTCATGAAGAGGTCCATTTCAAAGTCAAGCTATAGCAAGCGAACATCAGGCTCCTCCGCACCGTCCGACTCGCACCGACCACTTGCAGTACTTCGTCTAGCTTTCAGTCGTTTCTATCAAGTCGGGCGCCTTCCTTCACAAATGACTCGCTGACTCAGCGACACCCTTAAAAAAGGCTCCCTGAAACGCCCCCCTTCTGTTCCCAACCTCAGCCGTTCACATTACGCCGATATCGTGTCATGATCTTTTCCAGCACGAGCTCCAAGGGCAGGAAATTGCAACGCCAGAGAGTTCTGACGGCAAAGGCCCGGTAAAGCTCCGTTAGCAGCTCCGCTAAGAGGGCCGAACTGTGCTCGGCTCACAAGTGATAAAACAAGAGGTCTGATGTGTCGCTGGGGGCTTCTAGTTATCACTAAATTAAAATTGAGACCTAAAAGAACGGTGGCCGGCGTAGAGCTGCTGAACAGACGTGACGTGATACGCTGCAGCAAGTGGCAAAGATAACCATGCAGAGACCGTGATTCACGACCGCGTGCTGTTTAACCACAGAGACATGTGTCTTACATCGCTTTGTAAACCTCTGCTGAGGCGCCGTCTCGCTGTTGAGTCATAAAGAGTTCACAAGAAAACGCTGTTTATCGAGCCGTCTGAACCTTAGCAAGACGTGATGCTGTGGTTTCCTGTGAGGAAGAGGCCTGCTTCTGTTAAGAATGAGGCAATAATACCCTGTGAGTTGTATTATATTTTGTGACTCATGACATGGACTGTTTGATCAAACCCTGGGTTTGATGGGGTGCTGAGACTCGCCGTCTGCAACTCCCTCCGCTGCTGGAGAGTCCATATCAGATAATGCATGTTGTGCAGCTTAAATGTTATTGGTGAAAACTATTCTGTTGTACTTTGGAGAACTTTAAAATAGTATATTTAGTTGGGGATGTTTGCTCTCCATGGTGCTGAAGGCCTCTGTTGTGTTGAGGACTTGAGCCTCGTTTATAGTCGCTCGATATCAGAAATACATATGAACCTCAAATCGTTGCTCGTTGGCCGGTACTTGGAGTGGTTGTCCGTCACGTTAGTCCTCGGTGTTGGACTCTAGGTGAACATGATTCGGCTGTTTATAGTGGGTCCTTGATCCGCTCCTCCCTGCTGTAATGTCGGGCTTATTGTCCGAATGGCTCAGATCCTTAATCCGTGCGTTTCCATGCGACTCAGGGTTGCTTCAGCGTGGAATGTTGTGCCGCCGAGCAGCTGGGTTTTGACGTCTCACACCCTGGACCACGACTGTTACTTATGAATCTCCCGGCTTTGGGACGCGTCGGTTTCAGGATGCAGGATTATCAGTGTATTGGTATGTGGCTTCACTGTTTTATTCATATGCTTCCTGCGTCCAGCCCTGATCCTGAGGAGCGGGCTTGACCCTCAACCGTAATCTGCTGTGACTCAAAAGTGAGAAAATATATATATTTTTAAATATATTTTTTTCAGATTGTTGATTTAGTCGGGGTGAGATAATGTAGTTGTATCTATTCTCGTCATCGCTCATGATTATTTGATCGCTGCGACAGATTAGTGACCTTCTGCTGGTGCTCCCTTTAATTAGTGGCTCTCTACCTTCAGCCTGCTGTGCCGTCGGTCTGTTTTGTGGGGATATTATCATTTTAAAAGTCTGTATTCGGCGTGATATTAGCCATGTGATGGCGTGTTGAATACCATCATATTTTCCTCTAAACATTGCAGTTACACGGGCACAACACACATGGATCCGTCAGTGTATGTGCTAGTTACTAAACCAGCATTGCTAGATAATGTGTTAACTAATGTTAACCAAAACCAGCCCCATGTGTAGCGTCAGCCTCGCTTCAGGCTCTGTGCTCGTTTCAGCGTTGAATGAACAGAGGATGGAATCAGTGGCGGCAGTCAGACTTCAGACTTGGTCTGCGGATTAGGATGTAGGCTCTACTCTAATCTGTGTGTATTTGCTAAACTGTGTCCGATAAATGCACACACACACACACACACACACACACACACACACACACACACACACACACACACACACACACACACACACACACAGGCCTGTAAGCACTGTGCATGTCGGAGGTGGTGTTTTAAGGAGCAAAGTCCCAGTAGAGATGGAAGGTTTTAGGTTTGCTAAACTCTTGTTCAGTCATAAAATGTCTTTATGGTTTCAATGCGTCTGGACTTTAAACCACCGTTAAGTGGACTCTAAACGATGCACAGCAGCGTTTCCTGTCAGAAACATGCAGCGGTTTGCTGAATCGTTGAGGTGCTGAAATAAAATGAAATGAATGCACACGTTGTGTACTGGTGTCAGGGCTGTGGTGCAGTGGAGTTGTACAGAAATATCACGGACACACTCTCACAACAATATGCTTCATTGCAAGGCAGAGGTTTTTATTGAACCCAGTAGTTTAAACAGCTCCTCTGTTAGTTTGGTGCATCATTGTCAGTTACAATAGAGTATGTTTACAGTATTCAAATGCATTAAAAGACGATTCACTATGAACACCGTTACAAAAAAAGTCATCAATAAAAAGCATGAAATACTGTACAGTTTAATATCAACATTTGTGTTAATTAACAACCATGAATATTGCTTGAATTACAAGTTCTTGAATTGCTGAGTAATTAAATTCACAGTAACCTCAAAGCTTTTACAGTTTGTCAGCTCACAGCAAACACACAATCACACATTTTCAATCTTCCACTAAAGCATACAAACACACAGAAGGCTCACAGAGCTGCACAGTGCTTCACTCAGTCAACCCTGGGTAGTGACTTGCTGTCAAAGATCTACTGTAGCAACACTGTAGTGCAGTGTTTCCTCAACCACAGGCCTCCACATGACCGGGGTAACATCGTGTTTTATGTTCATTAGGAAAAGGCTCTCTCCGGGCCCTGGCTTTATAAGACTGCAGAGCACCACTGCGCCATTAAGATATGAGTTATTCAACACGCAAGTATGTCTCCTCTTCCCTTTCATGAAACCACGCCGACGCCCCGTCACTCGTCCTCTCCGGTTCACAAACGCATGATGTCGTTGTTTTTCGCAGAAATACAGCAGGTGGTTCTCGATGCAAAGACATGGAACCCTGGAGGACTGCTGCAGTGCGTTTACATATGCTGTAGTCAGCGCAAAGCTATTTCTGTTGCCCCCCCCCCCCCCCCCCCCCCCCAAGTCAGCCGAGAAGCAGCCCTGCCCATTTCAGACCAAACCCTGCAGGTTAATCCACCGAGGCCTTGAGGTTTCCTAATCATTTTAAGCTCCGGACGCATTTTAAGTAGCTCCATCCAGGCGCATGAATGCATGAATTCATGGTGGAGATAATCTACACGTTAACAAGGAATGTTATGAAATAGCAGAAACGTGGCAAGTGAAAGGAACAAAGAGGTGAAGGTTAGCTTGATTATGAGCAGTGGATTGACCTTCACCAAGAACTTATTTGCATAATCGTCCCCTTTTTTCACATTATTGCTTTCCATTGCAAAAAAAAATAAATAAAAAATGACATGTGACTATTTGAGTTAACGAGGAAACACACAGGTGGGAATTCCCCGTGTGCAGCAGCGCTCACACACTCATTTGTCTTGTAGATGTATGACTCTGGCTAACACGGTGTGTACAGTAGCCTGATGAATAGTCTGCACAATAGTTAGCATGCTTACAGCGGTCTTCATCAATAAAGATTTTAATTACTGCTCAGAATTGCTGACCCGCACACATCTTATGGTTTATGGGTTACTCTTATGGCTGCGGTGTTACTGGGGGAACAGGAAAAAAAAAACACAGAAACCCAGCAGACCAGGAAATATTTGGTGCATGGGATTACAGTTCATAGATTAATAAAAACTGTGAAGATGCTTCACAGTGTCTTTTGTAATTTAGAGTCTGAAAATAGTTCCAACTTTGAATATACTTCGGTAGAGATAGAAGAGGTGCTGAACATGCAAAGAAAGGTTTGAGTGGAGATAATGTATAAATTATAAGAATGAATGAAATGTGGGGAAAAGTCCTGATGGAAGGAAGAGTCTGGAATGGAGCGGTGTGCAGAGCAGTGTGTGACCAAACGGCAAAATCATTGAGTAACTTAACATCAATATTGCTGTAAATTAGTCTTTAAATTAAGCAAATTAAAATCCCATTAAAGGATCAGGTTATGGAGCCCCAGTGAATGAGAGAATCACATTAACCAGTGACTGATCTTGTGCCACTGATGATAACACAGACTGTGTTATGATAATAATAATAACTCAAGTTCATACATTCTTCTTATTGCTACAAGGTTATCAGTCCATTATCATCGGGTCGAGATGCGTCGCATTGCTTAACTGCTGGGTAATCAAATGTAGTATGAATAGATTAACACGGGGAGGTGGAACACACACCCTGTTCTACTCACCCGTCTGGTGTGGAGGTGTTAGAAATGTGTATTTATGGAGAGAGAGAGAGAGAGAGAGAAAGAGAGAGAGAGAGAGAGAGGTATGTGACGAAGTCGAGGCTATGTTTATTAGCAGAGGAACAAGGGGATGAGGGTGTAAACAGAGGAACTAGTGGAGAGGAAAGGGAAGATCGATGGGTACATGGATGATAGATGGATGGATGGATTAGATAAACAAATACACAGAACAGATGTGCAGAGATGTCTCTCAGTGAAGGTGAAGAGAGAGAGAGAGAGAGACTTCTGCTTCACACTGATAGCACAGACGGAATCAATGTGAAACCTCTCTCCTCCCTCTCCTCTCCATCTCCCTCCCTCTGTCTCTCCCTCCCTCTGTCTCTCCTCTCTCTCTCTCTCTCTCTCTCTCTCTCTCTCTCTCTCTCTCTCTCTCTGTCTCTCTATTTCTCTCCCTCTCTCTGTCTCTCCTCTCTCTCTCTCTCTCTCTCTCTCTCTCTCTCTCTCTCTCTCCCCTCTCTCTCTCTCTGTGGGAATTCTCTGACCCAGTTAGCTCCTCCACCAGGCAGCAGCAGAGTTATTTTTACATATTAACAGGAGACAATACTTTGTCCTCTGCCCGTCCTCCCCTCTCATCGGTATGCTTCCTTTCCTTCCTTCTGCTCCTCTCCTCCTCCATCTTAGTTCCCATCCTTTCCTCTCGCACCATCCCATGCTTTTTTCCCTCCTCTTTTCTCTATTTGTTTTTTAATTTGCTTTGATTCTTTGTCCTCCTTTTAGAGATTCCCCAAGTATCTGCTTTGTTCAGTGGTATTCTGGTATTCTTGATGGCAATATGGCCATAAAATTATGATTTTAGATATTTAGACTAAATTTAAATCTCTGAGTCAAATCTCCTATTATACTCTTGGGACTTGACTTTATTTGGTATTGTTATACTCGGTGCAATTCTCGAAGCAAAGCATCGTAGCACAACTTATTATTCGGAATTTACATTTTAATGCAAATACAGTAGTATGATATCACATAATAATAATATACAAACACATTCAAACGTGTCAGTCCTGTCTAAGTTATGCAGATGATGTTCACTTCACAATACCCTGAGAGAAAATGATCAAATCTGGTTAATCAGTGCAAAGTGTGAAACTGTTCAAATGAAGTTTATTGTAGAAAGTTTTCTATGATTTAGATAATTAAAAATAATACACATAACAGCTTCACTCATTGTGTCTGTATTCTCCTCCTCTCCTCTCTCTCCTCCTCTCCTCTCTCTCCTCCTCTCTCCTCTCTCCTCTCCTCTCTCTTCTCCTCGCCTCTCTCCTCTCCTCTCTCCTCGCCTCTCTCCTCTCTCCTCTCTCCTTTCCTCTCTCTTCTCCTCTCCTCTCCTCTCTCCTCTCTCCTCTCCAGAGAGGAAAGGGACAGAGAGTGGTTGCAGGTGTAGACAGGTCATCTATTCGCCTCCTAATGATGATGGATGGCAGGACTGCAGAGAGCAGGAGCAGGGAGGAAAGTGGAGCGATGCAGGGAGATAAAGAAACAGCCGAGTAAGAGAAGACTGTGTTTAGATGCGTGTGCTGGCGGGCAGACGGGGGGGGGGGGGGAGGGGTTTAGTGATATGTTGATCCTCAAGTGTTTATATCATTCTTGTCATCTACAGTACCTGATAGCCCACACACACACACACACACACACACACACACACACCTGTGAGGGATGCTTGCAAAATGACATCCGGTGCCTTGAGAAGCACACTTCTGAAGACACACATGCACCTTGAGCATGCATGCGTGCACACACACACACACACACACACACACACCTAATTGTGAAGTTTTCATTTAAATAAAGGTATTGTACATTTTACATTTGAGAAGTTAATAAGAAGTAGAGTCCATACAATAGAAGCCAGGCTGTTTGCTCTTTAGACATGGTGTGGATGCTGACTGTGTCGACACGTGTCGGGTCACAAGTTACACTACAGTAACTGTCTCCCTCTCTCTCCCAGCGTGTCTCACCTCCCTGCTGCCTGACAGCTTCCCGGCTCAGCCGTCCAATAGGAGTGAGGATGTAAGGCTGACGGATAGGAAGTGTTAAGACCCCGTCTGGTGGGGTTACCATGCAACACACACACACACACACACACACACACACACACACACACACACACACACACACACAGTGGTAAAGTCTCAACCTTCCCAAAGTACAGAAAAGGAGGCAGGCTGTAGCTATGGCAACCCAGGGAGAAGGGAAATGATTGGGCATGGCTTGAATTTGTTAAGTGCTACTGTAAGAAGCCTCGGGTGAGACTTAGTCACTTCTTTGGTGTGTGTGTGTGTGTGTGTGTGTGTGTGTGTGTGTGTGTGTGTGTGTGTGTGTGTGTGTGTGTGTGTGTGTGTGTGTGTGTGTGTGTGTGTGCGTGCGTGCGTGCGTGCGTGTGTGTTGCTACAAGAGTGGGTGAGAGAAACGCAAGGAGTCGAGACTTCTCTTCCTCACCCGTCTCCCTGTCTGTCTCCCTGTCTGTCTTCTTCCTGTCTTGTGTTTGAACGCTCCGTCCGTTGTCAGGCTGTTTAAATGAGAGATCTGGGTGAGCTTCCCTCCCCTCAGCGTGGTCCATGAACCTGGGACAAGACTGTGGACAGCATTCATCAGTCACTTTAACCTGCGTGGCTAATTGAATGAAATCAAATGCAGGAGGAGATACAAAGAGCAGCTGTGACATCAAATGGAGCGTAGAAGCCCAATGTTTCACCTCCTAAAATGCCCGTCCCACTTCCCCAGAGCCCAATGTGACGTCTTTAATAAGCTCGTCTTTTCTGTCACAAGTAATCAGTTCATCGATTGTTTGTTTCAGCTCTAGATAAAACACTATATGTCTATCTGTCAGCGTTTGTTGGCCGTTCCATACAAGATGTCTGAGTTGGGCCTTCTGCGCTGCATTGGTGTCAAAGGCACTTTGCCCTGTGTGTGTGTGTGTGTGTGTGTGTGTGTGTGTGTGTGTGTGTGTGTGTGTGTGTGTGTGTGTGTGTGTGTGTGTGTGTGTGTGTGTGTGTGTGTTCTGCTGCAGAATGGGTTAGTGTTGAACCACCGCTGAATGTCGACTCATTTGTGATTTTAGGGACCCACGCCTAGAGAAACACAAACCAGCACCAACTGCTGTAACATAGAGGAGGTCTTTATTGATGTCTGGAACAGAGGCGTCTCTGTAGATGTCAGATCACAACCAATGATTGGGGGCTCGCTCTGTGTGTGTGTGTGTGTGTGTGTGTGTGTGTGTGTGTGTGTGCGTGCGCGTTGCAGACTTTGTGCATGAATGTGTGAATGGATGTGTCCTCGTTCAGAACAGTGTGTGGCGGTTTTCGCGTTGGAGCCCTGGCTCAGTGTCTCACCGGCTTTGCTTGAACAAACAGAGTAACTCCAGCAGAATTGATGCGGCTGTCCGTGAACCTCCGGGATCGTTTCAGCCACAAAAAGTCCGTCCACTAGATCATTTCCCTCACACGGACAGGCTGTTCCATTTGTCTGGAGCACTCGCTCCTCTTGAATTAAAACGACGCAGTCGGCAGCGGAGGACTCCGTAGCGGCTGCATCTGCATAAGCTTCAACTGTTTTCATATTTGGGTGAAAGGAGGTCACACACAAGAATGAAGAACAACAGGCTGGACCTGGAAACTCCCCGTCTGCTCTCGGCCTCCCACGTTCTCTCTCTGAACCTCACGCTCTACCTCTTTCACCTCGCGTTAGGTGCGTAGTGGCATCTTCGCTCCGTCGCCCTTCATCGTCTTATTTCACTGCTGCATTCTGCGATCTTGTACACACTTCTGTCTTCACTCCCACCCCCCACCGGCCAAGGCTAAGTCAGTGGAGCTCTGCGGGCCGGCCTGCCTCACCTTGGATACATAGAAGCGGAGAATTCCAGGGCTTCCTCCGCTGTGTTCACATGTGTGCTCTGACACGCGTGTGCCTTTATGGGCTGAGAGAAGGCTTTGTTCCTCTTAGGTAAGTGGTTCTCTGTGGACTGCAGTCTTTCTGTGCTCCATTTGCTGGTGGTCTGTCTTCCTATCTGGGACTTTTTAAAGTGTCTGTTTACTCACACCTCGGGCTGGGCGAATGCTCCAACTCGCTATAAATCACCGGCGTGTATGCGAGAGCATCACCGTAATGAAAATGATTTGTGACGGAGATTATCTGGATTAGGATTACGTGTAATATTTTCAAATTGAGAACGAGGTTGGGCGTACTCTCTCGCATCATAATTACTTTTGAGGGTGTGTGAGTATTACAGTGGGATTGTCCTTTTTAATTTTACCTCGCAAATTGAATAGCAGAACTAATTTAGACTTAAGGAGTGATCTATTATGCTTTTATGAAAGCACTCCGGTGTTTCACGGCGAGATCAACTCATGTGCTTCCCGTGACACGTCAGTCTCACTCGGGTTCAACGCTGAAGAAACACTCAATGGCCAAAGTTCCACTCACTGACCAACACGCTGTACTGAAGCAACACAGGGAACCTGAGAAATCGCTGACTGGACGGTAGTACGGCTTCAGTGAATCAATGACTTACATTTCTTTTAATGTAAATTAGGCCTGTCCTAAATCAAAGAAACTGGAAAAATGGTATTAATGTGTTGGAAATAAGTCATTCAGCATGAATAAAGCATAAAAAAATGACAAATTGACTAAATCATTTCTTGTAAATTAAAGCCAAAAGGGCCGATTAGTTGACTAATTGACTAAGAGCGGTCGTGTGAATGTATATTTAAACGTCCATCGTTGCAGAGCTGACAGTAGCGGTGATGTCACAGTATGGGAGTTTCATAGATTTGAAGATGTTGAATGGTTTCAAAGTTTGCTTTAAACATGCATTGTGTTCACTCTTCATTAGGTTCACTATGAGTGCCTGTGGTCCACCGCTACCGGCTAAAGGCGACATCGCCACACATTACACTGCGAGGGCTGGCGCTGATTAAACAGCCTCCCTTTAATCAGGAGCTCTGTGGCCGTTTGAAGGTGAAGGTGAAGGTAATGTGAAGGCACCTGCGCTCCGAGAGCACAAAGCTCTGACAGCGTGAAAGGTTGAGATGTATCCCGTGGATCCAGGGGCTTGTTGGCGAGAGTCGCTATCTCATTCTCTCATTCACGTGTGAGGAAATGAACTGCTGAGCACCTCGCTTTATTCAAGGAGGCAGAGGAGAGAGATGCTCTCGCCTGCCTCTGGATCCTCAAACAACATTATTTTTATGTTGACACGTGCGTTTTTCAGTTACTTTTCTCCCAGCTTGTCTGATTTAGAGAATGCGATCGAGGCCACTGGCAATCTGTCACTAATAAGATGAGTGTCTCGCAGGTTGTGTTTTATGCACCGAGTCTTTTTTTACCATCTACCGCAGAATAAAGTGATGTCTTTGTTTACGCTCCGCTGCACTGCTGCGTCCCAGTTTGACGCCTCGCGTCTTATTTCTCACTGGCGGTAATGGTTTACAAATGAGATGTGAAGGATCGGCAAATTAGATAATGCTGTCGGCTGAGGGTTTATTTTTCTTCCTCTGTTGAGAAGGCGTGTCAGTCGCTGGAGACCGCTGTCTGTCAGCACGTCTCCACTAACCCCCTTCAGGAAGAAGACAGACAAACCTGTGATTTGAGCTTTTTATATATTCTTTATCTTTAAACTGACTCACTGCGCCTGTTAGAGGTGTGAAAAATGAGGTTCAAGCCTCAGCTACATTCCATACTTTAACCTAATAAATCTGCCAGATTTCCTGTGAAAAACAACTATATAAAGATTATCTTTAGATATGATATCATCTCTCAACACAGCGGGCCTTTATAGCGTGTATGCTAATTCCTTATTGAATATGATGAACGGTTTATAATATCTGCTGGTATCAAACTGCAAGGACTAAAACAGATTGCCGACTTTTTAGTTTTAGTTTGATGATAAAAAAAAAAATCATTTTCATTTATGATTTGCATGCGATGGTGATTTTAAACATATACAAGAACGGTCACACCGTCACATCTTGTTTGCCATCTGCCAAGGTTTTCCTAAACAACGTATATAAATATATAAATCAAAACGGTGTACTTATATGGAATGAGTCAGTGACAGTCTAAACATTACTCAAATAAGTACATTAAAGAGTTTACAAGAGTTTATCAGAAAGAGTATTTTAAGAAATAATCATGAGCATGATAAGGTATTATTAAAACTAACTACCATGGTGTTGACTCTACAGGAAGGAATTGTGTGTGTGTGTGTGTGTGTGTGTGTGTGTGTGTGTGTGTGTGTGTGTGTGTGTGTGTGTGTGTGTGTGTGTGTGTGTGTGTGCCAGAGTGAATAGTCCGTGACTGGGAACCAGTTTGCCTTGATGGCGTTGCATCTACACCGACCAACACCCTCCTCAGTTATGTGCTGTTGAAGGAGGTGCGACTGCTCCCTCAAACAACAAACAACACTCTGACACCACAGCACTGCTGCGCTTTGATTTTCTTGATTTTCTTGGCTGTGGGGCTGATGTTTGTAGGAGGGTGCACCGCCGTCTGCTCTTTGTATCAGGTTTGTCAGGATCATCACAGGGAGGGACATGTATCACGTGTTATTTACTGTATTTTACGCATTGTAAAGCACTATATACGGATACGGATTATTGCCGTTTCATGCGTTTCTTAGCTCCACTCATAAATAATGAGCAGAGCAGTTTGATATTTCCCAGTAGTCCAGCAGAGAGGGTTGTTCTTATTGATTTACAATATTGCAAATTAAACCCAACAAGATAATTTAATTACGGGAGCTCATTCATCCGTTAATGGTGCCGAAAGATGTTTTAGCTAATAGAGGAAAGAGGACAATCTAAAAAAAAAAAAACACAACTTAATGAGACTAATGTTCATAAGTAAAATGTGAAAAAGATGATACCGCATTGATTAACAGCGCAGGCAGTTCTTAAGTGTCACTGTGGCTTTGTTTCATAGTTAAATCTCCAGTGACTATGAGAACGGTCGTTAGGACAATGAACAGAAGCAGCTGAAACCAATCAGTGTCGGCTCCACAGGAAGGGTTGCCAGGTTGAGAAATTGGGATCCTTTCTGAGAAATTGGCAATTCTTTGTTACAACTTTTTAACATACGGCAAACGGCAAAACTTGCGAAATAAATACATTTTATTATTTCTTGCACTATGACTGCTGCCAGCCTGCCAACCACTTTTAAAAGTCAGCGTTGAGGCCTGCCAATTATTATAATATTCAACTGTTCTTCTTTTACAAATGTAGTCCATGCAGAGTAGTTAGGTAGTACATCATGTCACATTTAATTTAAAGTAAGCCACTCTCTCATGCTGGGCATATATACGAGAAGACCCTACGCTTCAGACCAGCTCCGGGTCTTTGGGAGAATTCAGCGGACATGACTAACAGGCGGCTTCTCTCAAAGTCAGTCATGTCCTTCAGGAAGAAAGTCCAGCATCCTCTGAACCTCTGTTGTACACTGCTGCGTGTTCCAGACTCCCTCTCTGTGATCTGTTGGCATGGAGAGCAAATGTGGAAAATGGAATCGATGTTCCATGCGTGTGTTTATGTAGCGGCTCATATGCAAATGAGAAAGGGAGGGTCCCACTTTCTCTGCAGCGACAGGGTCTCAATTTTCCGGTCAGTGAGTGTTTACACACTTCTGTTTCTTCTTCCACAAGTCATTTATTTCACTTCCTGTCCCTTCTTATAAGCTCTTCTTTGAGTCTCCTCTTTTTCTTTTCTTTTTTTAATATTATTTTTCATTTTCCTAGCACCTGGGCCCTGTGTCCTCTGCCCTCGCTCGTTCTCCTCTGGCCTTTCTGATGCTGTTTTCAGGAAGAAGAGGGACAAGCACTTTCAAAATGAGGGTCTGCTGTGTGCACAAGCCATTCAGTCATACTTCAAGGCAAAATAAGTACTCTTATTGCACAGAGAGTAAATATACTCTTAGCTAATGGAGGTTGTAGTCTTTCAACCTCTCATCTTTAAGTGTCTGCTCACTCCCCCCCCCCCCCCCCCCCCCCCCCCCGGTACCTCAGATGGATGGCAGTGGAGTGTCACTCCGTGCACACGTTTGTGTTTGTGTGAGTGCCGTTGTATGAGGACACATTTTAATCTTTAGGTAAACGAGTATATCCTTATTTGCGCCTCTATTTACTCCTTCTGTGACGTTCTGTTTCCCTGAAGCTGAACATGATCCTTAAGTGCTGTCGCGCTGATGCTAACTGACCTTTTTGAACCTCCGTCTTCTCAGGTACCGAACCCTGACCCGCTCTGACATCGCGACTCCAGACAGACGCGCGCCGGCTGACGGACGCTGAATTTGAAGTGGGCAGATAAACAGATTGGAGGCAAGAGGGGAGGTGAGTGAATAGAATAACGAAGTCCACTCGTATGTCTCTCCGCCCGTGTATCTCTGTGTATCTGAATGAACGGGTTCATCCTGTGGTCCGGTGCTCAGTGTTCTAGATGACCGCCGAGGTTGCCTTCACGTTAGACACCGCTTTGTATCACAGCTGGTCAGGGGGCCTGTGGTCCAAGTGGTTGTGGAGTTCACTCGCTGCTTGGGTAAACTGCCTACTTATGTATGTTAAGTAGCTTTTATGCAATTCACCCAGCGGCCTTCCCCCGCTGTCATCTCAGTGGGAGTGTTTTGGGGTCTGCCTGTGTGTGTTTATGTGTAAATAATTGATTGCTGTAGAGGTTTTTAGTGGATCGCTGGCGAGGCAGAAAAAGATGCTCCTCGGTGTGCGTAACATTACTGCAACATGTCTGCTGCTGCTCACTGGACAATCATCTGTAGCTTCAGCCCTGGTTTGTGTTTTTGGAACAGATTCAAGGTAATAAGCCAGACAGCGTTTTTCTGGTTTACTCCCTCTTGTTGTCACACTTTTCTCATCCGCTATTTTCTCCACTCTCGTTTCTTTTTCAGTTTTCTCCGCTTATTTATTTCTCTCGCTCGCTCGGCCTTCTATCACTAAATGTCTTTATTTCTTTCTGCCTCCTCGGTGCTTCCTCTTCCTGTGTGTCATCCCTTCTGTCTTTCTTGCCCCTTAGCCGCAGTGTCCTTGAGAAAGCAGTGACTTTGCCGGTGAGCGCAGCAGAGCGCATCACACACACACACACACACACACACACACACACACACACACACTCTCTCTCTCTCTCTCTCTCTCTCTCTCTCTCTCTCTCTCTCTCTCTCTCTCTCTCTCTCTCTCTCTCTCTCTCACACACAAACATTTGGTTGGTCCATGGCAACACTGTCAAGCAGAACCAGCCCTTACAAGTCTCTTCCCTTTAGTCCTCATGAATAATTCATGAGCAGTAATGTTGCCTGTACTTTATGCAAATATTGACAAACCTATTGCAGAGAAAAAAATGAGACAGGTGTGTCCTGTGTTCGTCCACAAACTGCTGATAAAGTAAAATACCTCAAAGTCATGGCAATCTAGAGTGTTCCCAAAAATCAGCTGTTCAGAAGGAAGTGAAAGGGAGTTAATAATCAGTTTATCTTTATTAATGCTGAGCCCCATTGATGATAAGTCACATAAAACATGACTCAGAGTCCATTCAGAAGTCCACCAATAACTCATCCTTTTTGTCTGTTGGTTAGATGATGCAGACATTTCATAAAACTGGATTTGATGCACAAGTTCAATTACTCTTCCTCGAGGTTCGTTACAGAATCCCGACAAATTGCCCCTCAGGTGATACCGCGGTTCGCCTGCCAGCGTGGGAACACAACCCCTCTGTGCCCTCCCCCTCATTAAAGGCGCCCTCCACTAATCTTAGATCATGACGGACCATTGTCACAGTTTTCCGTAGCTTTTGAAATATAGATGGAGTCTGATTGTCTGCTTGTAAGATGAGACGTTATCGTCTCTCGATGCCGTTTGTTCTCGTCGGTCTCTGTTTTCCGTTGGAGTTCATAGAGGGCGGATTGGGTCACAGCGTTTTTTTCCTGCTGCCTTACGTGTTTTCTGTTGGAGATCGAGTGTCCTGTGGTTACCTAGCTGCAGTGCTGCAGTTTATATACGGGACAAGTGTTTTTGTTCCTGCATCTTGAAGGTTTAGATGAGTCACATTGAAGTTGTATTATATGTTAAGTACAGTACTTCATGCAATTTACAGTTTACAGTTTTATCACCACCGTCATTAAAACAATGCTGCAGTGACAATATATCGTTGCCGCCATGTTATCTCTCTCTTTGTCTCTCTCTCTCTCTCTCTCTCTCTCTCTCTGTGTGTGTGTGTGTGTGTGTGTGTGTGTGTGTGTGTGTGTGTGTGTGTGTCTCTCACTCTTCCTCATGTTTGTCCCACGTTCAGCTGAAAATGCTTCCGTAGCCATGGCGACCAATCCCGAGGGGAAAAGTTGATGCTGAATCTCTTTCTCACTTTGCTTTTCTCTTTTGTCTCATGCCATCTAATGCTGTACACACTTACACTTACACACATATACACACACACATATACACATACTCATACACACACACACACACACACACACACACACACACACACACACACAAACACACATATACTAGCATGCCAGAATCTAAAAGCAGAGGAGACGCAGTTTATGAGTCACATGTTGTTTTGGTTCTCTTGGCGTAGATTGTGAATGTAAAATAAGTAGGGCTGGGTATCAGCAATGAATAACTTTATTTATAAGTAATATAATGTAGGTTACCAGGTACAAAGTATCAAAACGTCTCCAGTCAATTGATAGCTGCATTGGATCGATAAACGGCGATCAAAATGAATGCAGTGGTGGTGGCATTCAACGCTTCCATTCACATGACTGGTGTCTACTGCATGGCTGAGAAACAGTTAACCCAGGGACACAGTTAAGGGACCTTTTCCTCTGTTTTCTACACTTCCTTTCTTTCTTTGCTGCTCGTTAGTGACCGTGACTGTTACAGTTGACCTTTTGGAAATTTAACACTCGCACAAAAAAAGAGTCTGGAGGAGAGAACAGAAATGTGTGTGTGTGTGTGTGTGTGTGTGTGTGTGTGTGTGTGTGTGTGTGTGTGTGTGTGTGTGTGTGTGTGTGACCATGTGGGTTTCTATGAGGTATTTTTCATTAGTTTTGTTTGAGTTTCTCTAGTAACTAGTCCTTCCTTATTAATGGAATGATCTTTTGATGTCTGGTTCTAATGGAGGCAGCCTTGGGACAGACTGGAGATTTAAAAGTGCAGGAAATACAATTTAGTGAATTAATGATAATTAATGGTTAATTATTAATGACAAGTCCTGTCCCTGTGGCTCCGTAAAGTTTGTTTTAATATTAATATGAAACATTTTGTTATAAAGTGCGATGAAGACAGTTGAAATTAATCATTTCAGTCATGGCTCCTCGGGCTTCACTTCATCCCTTCTTTCTATCCTAACCCTCCTTCACATCCTCTCACTTGTCTTTTCTTCCTCCTGCCTCCCCTTCCTTCCTTCCTTCCTTCCTTCCTGTCTCCACCTTTCTCCGTTCATCCATGTTTCCCGCTTCGTTCTGCTTCTCTCCCGTGCCGTTTATATTCTTTTCCTCGCTCGCCTCCCTTTTTCTTCTGCTTTGCGCGTCCTTCCTTGTGGCTCTATTATTCTTATCTAAATCAGGCACACCCTGTCGTTCTCTCTCCTTTATGTCATCCTGATTTCTATCTTCCTAATCTCTCACCCTCCACCTCCCACACTAACGCATCATATTCCACTGAACTCCCTCTCTTCACCACACATACACCTTTTCCATCTCCCTCATTCTGTTCATTTATTGCCTTTTACCTCTCTTGTTCTCGTCTTTCTAACCTCCCTTACGCTTTTCCTCCCACCGGTCACCCACTTAAATCCTGCCTTTCCTCTCTCTCTCTCTCTCTCTCTCTCTCTCGCTCTCTCTCTCTCTCTCTCTCTCCCTCCCTCTCCCTCTCCTTCTGTCCCTTCCTTGCTCCCACTCGGTCTCTCCGTCTTCTCACCAGAGTCGGAGAGGCCGACAGGAAGGAAGTGTGTAATGAAACGGCCATATCTAGCACACTGCCCAAATTGACCTGGAATGAATGGAGTCACTGATCGGCTGAAGCTGTGCAGATGAAGAAGTGGGGGGCGGGGAGATAAGAGAGAAGCTGCCTGATGTAGTACGGAATGAGAACACAAACATGTTTAATTTGTGTATGTGTGTGTTTACTCGGGGCTGTTATTACATTACTTGTGAGCTGTATTTGAAATAATAGATGTGTGCAGAAGAACAACTTTCTCCTGCTGCGTTCTGCCTTAAAATCCATACTTGGCAAAGTCCATGAATTCAGTGACTTCAGCTGAAGGAGGAAGCAATCTGTATTCAGGAGAATTTCTTCTCTGCTGTTTGAGCAGAGGAGTGAGACGCAGACCGGCTCGGCAACAGCTAAAGAGAGCGAAAGTTAGAGACGCACGGACAAACGGAAAGAGACAGAACGATGGGATGCATCCCCTCCAAAGTCACTGAAGTTGTTTATTAACGATGTCACTCTGAGTGCATCCTGTAAAAATTAATTTCTTAAAAACACTTGATCCTTCAATGTGATTTGGCTTTCGTAATGCACGACGCTAATCTGCTCATCTGCCACCGCCGGCCACACTACTGCTTCTATTAATGAAAATGGACAGAGAGAGAGAATGGACACACCACTGGGATGTCAAGCACTACTGTAGTGTGTGTGTGTGTGTGTGTGTGTGTGTGTGTGTGTGTGTGTGTGTGTGTGTGCGTGTGTGTTTGACAGCTTGCCTGCCAGTGTGTGTGTTGTGGGGTAGAAGCCCATTAGGGAATTGGTCCACATCTGGACGACCCTAGCTGTCCTCATGCGCTCACACATCGTACTGTAACACATATGCTTCAGAACAACAGCGTTCCGTAGACGACCACCACTGATGATCAGTCGGCAATTCACGCCAAATAATTGAAGAGAGCCGTTGTGATTTCTCTGTGACCCGTTTTAACCTCGCCTCAAGCCTTGGAGCTCATTGTTTCAACATGAAGATAGTTTAAGGGGGTTTAAGGGAAACACTAAATACAATCCACCTTCAGAGATTCTACACATTCTACATGGATTCTTTCTGTCTCCTACCGTAACCGTGAATGAGTGCTGTGTGTCAGTAGCACTCTTTGTTTTGCTATTTATTAATTTGTTTATTTGTGTATTTATTAATTATTAATCTGTAAAAGCGTCAGTAGGATGCAGCGAACACGCACACTCCTTTTTGGCATTACTTGCGTTTATGTGATAAGTTGTTTATAACCACTTACATATTCACAAACCTGCTCGGACAAACAAACACACACACACACACACACACACACACACACACACAGACACACACACACAGGGGTGGGAGTGTTACAGCTTTGTGTGTTGGCAAACATGAGCTTAGCAGTGAAGAGCCTTTCAAGCAGGATTAAGCTGCGAAGTGTCAATGGATCAGACAACTAGGCCAAAGACCACTAGGATATCACTTACACTGCAACTATCAGCGTCAGTGTGTGTGGACAGAAGTATGTAAAGTAGTGTGGTAGATTAATGGTAAAAAGCACACACACACACACACACACACACACACACACACACACACACACACACACACACACACACACACACACACACACTGTATGCACATTCTTCTTACAGACTATGGACTGTGGAGCCTCGGCAGAGCCCTGGCAGCACCATCTGTTCCTGCTGAAATCAGCACAGCAGGAGCCTACCAACACACACACACACACACACACACACACACACACACACACACACACACACACAGTTGCAGCATGCTTCAGTTCTGGCATAGTGATAGTCTATTTATTCCCCACGCTGACGCAGGACACTATTCAATTGTGTGTGTGTGTGTGTGTGTGTGTGTGTGTGTGTGTGTAGCAGTTAAGTTTTCAGTTAAAAGTAAGGTAACCCATGGAGATGACAGGTGTGTCTGAGATGACTAATGCTATGCTAATTTTAAGATGATGCGGATGCACAAATGTAGATAGGTAGGTAGATAGATAGTCGGTCAGCCAGTCAGCAGGAGCTACACACACACACACACACACACACACACACACACACACACTGCTTTTCTGCATTTTAATAATCGACCGAGGGGAGTTGTGCGCCCCTGTCAATGTTATCTATTTCCCTTCCAGAAGCAACATCAGCGTTTCCTCTGCTTTCTGCCATCTCATCAGTACTCTGTGGTCTGACCTCCTCTGGCCTCCACCTGCCTCCATATTGTAGCACTCTAAAACATATACAGGGCTGTGGAGCTTACATTTTAGACTTCAAGTTGACGATCACCGGGAAGCCAGATGCCTACAAATAGAAGACGTGAAAATGTTACCTAAAAGGAGCTCATCAGCGATCACCGATTAGAACGGTCATTCATCCTCGTCTCATCACAAAAGAAAATATAAACAAACGCAAACAAATAAGGATGACAATCGCATGTAATGACAGACGTACTGACGATGAACGACGATAAAACAGCAGGAGAACACAGGAGAAGGAGGAGGGCTGAGATGAATTGGAACAGACCAGGTGTGTGAGTTGAGATCAGTGGGGAAATCAGCAAGGTAGTCTCTATGAGAAGTAATTGCTTTTACAGAATTACAGAAATCTAGTCCGCCGTTGCATAAAAAGAAAAAGAAAAAAGAATTTGAATGTTAACGTGAATGGAACTATTCAATTTGCATTCCCCTTCACTCTCAGGTTTAAAAGCAGCGGGGCTCGTTGTTCCGAGGAGCGGAACCCAGCGCTCCAGTTTTAAATTCATCTTGTGAAGTTTGAATGTGCCAATTCCTCACAGTGATGTCAAGCAGCAGTTGGCAGTTGTTCCGCCTGTTGTCACACCTGTTAATTAATCTCCATGCCAAGTGCTCAACAATTGCAGCGTTGTCGGGAAACGGACAGAGAAAACAAAACGGAAGAGAAAATAAATCAATCAATAAGGGAGGAGCAGACTGGAGAAAGGAGAGAGAAAAACAGACCCATTGTTTACCGTGCGTACAGACGCCTTTGAGAGGAAGGCAACGAAGAATTAACATCATCACGACACACATGCAGTTCATCCCTGAGACCACATTCCTGATGTCCTTTGTTCCGATATCCTTAAAGCATGTGTCTATGGTGCTGCATAGTTCTGCATTAATGAGACATAATGCAGACGATATCCACAGCATGTCACTTCCTCCTGAGCGCGCCTCGCTGTGTAGGCTGTATGGTAAAGAGGCTCGTGCGTTCTTTGTATCGTGGCTGTTTCCTGTACCTTGTGGTGTGTTTGTACGTGGGGGAAATGTGAGAGTTTGTGGTCAGGAAGACAATTTGTTCTTGGGGGGGAAAAAAAACAGCATTTTTGCAGTTATTTAAGTTCAGTCTCAAGATCTGTGAGACGGTTAACAAACTGGCTTCTTTCTCTGACTACTAACTCCTCCATTACATCCATATCAAAGGAGCTTCTCACGACCACTCTCTGTTTCCTGGTTAGCATTGCTTTTTACTTTGTTGTATTGCTTCTGCTGGTAGGTTCATAACCCAAGGATTGGATTTCCATCCTTCTCTCGTACAGACAGTCGAGGGTGATCTCACCGTTGCACTTCCAGGTTCTCTCAGACACCTCAGGGTTCTACTCGGTGTTGGTCCTCGTTCACAGAAAGCTTGAACAGCTACTGGAACAGGCATTCCACTCATACTTTTGATGACTGGCTGATTCTTTTCGCAAAGGAATGCCTGACCTCCTACGCTATGCGAGCTCGTAAAGCCTTGACAGTGAACTAGCAAAGGCGACCTTACACTCGGCTTATCTGGGCGTACCTCTCAACTCTCAACGGACTACAGCCTCTTACTGTGGCTGTGGGGCAAGCTTACTGGAGCCTCCACAGGACGTGCCCCTCACATCTGGATAAATGGTCTCCACATACTGCACACCAACAAGAGGGCTCAGCGTGTCCAACCTCTGCCTCCGGCCCTAAAACAATAAAAGGAACGGTGTATCGAACCAAGAGGCTTCCTCTGTTTGACTGTTTCCTTACGCTAGACTGTCGTTATCCACATTTTCACACCCTGGATATTGTTATTCTCTTTTTCTTCTTCTTCTTCTCATGACTCCTTATCTACAAAGGAAGTGCTTCCTTAATTCTAGAAAGGTACGGGAGTGAAGAAATGTTTTCTGGAAAGGAAATTATGGGAAGAAAAAAAGCCTTCTGAAGCCGAGGTGACACTGCATAACTGGACGGTTTGGGATCACATTGTCACTAAGTTGCATTGGTAGTTAATGAGGATGTTCCATTTCGTTTTGTTTGCATATTTGTGGCGCTTGTTATAGTTGTGACATCATGACGGAATTAAATTGTCACGGAAATCCTGCAACTGGCAAGTAGTCTTTGCTGCTCTCCTTGTGCAAATGTTTTTATTTTTATCATAACTACCTTCTATCAGCATGACTGTGAGCCGTTGTGGCAACAAAAGAAGACCCTCGGCCCTGCTTTCTCCAGTCTTCTTTGTCAGGCAGCCTGTTTGAAGTCGAGTCTGTTAAAGTCTGCTGTACTTCAAGCGTTTTAGCTGCTCCGTTGGCAGCTCAGAAAAGATAAAAAAAGGCCGAGTGGAAATAAGGAAACAGATGAGGAAAGTAGATGAATAGTAAAGATTGTGTGGAAAACGGACATGTGAAGAAAATACACGAGTGTGTAGAGAACAATTCAGTATTTACTTTTACATCTTCATGAAGAACAGAGACAATATTCTTCTCGACCGTCTCCTTTCACCACTTTGAAGCTTTTCCATGCAGTCAAAAGAAGAGCTTCATAAAGGAGACTCTTTCTACCTCTATCTCTGTCCCAGCATGCCTCTCTCTTCCTGTAACGCCGTCGATATTTCTGACCGCTTGTCTCACCATCTGTCTCTATCTGTCTGACCCCAGCAGAGAAACAGACATCGCAGTCAGCTATAGCACCTGTTTACACGATGCACGCTCTTCACAGCAGAGATAGTTAGAGAGAGGCGTGATTCTGCATCCATTCTCTTTAATGTGTGTGTGTGTGTGTGTGTGTGTGTGTGTGTGTGTGTGTGTGTGTGTCCAACGCATCAGCACACACTTTTGCAGATGTTTTCCCAGATGCAAACATTATGGCACTAATAACCCTGGAGCCAGCCCCACACAAGTCGGCACTGATACAACACAGAGGCGACTCACACTGTCGAACAAGCGGCCTTTGAGGTGTGTGATGAATGTTCTCAACAGGATCAGAAATAGCTCTGGTGAGAAAAGCATTTCAATGAGAGCAAAAATACTTTACCCAAGAATAAAAAAGAGAAAAATCAACAGTTGAGCTCTAAAATAGCTTCAGACTAACATAACAGCCAGAAACATCAGCCATATTTACACCTGCTCAAGGTTAGCTTCACAGCGCTGCTTCATTGGAGTGCATGGAGACGTCTTTACGGAGGAGCTGGAGGGAATCCACAGAGCTGCAAGTACCTACCAAAGCCTGTTACCTCATTACGGGTTCCTCAGCCTCTGCCTTTCATCTTACTGTATCTGTTCTGGTTTTGGGGTTGTCTGCCCATCCGTGTGTCTGTCGGTCGAATTCTCGTTAACGAGATATCTCAGGAACGCTTTCAGTCAATTCCTTTGCATTTGGCTCAAGCCTCTACTTGGACTGATGGTCAAGGTTCATCTCTGAAGGACACAGTGTGGTGCAGTTAATGGTGTCAACTGAAAGAAGCTTGAGTTTACACCACAGGATTTAAGTGTCGATAAGTCATATTTATTAATTAATTTATATTCATTGATATGATGATTGAGGGAAAATTATTCACCGGCAACTTTGAGAATCAATGAATTGTTTGAACCATTCACCGAGACCAATCGCTGGTTTGAAAGTGGAAATCTGTTGCTTTTCTTTGATTAATATTTGGGTTACCTGAATACCTGAATATATATTTTTGGGGTTTTTGGACCGTTCGGTAAAACAAGCAATTTGAAGACATCACCTTGGGCTTGAGTACAAAGCAAACCAGTGGACTCTGTTTGTGCGAGATGATATCTTATCCGGCACACTTAAGTTGTGGCTGTATTCCATTGGTCCTCCAGCTACCCGTGCATGTAACCATTGGAGACCCTTTCACTGGCGAAACATTGACAGAGTGTCTTGAATTGTGATGTGGACGAAACACTTCCGACATCATAATCTCATTGATCATCAGTTCAAAACGTGCCGACCGATGATCTGATCGCAATATAAAGCAGATAAACAAAACCCTAAAAAGGCGACGCATTGAGCAATAAGCTCCTCCGACACTAATTAGCACACTCTCTGGCTTTTCCGTCAGTCCTCTGTCTCCCTTCGCTCCGTGTCTTCCACTGCTCATCTTCATTTGATGGTTATCAGATGAGAAAGGTGTAAATTGCTGCTCAGAGCCATCTCAGCAAAATTCTCCGTCTCCGGTATCTCTCCTGTGGCGTGCAATCACTTCCCTTCCCTCGTTCCTCATCCTCTGCCTGAATCCTTTCATCTCCGGAGGGAAAATGGGACGTTTTCACCGACTGTTGGCGCAGGAAGGACACAGCACAGGTGTGTGTTTCCTTATGCATAAACTTCGAGGCAAGGCAAGTTTATTAGTACAGCACATTTCAACAACAAGGTAATTCACAGTGCTTCACATAAAACCATTGAAAGCATCAAAACATAAGGCGAAAGGAAAGGAGATTTAAAAACAATTAAGAACATTTATTGAAACATTAAAAACAGGAACAGTCATTAAAACATTAAAAAGCAGTTAAATACAGTAGTAAAATGCAGGAGGTTCAAGTTCAGTTAAAGGCAGCAAACAAACAAAGGACTTTGTTCCAGATGTGTGGAGCAGAAGAACTGAACGCTGCTTCTCCGTGTTTAGTTCTGACTCTGGGAACAGAAAGCAGACCGGTCCCAGACCACCTGAGGGGTCGGGATGGTTCGTGAGGTAGCAGCAGATCCCTGAACCATTCAGTGCTTTATAAACCAGCAGCAGGGTTTTAAAGTCAACTCTTTGTTGGACAGGAAGCCAGTGAAGACCTCAGAACTGGAGTGATGTGATCCACTTTCCTGGTCTTAGTGAGGTCTCGAGCTGCAGCTTTCTGACTGACTTTTTACAGAGACCTGTGAACGCACCGTTACAGTAGTCCAGTCTACTGAAGATGGACACGTTTTTCCATATCCTGTTGAGACATAAGTCCTCTAGTCCTTGATATGTTCTTCAGGTGATAGGAGGCTGGTTTTGTGATGGTCTTGATGTGGTGGTTCAGGTTGAGGTCTGAATCCATAACTACACCTAGACTTCTGGTTTGTGGTTTTTAACGTCAGTGATTGACGCTGAGCGCTGACTTTCAATCGTTCATCCTCGGTACCAAAAACAATGACTTCTGTTTTATCTTTGTTTAACTGAAGAACATTCTGGCTCATCCAGTTGTTGATTTGTTCAATGCATTTAGCCAGTCCCTGTATGGGATTATAGTCTCCTGGTGATATAGTTATGTAGATGTGTGTGTCGTCTGCATAACTATGATAACACACTTTGTTGTTTTCCATAATCTGAGCTAGTAGAAGCATGTAGATGTTGAGGGGGAAATATATTCAATAACTATGAAACCAAATTGAGGTGATGGCGCCTGTGTGTGTGTGTGTGTGTGTGTGTGTGTGTGTGTGTGTGTGTGTGTGTGTGTGTGCGCGCACATGCTAATGTCGATGAGCCACCACCAGTGTTAATGAGGCAGGGCCTCTGCCAGTTTTCCCCTCATCCTTTCTGCTCTGGAGAAAAATTCAAAATCCGTCATTAATGTCCCACCAGAACGGTGTGAAGAAGAGAGAAGAAGAAAAATGGAGAGTGGATACTGGTGGGAGGCTTACATAAAGAGCTGGCGGAGAGGGGGGATGCAGGGGGGAATGTAATAATTGGTCAGCTTGAGCCCAAGGAAGACAAATCCACAAGAGGATTTCTGAGCAGGCAGGCGACGCGTCGTCCTGCGTGTGAGAACACGGTCCTCTCAGTCGCCCTCAGTCCCAGGGGGAGACAGAGGAGGACGGGTACACCGGAGGACACATGTTGTTGTTCAGAAGATCCAGGGCTTCGTTTAAGCTCGGATTCAGACAACACAAGCACTCTATTTTTGTTCTGTTGTATTACTTTAGCGCGGGTGTATTTTTCAGTCGCGTACACATGGTTTTAATTAACGGAAAATGAGAAGGAAAAAGTGCCACGAGAGAGAAACAAAGGGAGGGAATTGGTGTTGTTGTTGTTGTTCATCACTGAATTGTTCCGATAATGAGAATCGAATGGGGGGCTGGCACGTTGTTATTATGCTTCTTGGCAGGGTGTCTGTGTCTGTGTCTGTGTTTGTGTGCACTATAATATAGTGTGCATGTACAATCCTAAGTGGCCAGGCCAAGCTGGAAGAGAGCTTTAACCCCCTCAGGCACAAAGTGTTGGCTGTAAGGTAAACTGGCAAAAGCACAGACACAGACACCGTCGCTGCCAGCTGCGCTGAGGAGGTGTCAGGCCAGTGGCTCAGAGAAGGAGACCTGCAGAGGAAATGAGGAGCAGCCCTCCGGTGGAGCTCAATATATGCCATTCATGTTGTTTATCCCATCCCCCTCTGTCCCTTTACACCACTTCGTATTCTCCTTCTAGTTCTGCTCTTTGTCTCGTTTTTTTGCCGCTCACCTATGTGCTCCTGTTGGTGCACATCTCACTGACCTTTCTTTAACTACTCCGTGCGTCTCCTCTCTCTCTCTCTCTCTCTCTCTCTCTCTCTCTCTCTCTCTCTCTCTCTCTCTCTCTCTCGCTCTCTCTCTCTCGTTCCCTCTGGAGCCCGCTGAGCGTTCACTGAGAGGCTGCAGCTTCACCTCCATTTAATCCCCCCACCCCCCAGCAGGTCCGCTCACCAGCATTCGCATGCGTGTTTATCTTTTCGGTCCCCCGACAGCATCCGGCTAGAAACCTGGATGTATGTTCAGTAGTCTCAAGGTGGTGAGACGCTCTGCACATAAGAGGTGGTGTTTATTTATCAGGTAGAGCGTATGAAAAAGGAAACTGTCATTGATAGTCCTGTAAGGTGCAGAGCTGCAGTCTGGTGTCTGTGATGGACCCTAATAGACGTATGTGGACGAGTGTCTGTATTGTTTTCCGTAGCAGCGCAGTGTCTGCTTCATCGAATGGGTTTCTGATGAAACTCAAAATGCAGCAATGAGTGTTTATTTTGGAGGCTATTTTTTTTTTTTTTTTAGATTAAACGATGAGCCAATCAACAGAAAATGTATCTGCTCATATTTTTTTTTATAATTGATTAAATAATTTCAATGATTTATCATGCAAATCTGACAGACATTTGCTTGTTTGAGCTTCTCCAAAGTGAGGGTTTTATTTTATTATAAGTGGAATATCTTTTGGTTTTGGACTTTTGCTCCGACGAGACAAGAAAAGACATTTAGAGCATCACCTGAAGTTCAGGGAAACTGATTTGGAGAAAGTAATCAGCTGATGAATGGATAATGATAATGAAAATGTCCCATTTTTGTCATTATCAGGTTTTTCTTATTTTTAAATCCCATTTTAGCTAAATTTCTCAACAATAAATAGTTTAAAATGTTTTGTTTTTCGTCTGTGTGTTTTTGAAAAATGTCACAGTTAAGGCTGTTGCATTTGTCGACACCTGCTTAAATAGGCGATCCATGAAGACCTTTGAGGAATCATCTCATACACTCTCGTGTGAACACACCATGGCTCTATGAATGTCATTGCTGTGGTTTGACTTTGACCAGATGTGTCTGTTGACATTTGGTGTTGTGAACAGGAACGTTGTGTATCTGTTCGGCTCGCTCCGCGCTGATAAAAACTGGCTTGTGTGTTCAGAGCGTCGCCAGATGTTTGGGTTACTTTACGGAGCCCTAAGATGAGCTGAAGACACAAGTAGCTTCAAGATCTTTGAAAATCATTAAGTTACAAAAACAGGCATGGAAATCCATAAATAATGAGTTTACTGACCTTGAATAATTTAATGATAATTTAGTTTTGTTCTGTGTGTCAAATAGAGCGTTCTCTGTTTTCAGTATTATTTTACTGTCACCTCTGTTCACTAAAAGCCGGGTTAGAACCATAACTGTCACAAATAGAACTCGAGCACAGTGGTCCGGCTCTCGCTCTCGAGCTCCAAACATTGTCATTTCATGTCCAGCTTTTTTGTTTCGTCACTCTCTGCTCTGTCCCCTCTGTTGCTGCCGCTTTCTCTGCTGTTCATCACGGGGTGAATCGGAAGCTCAAAGACACAATAGTCTCCAGTAATACATCATATTTCTTTTTTCACAATTTCATCACTGCTTCTTCTATAAAGTGGTTGGAAATATCATAGTGCAGCCACGATGGCACTGGCATATTTATATATACATATAGATAGTGTGAGTGTGAGTGTGTGTGTGTGTGTGTGTGTGTGTGTGTACATATGTATATTTTTCCAGAAGAACAGAAGAAAGACTAGTTTACATATAGACTGTCAATTAGGTCTGTGTGTGTGTGTGTGTGTGTGTGTGTGTGTGTGTGTGTGTGTGTGTGTGTGTGTGTGTGTGTAAATGGAGGAGGGTGTGGCTTAAGTGTGTAACCCAGTGTATAGAAACAAGAACAAGTTTGTATTACATCCCCCTCCCTCAGACCCCTGCCAGCTCATGAAAAATGAATGAAAGCCTGTGTGTGTGTGTGTGTGTGTGTGTGTGTGTGTGTGTGTGTGTGTGTGTGTGTGTGTGTGTGTGTGTGTGTGTGTGTGTGTGTGTGTGTGTGTGTGTGTGTGTGTGTGTGTGTGTGTGTGTGCGTGCGTGCGTGCGTGCGTGCGTGCGTGCGTGTGTTTCCACATGTCTCCACATGGGTTGGTCAACCATTCTGTCAGATCTTTTACTCAAGGACGGGGACCGCAGCCCTGCTTAGGAAGCGTGTGAGAGTAAATTGGGTGTTGAAGGTACGGGTGGGATTGGGTTCTGCAGGGTTAGACTAATGCTGGTGTAATGTGATGGGGGTTAATGCTGGTTTTTAAAACCTATTGTGTTGTATTAATAGTTTAGTTATGTTTAAAATCTACATTTATTTCCTTTTTTTGTGTTTGGAGAAGAAGCAGAATGACATTCCCTTCATATAGTCGATGATGCGCCGATCAACCTTTCATCCTTTTCTCTCCTTCCTCTCTCTGCTCCTCCATCCCTTCTTAGAAGCACAACCTCCCGTCGAGTGGTGGCCAGAGTGACGGAGGAGCACATGAGGAGCGTAAACGGCGTGACAGCAACATCCTGACCGGTAACCCCCCCCCCCACCACCACGAGCACAGCAACTCCAGAAGAGGGGCGTCACAAGGAAGGAAACGTGCGACCACTCCTCCTGCAGGCATGGTAATACACTCTGTGTGTGTGTGTGTGTGTGTGTGTGTGTGTGTGTGTTGTGGTTGTGTTTGCTTGGATGCTGGTGAATTATCCACATTAGAGTAAGGAAACACTCTCCAGACTAGAGGGTGTGAGAGTTCAAGGTAAGAGATTGTGTAGCGAGGGCGGAACTATACAGGATACATGCTGACATTGGAGAAAGAGGAGAAGGAGAAGCCTGAAAGCGATAGAGGAGGTGAAGAAGATGAAGAACAATGAAGGGAAACAGAAGAGGACAGTGGTGTTAAACAGAAAAACCACAATCAGTCTAATTACTCTTGGCTGTTTATTAGGTTTTCCAGATGTTTTTCTTGTGATTTTGATCCAAAGACAATGAATTTGTTCTCCTCCATAAGCTTATATTCCTATAGTTGAGTAATTATGCGAGGAATGAATGTGTCAAATCCTGCCCGTATTCATTTGTTGATAATAAATAAATAAAAATATGAAAATGAGGTTTGTTCCTTAGCACAAGAGACGTGTTACGAGAGGAAAAAGATGCAGAAAAAATGCTCGTGTGTTTTTAAGGAGGAGGAGAGGAGGGCGTGTCAAAAGATCAAAGAGAACAGTGGAGGGGGAAACGACAAGTGGGGGCAGATAAGAGCGTCAAAACATAACTGATGGACAGAAACATGGGAGATGAAAAGCACAAAGGATACGGGAAGCAAAGAGAGAAGTGTGGAGGGAAGAAAGGGGGGAGAGAAGTGAGGTTAGAGAGAGAGAGAGAGAGAGAGAGAGAGAGAGAGAGAGAGAGAGAGAGAGGAGGGATTGATTAATGCTCTTGGCCTGTGACAGTGGGAGCTTTTCCCCCCGAGGGGGGCGAGCAGAGCAAAAGATGAATTATTAAAAACTAGAACAAGAGGAGGAAGGAGGAAAAAATGAGCGGAAAAAGGAAGAGAAGGTTGAAGAGTGGTTTGTAGGGGAGGGAGGAAGAGTGGAAGGAGGGAGGAGAGGGGAGAAAAATGAATGATTGAGAGAAAACAAGATGTTGCTGAGGTTGGATCCCGCAGAAGAGGGCACATGGTTGAGCTCATAAATAACCAAGGGTAATGAGACTAGTGTGTGTGTGTGTGTGTGTGGGCGTGTGTGTGTGTGTGTGTGTGTGTGTGTGTGTGTGATTAGTCTTGAGTTATGGTGATGCAGCAAATACTGAGGGTGACCTTGGCAAAGGGTGTCACCGCACAAAACACCAAACGGCGTCTTTATTGACTTTCCTCTCAGCTTTCTGCATTTAATGAATTTACATGTCCACAGTGCTTCTCTGCGTCTTCATTCACACACACACACACACACACACACACACACACACACACACACACACACATTTTGGCTTGATATGGTATCTGTCGGGCACGTTGCACGGCTCTGTCCTTGTACATGTCATCGGTTTCTGGAGGAGACGCCGCTGGTGTTGCCAAGCGGAAAGTTTTTGTAATTTTTGTGGTTTCAGTTTGGCTTCTCATATCATGTTGAATGTAAAATACTCCTTTCTCTACAATTAGTAAAAGACATAACTGCGTTCCCTTAAAAGAATACAAAAAAAAAAGCTTTTGTCGAAACGGGGAAACGTATTTCATTAGCCCGTTTTCCTGTTCTTCCGTATGACATCATTTTCTATTTATTTTATTGTGTTCTGCTTTTTCCCTCCTGTAGACATGGCCGTACTGTAACAGCGTGCCCAGAAATAGTGTAACGTCAGCTCATCTGCTTTTAGCGCTCCGGTCATAATATTTTATAGGCCCATCATAAACCTTTAAAACCATGCCGACACATTGAAGGGGGGGGCAAAGGGCAGAGAAAAGAAACTCTCTTCCTTTAGTGCAAAGCAGGCTGGGTACTGTAGTTTGGAGTGGCTGCTTTACAAGCTGGATTGCTGACAGCACATTTTAGATGAAGGTGTTTTGCAGACGGTGATGACTATGTTTTGTTTTTTTCATGCATCCTTTTTTTTAATGAAATGTTTATCAGGGCACTTGAGAGGGCCGGTAGTTTGACGTTGTTTTGCCGCTAGATGATTTATCGCATATATTTTGATGTACGTTTACCCTGCTCTCATGTGTGAGTGTCTGAACACATGTGGCAATTTGAGAGAGAGAGAGAGAGAGAGAGAGAGAGAGAGAGAGAGAGAGAGAGAGAGAGAGAGAGAGAGAGAGAGAGAGAGAGAGAGAGAGAGAGCGAGCAGATAAATCACAGGATGAATTTTTAATGCAATTTCTCCCGGAGGCTGCTGGATGTTACGGAGAAGGCGCTGAGTTTTATTTGTGTGTCTTTGTTGCTTGATCCATCACTCCAAGCCTGTTTTGTGATGTGTTTTTTTTTTTTTTAAATATATATATTTTTCCTTCAACTTCACTTGCACAAATGTGACATTTTCTCTGAAAAAGTTTTGCGTGGTATTTATAGTTTTATATTATTTTATTTTTCTGGGTTTCGGTGTATTTTTACGAGGATGTGTTGTCAGCTTCAGTGCAGACAAACGTTCGTTTCTGCAGCTGGATAAAAATATTAAACTCCAGTTGTCTTTATCTCTGTCGATCTCTACTGTCTGAGGCCTTCTCTGTCGTCCTCTTCTCTCCTTCATCTCTCACTCTCTCTCGTGGTGTGTGTGTGTGTGTGTGTGTGTGTGTGTGTGTGTGTGTGTGTGTGTGTGTGTGTGTGTGTGTGTGTGTGTGTGTGTGTGTGGTCTTCCAAGCACTCGGCGTGCACTTCAGGACACATGCCTTATTAAAAATAAGAGCGCACAAACGCCTCAGGTGTGCTGCCTTAGCACGTACACACACACACACACACACACACACACACACACACACACACACACACACACATACAGTACAATGTTTCTCTATGGTGCTCTAAAAATAAATGATTTTTGTAAACGGTATGGAATCCAATCACAGCTGCTTTTGTTCCAGAGAGTCTTGTCCTTGGCATTGGGTCAGGTACTTTTTAGCAGATGGCGAGAGAGAGAGAGAGAGAGAGAGAGAGAGAGAGAGAGAGAGAGAGAGAGAGAGAGAGAGGGGGGGGGGGGGCAGGGCAGTGATGGAGAGGAGAATCATTGGATTCTGATGCTTCTAGAGGGACGGCGTCACTACTGTCCCGGGTGCTTGTCTAACCACAACACCTTGAACTGAAAGGCTTTCATTTCAGGGCCTCATTGGCTGGGGGGGGGGGGTGATGGATGGAAGTGATGGAAGTAGCGCGTGGGTAATATATGGGTTTTATGTGCACGTGTCATTCATACTTTTTTATTTTTAAGTGATGATACGTTTGATTTTCTTCAGTGCAGAGCGAGTTGTAAATGCTGTGTGAAGCGGTTATGTAACGTGGGTCTGCCAGCCGGTTTGGCCCCACCGGAGCGTGAAATGGAGTGTAATTGGTGGCTGTGTGGTCTAAGAGCACGATGGCATTCAAATGTATGCACACAAAGCACAGCGCTGGTGAGCGCTGGGGGTCTGCAGACAGCTGGGAGTTGACAGTGTGAGTGCATTTGTGTTTCTGAATCCTACAGGGGAAGAATCACAAGCAACAGATTCCCTTGTTAAGTCACATCTGGCTCTTTGCAAAGTTGTCATTTGTTTTGGGTGTCTGAGCTTTAGAGAAACAATTCTGCTTCGGAGCTAAATGTTGAATTTACCCGGCCTGTGCAGTGCCATGCCACAGTGTAGATCCGTGCCCAGGTCATTCACCAGTGAAATAATGTGTGTCCTTTCATTTCTTGATAATAATATGCATCATTACTACATATTCCCATTATTAAAACATTAATAACAGGATCTAACGAGTGATTCAGAAGGAAAAACAAGATATACAACAGCTTAGTCGTTTTTTTTTTATACGTGTCAACCATTCAGGTAATTACTGGGGGACATTTTGTCCTGGGACACGTTAAAGGATAATTCTGGCGTTGTGTTATTTTCATTTATTTGGTCATCGTTCAAAACAACATTGCGCTCTCCGAGCTAATTGCGATATTTGGGAACAGGAGCAGTGAGACAACCAGACGAGTATTTCTGACACTCAAAGGGAAGTGCTTTTGGATAATGTCGGCTAAACTGTTGGCTTGTTTACAGCCTGTCTGATACTCGATACTGTGTGTGTGTGTGTGTGTGTGTGTGTGTGTGTGTGTGTCTGTGTGTGTGTCTCATCTTTGCACACTTTGTTGTGGAGATGTTGCCAGGTTTCATTTTTTACAGGTACTTAGCAAAACCTCAAAGCTGATGGAAAACCAAAGATCCTATAGATGTCAATGCAATTTGATGGATAGTCGGATTGTAACTTGTGACAAGTTGTATGCATTTATTTCTTGTTAAGCGACCGTTATTTTGTTTTAATACACCATGTCTGTACCTGAGCGTTTGTTAATAAATGTAGGTTTATTGCTGCCCGGCCCCTTCAGTCTGTTGTTCTGTTATCCTGCTACACAAAAGCTCTTCTTCATCTTCCTCTCTCTCTCCTCATGGGCCAGCGAGCGTCTTGGCGATGATGCGATGCTGGTCCGGTCTATAGCTTCGAGCCATAAAGCCTCTCTATTTTTAGGACATGGCAAGGGATCAAATCGGCGATCAGCGCTTGGATTTATGGCTGCTGCAACCAACTCTAGTGCATGATGTTGTTCATTTAAAGCGGTTTGTTTAAAGCAGAAGTTTGGAGACATGTTACGAGTTCTTCTGTTTACGTTGTCGACTCTGGATGCATATTCAGTTTGTAGAGATAGCGGCATTAAAGTAAGACCCCTGAACTGAATTTCCTCTTCCAAGGATCAGCTTTAGGTCAATGTGCTGAAATTGGACAGAGTTTTTATTTTGGTTAGTTATTGACTCTGGGGGTTGTTACTGACATCTGGATAGAGATCTGAGATTCATTTCACTCTCAATCACACGCTCACACATCGCTCACTTGGACAGGAGAACATATTGCGTGATTGACCTCTGGGTCAGGATGGATTCAAGGACAACCGAGGTGTTGTCTTTAACGGACTGAGGGTGTGTCTTTTTAATCGGGTCGTGAAGAGGGCACAAGGGCAACTCCCCCTGATTCACCAGAGAGCATTTCAGACGCATTGTTTTCTTTTTTGGTCCAGTCCATTTGAAGAACGTTTTGAAGAAACACAGCGTATAGCGGTTAGTTTTTGACATTTTCACTCAACCTTTCTTTGTGGAAGCGTGAGATTCCTGCATCACTTCCTATCTCGGCCACAGCTTACTTATCGTGTCGCTTGTCTAAATGTCTGCAACGTTATCTGGACACACGCTGGCCTCGGGGGTCGATTCCTGTCAGTGAGTTCTCCTTTACTGCTCTGATTTACATGGTGATCAGAGCGGCAGGGCAACAACTCCCCCACGGTCGAGTAATACCGACACACACACACACACACACACACACAGATACATCCACACTCTCTTCCTAATGTGGTTTATGGCTGCAGAAGCTCACATTAGCAACGGCTCATAAAACCTGCAACTGTTGGTGTGTTAAACACTGCTCTAAGACACACACGTATAGAGGTACACGTGTAGGTACACTCGCTGTATTTGTACAACGCTGCTTGCAGCCAAAAATACAACATTGTCTCTATGAAGAGGTAAAACACCAGTTGCTGACGTTGATCACTCATGGCTCAGTAAAGGAACAGTGCGGTGATCGATTGCCAATGTTCAGTAACGATCTAATTAATGAAAAACGCATCAACATATGTACCTTACTTTGTCCACCAGGGGTTATACTTACACATTATATTTTGTTCATGTGTTGTATGTGTTGTTGTTGGTCCGTCAGCTGATGTTCTAGCACAATTGAAACTGTGTTGACTGTACTGTTTGGCTGAAGGATGCCTCAGACCACGGGGGGAGATCTGTAGAAGACAACATATCTTACTATTGATCGTCAGAAGATGTCAAATGAAAGCCGAGCATGTCGGTGTGATCAAAACGAGACTTGATGATGATGCAGATTTTTTTAACATTGCCGAATTCTTTCAAGGTAATCGAAATTCACTCTATGTCGTTAGTGTTGGAGAACGTAGAGTCCGACCCCGACGACTATTTGCGCCACGCGCTGCATGCTGAGCTGCACCGGCGGAGAGGCTGCCGGTGTTGTGCAGCGCTTGTCCTCCATTCTGTTAATAGCTTTATCTCACTCAATCTGGTGAAAGAGAATGTCACCCGTACAATTAGGGATGGGATGAAGTGTGTGTGTGTGTGTGTGTGTGTGTGTGTGTGCGCGCGCGCGTGTGCGTGTGCGTGTGTGTGTGTGTGTGTGTGTGTGTGTGTGTGTGTGCGCGCGCGCGCGCGCGCTTGGTCCTTGGATTTCAATTAGATTGATAGTAGCGCTCAAGCTACACTATCCATAATACAACAAAAAAGGTCATCTCTTGTGTGTGTGTGTGTGTGTGTGTGTGTAAATTAGCATGGCTGCTGTGCGGTTCCCTTTGACTCGATGTGTGTAGTGAATGAAGGGAAATGTGGGTCTTGCAGATAAGCAGCTTGTTGAGAGCAGCCTACTCGTGTTGAATTGGGTTATGTACCTCAGGCGCCCCCCAGCACACTACTGCCACAACCTCTGCTGATGAGAAGTGAACCTCATCCTTCACGCTCAGCTAACCAGGTGACAGACGATAAATACCATGTCGTCTCTACGTTTAAAAAAAAAAAAAATGAAATAAAGAGTGGTAAAGACGGAGAAAAAGATAAGTGAAGGAGGAGACATGAAGCTACAAACAACAGTGTGTTATGACAAGCAATGTACGTGTGTATATATCCTCTATTTGTTGTATTGTTTTCTGTTATTAACTACACAGTTGCCCCAGAGTGTTTAGATTATGAAGCACTCTCAGTGTAACTATGCCCGTGAAGGGTTATCCCATCGACCTGTCTCTACGTTGCCACTTAAGTCCCCCGTCGGATCAGTTTCACATTACATTAAATTACATTAGTTTAACGTTAACGGTCAGATGTTTGAACAATCTCCTCACACAACAAAGCCAACCCCTGAGCCCTCCGTGACGTGTGAAAAGACGTGAACAGCTGACATGTAATGCACATGGTGTTTTCACATAAACGCACAGGGACCCTTCTGGGTGGTGCTAATTGCAGAGTGCGAATCCCAAAAGTCTCAGTTGCACCTGCTACTCCCCTTCGTCTCTTCACTTTTTCCATTCGTCGTTGAATTCAGCCTCCTGAGCATCAACCATTTGATCATTTTCCCACAGCCTTAAGTCTCCCCTGTGCTCCCCCCATCTGACCCCCCCCCCCCCCCGACCTCCTCCTTCCGGTGCCCCCCGCCCCTCACTTCTTAACTCCCAGACAGTAAGAAGGAGCAAATGAGAAAGACCGAGATAAATTCCCAGGTCCAGAGTGTGTGATTGAATTAGGACAGGTGGAGAGGATATGAGGATGGTGGTCAGATGAATTTCCTATAGCTGTGTGAACGTGTGCGTGCGTGCGTGTCAGGGTCAATGCCATTAAATGGAAGCTGTCACTGAGTTAGAAATTGATTTATTTCCCATAAAAAAAGAAAGATATATGTGCAGTCTGCATGAAAGCAACACACACAGAAAGCTGTTTTTTGACTCGCGCTTGGTGGGACAGTAAGTGTGAATGAGTGTTTTTGCTGTGCGGTTGTGGTGCCAGCGTGTTTGTATGTTTTCTGTGTTTTTTGCGTTTCCTGTCAATTTGAATCAGAATGTTCTAGATTTGATAACCAACTCCTCACTCATCCTTCCTCTCCAGAGGTCCTTCCGTTCCTTCAGTAACGATGACCGCCACGTCATGGCAAAGCACTCCACCATCTACCCCTCCTCTCAGGAGCTGGAGGCCGTTCAGACGCTGGTGTCCACCGTCGAGTGCGCCCTCAAACACGTCTCCGATTGGCTGGATCAGACCGGCAGCGGTGTCCCCGGCCAGGTCGACGGCCAACCAGCAGACAGCACAGAGGAGGACGAAACTGGCGACGAGCCCAGCAATGAAACTGAGGATTCCACTGACAGCAACAGGTGAATGGATTGATTATTTATATAAAGCTTTACATGACGTCAGAGGCAACATTAAGGAATCGGTCGACATATTGGGAAATGCACTTATTGAAGAGTAAGATGAACAGCAGAGGCGCGTGCAGCTCCAGGAAATAGGAAGAAATGACCTTAACCACTTGACAAACTCTGGGCACAGCCTCCATGGTCGGCCATCTTCATGACTCCATTTATTAAGGGTTCACAACTTCTCTTTCATGAGACGTGACGTAACGTTTGAATTTGCTCTGCTGTGATTTGACGTGCGTTGTTAAAAGCCACATGAGGTGGGAATGCTACCTGTTGTCTGCTTTTCTTTGAAAACAGAGAGCCCGGCGGCGGCGGCGTGCTGTGTGGAGTGATGAGGATCGGCCTCGTGGCCAAAGGCCTGCTGATCAAAGGTGACATGGACCTGGAGCTGGTGCTGATGTGCAGAGACAAACCCACACAGACACTGCTGGACACTGTCTGTCACAATTTGCCCACACAGATAGAGGTCAGAAAACACACACACAGACACATGATGCTGCTTTGTAGTCTCTGTCTTTTGTTTTCCACACACAATGCATCTTAGCCTTGCATCAAACCTTCAGTCATAGTCTCCCAAATATGATCCAAAAAGCTCTATTTTTATTGCACTGTCCTCTCCCACAAATTAAGCTTTTTGGATAAGCTTCCACATTTGATTGAGTGTTTCTGCTTGGATTTGGCAACTCGCTGCTCTGTGTGTGTGTGTGTGTGTGTGTGTGTGTGTGTGTGTGTGTGTGTGTATAAGTTCACGTGTAAGTGTAGAGAGAAGCTTGTTGACATAAGAAGGCAGCAGTGTGGTCAAGTGGGAAGTTGAGAGGGGTTTTAGTATGTATGTGTGATTAATGCTCCCGTCGCTGCCTCAGTGTCTGCTTTCCTCATTAACAAGTCATGATACAGGAACACAAAACACACTGACCCTTACAATGCACACAGAGTGCACACAACATGCAGACATGTTTTCGTTTTTTACATGTTGTGACTTTCACTCTTGGAGTTGTTTACATGTAATCTTAAATGCTCTGGGAATTCAATTGTATTCTACTTTTTAGGCCTTATGTAGACTCCCAATTGTAAACACCGTACACCGTTGTCAGATGCATATATATATATATATATATATATATATATATATATATATATATATATATATATATACTGTATATACAATGACCAACTAGTGCAAAAATTACGCATTGAATAGATTTTGCCCCTAAGCCTCTTCTCTGCCTATTGTCTTTAGTAGTTAAGTGGTGTGAGGGAGGGAACGGCATTACGTGCGTGCGTGCACGTGCACGCACGGAGAGGTAATCTCATGTCTCGGCCCAGTGAACAGAGTTTTTGATTTTCTCATCAAGGCCAAATGGGATGTAGATGGACCCTCTGCTAGATACAACATAACACAAACACTCACACACACACACAAACACTCACACACACACACACACACACACACTCCTTCACTTATGCTGTGATTTATTTCACATCTTCTGTTTATTCAGTATTTATAGTCAGTTATGACATTACATGGTTTTTGTGAGTGTGTGTGTACCTGTTTGTACCTGTGGAGCTAATGAGTGTGTGTGTGTGTGTGTGTGTGTGTGTGTGTGTGTGTGTGTGTGTGTGTGTGTGTGTGTGGTTGTGTGATCATTTGTGTCTGCAGGTCGTTCTGAGATGAAGACATTTTGTTGTTGTTGTTATTCCATTACTCCTTGTCTGCAGTCACATGTGTGCTTAAATGCATGACTGTATCAAGCAACACGTGGATCAAGATGGACGTTGTAGAGTTGGCACAAATGTGACTTTTAAAACAAGTCTGTGCTGTTTGCCCATTATCATGTGTGGACAAGCAAGTTTGATCCTTCTCACATTTCAAAATCCTGCTTTAGTTCAAGATATTAGTCTCGCGTTTCGAAATACCAAGAGATCCTCAGTTTCTGTTTTTATTTGTATTTGATATTTCTCCCGTCATACCAGAAGCAGGCTCAGATTTCTTTTCCTTCTTTTATTTTTTGTATCTGCACGGAGTCATGATGTCATGATGTGACCTCGGCCGCTCTGACCATCTAGTTGTGTTCGTTTGACACATGACAGAAGCTGACAGAAGAGAAATATGAGGTCACGAGCTCCTTGCCCGAGGCGGCCATCTTGGTACGAACTACAACAGACCCTAAACTCACGCTGACGATCACCCTCACCTCGCCGACTATGAGGGAAGATGAGGAGGAGGAGGAAGAGGAGGAGGAAGAGGAGGAGCTGGAGAATGGGGAGGAAAGACAAGAGGAGGAGGAGGAAGGGGAGAAGGAGGAGGAGGAGGAGGAGCAGGAAGTGGATGATAAAAAGGAGGAGCAGGAGAAGCAGAATGGGCGAGGTAGGAACACACAAGTTGCATTTTTTCCCTTTTTCTTGCTACACACCCCAACACGTTCTTTCATTTCATAATGTATTTGCATATTTAATAGAACAGTTGAATTTGCCTCAAACAAGAGATATGACCTCATTAACTGACAGACGAGACGGCTGCAGGATGCATGCAGGAGCTGAAACGCATAGGAATTGTTCAGTGTTCAGTCTAATAACAACCACCCCGCCCCCTCCCCCAGTAGCAGGAACTGATTATAAGTGGTTGTGGGAGGTGGGACGGGACGGCGAGGCCAGCAGGCCAGCGGAATCAATAACCGAGCAGTAGCAAGCTGCTCATCCATCCTGTGGCTCCCGTCCAACTAGACACTCCGGTCTCAGAGACAGATGAGAGATAGCAAGGAGGTTAGCCGTACGTCACGGCAAGACGGAGAGGACCGCTCGTATTTTTCTCTCTCTCGCACATCGAGAAGAGGAGGAGCGCACACACACACACACACACACACACACGGCCGTGTGTTGCACCTGACGGATAGAGACGCCCGTCACACTAGATGTCTAATTGCTCAGATATCATCAGGCGGCCGCGGCGGTGAGGGATGTGGGCCGGTCCGTCTAATAGGGTCACATCGTAAAAAAGACTTCCACACATTAACAGGTGCATCGACAGGCACAGATACCAGAGGTGTTTTACAACGTCGTATTTCTGTTTAGACTATTTCTGAAAGACACACAAAGCTGTAATGCACAAACGGCACGGGGCACACATTTAATAGGATTGAAGCAGTAAGTCTTGGCTATTTAAAAGCTTTGATCAATAATGCCTTCTGATTTGATGTAAGGCAATCGATACATTGATTTAATATAGTGCGTGCTAATTTCATCTGCCACTTTAATCAGTCGCCGTGTGAATCCGGGTTACTGTGTTTGATTGTATGCATTTTTACAAGACTGTGTATAGTTTAGCATTTGATTGAATATATGTTGTTGCATGCGTGTAGCAGGGAGGAAGGGGGCTGTGAGGGTACATTTGTGGAATTTTTTTTGAATCGGACTAAAAAGAGAGGACGGCGTCGATAACGCAGAAGGAGCTAATGATTAAAAACAGGAGAGCAGAGCGAGGGTTCAGCCAGCAGAGCAGCAGTAGGAGGACAGGCAGGCGAGAGCAGAAGCACTATAATGATCCACCAGCATCAGAGAGGTCCCGCATGCAGCTGTGTTCACGCTGACAGACCTTCAGATACACCGTCACACACCACATAGAAACACAAACACACACACACACACACCACCACCACCACCACCACCGCACGCATCCGACGGTGGTGGAGCTACAGCGACCGGATGAGTCCAGGGATAATGTGACGTAGATGTGCTCAGGCTGCTGCACATTGCACACATTTGACATTTCAACTTAATATTTCTTCGGGGAAGGATTTTCTTTTCACGGGAGAGGGATTCAGAAAAGTATTTACCTAGTGGTGTTTTCATAGAGACCCAAGGGGCTCTTTAGCGTGTTTTATGTCACTTCCACTCGGTCCCGCACACAATAAACCCTCTTCAGAAAACCCATGTAACCACACTCATTCATACACTGCTGCGTTTGATTCGGCTCGCCTTGCACATCAGATATACCGAATACTGAAGCAGCAGAATCGGTGGGCTCGTCGTAACTCAACCATCAGGGTGTGCTCGGCGGCATGAATCAAACGTTTACATATAAAAAGCGCAAGAATGCTCCTCTTTTTACCAACCCGATGCTCTGACTAAACCCTGCCTGGATCCCTCCTGTGTTGTGTTTGTCTGAGACTGGGTCAAACTATCTTAGATTTTAGTTTTTTTCTTTTCTTTTCAGTTCTACTTTAGGAGCGCTTGATTCTGTGTTTGCCCAGACAGGGAGTTTGATTTGTTTTCTCTGCAACATATTTCTTTGAGCCTGTGAAATCAAGTGCACCTGAAGTAATCCAGATGAAAAATGAAACTTCTATTTTGACTCCTGCTTGCCGCGGATTGGATCAAAATGAATGAAATCCTCCTCAAATACACAAAGGAGAGATTGATTTACCTTGCTGGGCACAGCGAAATGAACGCATGTGTCCCAACAATGCCCACACATTAAATCAAACACTCCTTAGGTATTTGTTTGGTGTATGTCTTTGGGGGGGCTCTCCATCCCAAAAAGTTGTCTCCTCCCTCATGACTCCGGTTGCTCTCCCTTTCACTGATTTGTCGGTGACTGGACGGATGAAAACGACCTAATCTCTGTTGAATAGCGTGTTTCCTTTTCAACACATGGACTGTATGCATACGGGGGACAGAGCATCCTGTATTACTATGTGCTCAAGATGTCGACATGCGATGCAGTTAACACATGTTCGACTTATCACAGTGTTGAAAATGACACGCCGTTTATAGAAGTGAGGTGGGGTTTTTTTTACTGTGCATTCATCACAGATCTGTGACCTGTAGAGAGTCGGCGCTTTCTACAAGGAGGGGAACAACTTTGTGGCATGAAAAGCACCTTGTATGTACCAAAAATATCCATGCATGTGTGTCTGTGTATGTGTGCATTCGCACTCCATACCAAGTGCGTCTGCACACATTCACGCGCGCACAATTCAAACACACACACTCAGACATGACGTGTGCGTGTTTCACGTTCTCTACATTGGGTTGTTATTGTTTTGTGGCAGTGTTGGGTGCTGCTGCTGCGCAGACAGTGGAGGCTGAGGAGGAGGAGGAGGAGGAGGAGGGGGAGGTGCTGGATAGACACAGATGTCTGTTGGCCCTGGCAGCGCTGCGACACGCCAAGTGGTTCCAGGTCGGCACCCACTCACTTCCTGTCTTCCTGCCCGATGCTTATTGTAGCCTGACGATTCGCCCAGAGGGCACAGACTCACTGCCAGCTAATACTGTGGTGCTAATGATCAGACCAGACTCACCTAGAAGAGATTCAAACCATGGAAACATGATTTACTATCGTCAGTTTTAATTTACACGTTAGAATCATTACAAGTGGTCTTAAAGTTAAAGGCGATATGGCTGGTAAACATGTGTTCGTATGCATAGTCATCACCAGTTCAGCTAGCAAGATTGTTGCTCTTCAAAATCTTGAACAAATATTGCACAAAAAGTGTGTTTGTTTTTATTTACACTCCACCCACTGGACAGTATATGAACTGGCAAAAAAGATGAAAGTAAGAAGAATCGTAAGGCTACAAAAGCAATGATTAATACTTGTTTTTTCTTTTTGGCTATTATGTGAACCTGCCTGCTCTGTACAGTATGTCAGTGCTTCCCTTTGATCCCCCCCATACCCTCCCCCCATCTATCTCCCCCACTCACTTACCTTACTGACAACATCTTTTTTTTTTAATTTAGAGGAATACTTTTAGTAAAACATGATGAGTGAACTATATTCAAAATGTTTAGTGTCTTCAGAACTCACTGTGTTGTGGGGGTTTTGACAGAAGCCATCACTTCATTGTGTGTCTTTGTCTTGTAAAGCAGGCTGTTTATCTGTATGTGTTTGCACAAATACCACTCCTCCTGCACTCAATGTGTTCCCTTTCCTCCCTCTTTCTGTTTAATTCCTTCTCGCATCCCTCCGCCTTTCCTCCTTCTCCCTTCGATCGCTCGATCTCTCTCAGGCTCGAGTGAACGGGCTCAAGTCCTGCGTTATCGTTCTCAGGATGCTTAGAGACATGTGCAATAGACACCCCGTCTGGGAACCTCTCAAGGGATGGGTGAGTCTTTTGCTGCCACATGCCCCGTGTTTGAGTGTTGATCCTGTGAAACAACAAGGGAGTGTTCAGCCCCCTTGACCTTTCATTCATTTTATATGCTGCTGTCTGCATTTGTGCATACAAAATACCCTTCATCACCCTGCTGTAATGGGAGGTTCCTGTCTTTATTCATAAGTGAACCTTGTGGCCCGTACAAGGCTGAAGAACCCAAAACAGGCTCTCATTAATATCTGATTGACAGAAGTACTTTTCATTTTGTTAGCGATAAAGCTGACTTATATTTATGTGAATATAGCATGTGTACACAACATTTAAGCAACACATGGGGAGACATTTTTTGAATGATTGTTGCATGTTCATCTGTCTTCATATGTGTGTGTGTGTGTGTGTGTGTGTGTGTGTGTGTGTGTGTTCTTGCAGCCCTTAGAGCTCATCTGCGAGAAGGCAATAGCCACCTGCAACAGACCTCTCGGGGCTGGAGAAGCCCTGCGTCGAGTCATGGAGTGCCTGGCCTCAGGAATACTGCTACCAGGTATGGATCCACGGTGGACACACAAATATACATACGCAGGAGAGATTAAAGAAATCAGCAGAGGAGCATGTCTGTGTATTTTCCATGCAAAGTGGCACTGCCTCATGCCAGGTTTGGGCAGATGAGCAGATATGTGGAGGCTCTGCTTGGCACATTTTTGAGCCGTTACTCTCTAAGAGAGGTCGACACATTATCGGTGACCCAGCACAGCTGTCTGAGGAAAGTCGTTATTATGAGAGCATCTTAATTAGGAGCAGCTGCAGGGTTTCTTACACTCTTAGCAAAACATATTCAAAAGTGTGTGAAAGCTGAGTTTAATTTTACTTGACTTAAGAAATTGAGTTTGGATGCTAAATATATAATAAATATATTTTAAAAGGGGAAAGAGCAGTGTATATGAATGTTTATATATATATAGATATAACACAAATGTGGAGCAAGTAGAGGATGAGGACTTTTACCTTTTGAATTAAGTGTATAAAGTGACAACAACTGACTGTGTGTGTGTGTGTGTGTGTGTGTGTGTGTGTGTGTGTGTGTGTGTGTGTGTGTGTGTGTGTGTGTGTGTGTGTGTATCATCTTCTTTGGCTTCCCCAAGGTGGTCCAGGTTTACACGACCCATGTGAGAAAGAGCCAACGAACACACTAGCCATCATGACCGACCAGCAGGCTGAGGCCATTACCTACCGTGCACAGGTACACACACACACACACACACACACACACACACACACACACACACACACACACACACACACAGAGATACATCAGCTTAAAAACACAGTTGTTATCACCCAGCTGCACTTGCCCTGAGCTGTCAGTGTTTGGGAATCTGTAAGCAACACGCCTATTACCAGACGGAATGACCCCATCACCACCCTAACCACACAATCTGCATGCACAAACACACACACACACACACACACACACACACTTGTGCGTGTGCTTCTCCAGAAGGCGCTGTGTGGTGCTGCATTTTAATGATTGGTGTGGGAAACTATTGCCATTGTAACCCATAAATCCATCTCTGACACCCCGGGGACGGTATTTGTGTGCTTGCACTTTGGGGCGTGCGTGCCGTCATGTCCTCCTTCTCACACACACACACACACACACACACACACACTCGACTGAGCAGGGCAGCCTCTGAGCCGCATGGCTTAGTGAATCCTGCCGTCCATTTCCTTTGAAGGCAGCCTGAACGAGGCTGGAATGTCAATGGGGATAATTGTGTTGGAGCAGATACAAGAGCAGATATTAGAGAGGGAGCTGTTCTGTCAATGAGCTACACCAGGCCTCATGAATATCTGAGACACTCTACCTCCCTAATGGTTGTGTATTAGCAGAGCCACTGTGGCCCATCTTTCTGATTGTTTGTGTAAATTGAGGATGTGTACACTCGATTGAGAATGATAAATGAACACTCACACACATACTGGTCAGTATATCTTTGAGGACATGCTTGATTCTCTGTGTTCTTTTGTCATTAGTGCACAGACCTGGCCATAGATTCGGTGCTCACTTAATGATGTACACCTGTGCCCATGTGCTTCTATGCTAAGACTTGGCCTCTTGATATTTGTGAAGATGAATATCATTACATCAGCCTGAATATTCGAAATGAAATTCTTCTCCGTCTCAGTTATTCAACCAGAATGTACCACCTCTGTCCTACATTAGCACAGCAGCTTTAATGAAGATGCGACAACAGAATTTCAGAACAAAAAGAACGTCGGGGATTCATCTTCCTCTTCACGAGGGAAGCTACAAGTCTACCGTGAAACCACAAATCTTCTATATGTCTTGGATACATGTAGCAAACTGCAGGCTATTCATTTTGCATTGGTCTGTGTTGTGATGGCTTTACTGCCTTAACTGGACGTCTTCTGTGGCATTTAGGAGGCAGGGAAGGTCTAAGAAACACACTCTCAATCAGCATTATGGGAAAAGTGCAATACTAAAGCTGAAGTACCTTTATGCCAGTCCATACTGTGTCCATACTGTCAATCAAGTTCTTTCCAACTTGTCTTTATCTTCTCAGCATGCTCTCAGACTCATGGCGTTCGGACAGATCTACAAGGTGTTGGAGATGGAGCCTCTTCCCTCAAATAAGCCATCGCAGAAATACCCTTGGTCTGATAAAGAAGGTGTGTCCACATTCTATCTTCTGCCCACTATATCCTCCACATGTCTGTCTGTCTGTGTCTGTGCCTGATTATTTATGTTACCATTTTTTACTTTGTCTCCGTCTGTGAAAAGGCTTTTTTTCGTCAGTCCGTCTTTCTTACATGAAACCTTCAGCATTCAGGCAGATGGCTTTCGGTCATAGGTCGGACTTCCTGTCAGATCTTTTCACACGTGACGTGACCTTTCTGGATGCATTTGCTGTTTTTTTTTTCTCTACACATCAGCACTGGCAGCGCTGTCAATATTGCTGCCATGTGAAGCGCCACAAAAAATATGTTTAGCTTGCTTTTTTCCACCGTGTTTTTTTACTCGTTTATTGAGGAACGTTTCGATTCAAGCCTTTTGGTTCCTCATAACGCTGTCATATTTATGTCTTTCCCATTGTTTGAATTTGTGTTGCTTTGCCTTGTCTGTGGGTTTATTCATCTTAATGCTTCTTCTCACATATTGCTTGTTTTCAGTGCCTTTGTTTGTGTTCATCACCTCTTGTAGTCAATGATTGATGAGTAACTTTATGTATGTTTCTCTCTGGGTGTCTCTCTCAGGCTTAGGTCTGAAGAGGCCTTATGAGGATGGAGCAATGGATGACAAGGATCTCATCAAGAAGATGAAGAGGAATCTGAGGAAAGGTAAGAGAGGGAAGGAAAGAACGAATAAGTGATTAAATCTGTTTCTCGTGCTTTTTCTGTTAATTCACACCAATTATTTTACATTTTATTTTCACTCAAACCACTAAAAAGGAAGCAGCGCAATGCTTAGAGATGGAAGTAATCTTATTCTGTTGTCTGCAGACAAGCATTGCGTGTCTCCTCCACTTCTATACTTTCCCCCGTCTGCTTCTCTCCACATTCCTTTCCATCTCTCGCAGCCAGATCAATAGTATTGATTGCTAACGTTTTAGTAGGCCACCCAACCATCCCCAGCTCTTTCTTCATACAAGGAGAAGATGATCCACGCCTAATGGAGACAGAGAGGCATTTTTAGATATTGGCAAACACGAGGAAAGTGATTGAAAGAGAGCGAAAATAGAGAGGCACCTTTATTCATCATGAAAACAACCGTTGAGTGGGCTGAAAACCTTTTTGAAAATGTGATTTATTGCATACAGTGTCTCTGAATTGGCCCAGTTTGTCCAATTTCGGCTGAATAATTGGTACACCCCCTACAAAACCTTATTAGATCTGTCCTGATATGCTCTACTTTATACTGTAACCATACCCCCTCCATTCTTTTTTGCATTAGTCCTGGACAGTAAAGCCATAGACTCCAACCAGCCAATGAACGCCCTGATGCGGTTGAACCAGATCCGGCCGGGGCTGCAGTATCGCCTGCTGTCCCAGTCGGGCCCGGTTCACGCTCCGGTCTTCACCATGTCTGTGGATCTGGATGGAACCATTTATGAAGCATCTGGATCCTCCAAGAAGACCGCCAAGCTCCACGTCGCTGTTAAGGTAAGCAGGAGGAGAGCGAGTGAAAAAGGAGGGAAGTGTGTGTGCAACTGACAGGAGAAAGAACATCCGCTCTGATTTATTTTGAGCTTATTTGGACATCCTGTTCACACAACAGCGAAATGATAAAAGACCCACGAATAAAAAAGAGAGATCACTTTGGCTACCTGAAGACATTTCCAAGCTCCAGCTGCAGCCCAAACCTGTGTGTATCTATAAATATGTTTTTGTGTGTGCGTGTGTGTGTGTGTGTGTGTGTGTGTGTGTGTGTGTGGAGGGATGAAGGTGGGCAAATCCATGTAATCCCAAAGTGGTTGTGAACATAGAGGCTCTCCAGAGCACAGAGCCAGGCTAATCCGCTATCCCACCATTTCCATAAAAGGCTCTTTCTCCCCCTTTTCCATTCTTCTTGTCGCTCCCTTTCTTTTTCTCATGTACTCACCTTTTGATCTCCCCCTCTGTCTCTCATTGTCTCTCTCTCTGTGCTGCTCTCTCTCTCTCTCTCTCTCTCGCTCTCTCTCTCACTGCATTGGCTGGTTTAGCAGCTACAACGCAATCATCCATTTGGGTCACAAACGTGTCACACTTCTGTTCATGCATATTGTTCTGAATCACTTTGCTGCTCTGTGTGCTGTCCAGGACTCACAGTAGACCTGTGTGCCGACACTATATTACAATGTCTTTATTGTAACCATTGTGTGGATTAGATTAAAGGCTGTCATCTCAGTACATGCAGTAGACTGTGCGCTATTGCTGCATCTGGTAGAATTGCTTTGTTAAAATATAGTAATTTGTGTCGTTAACACATTTATGGATATGGTTGTATTTCCTGTTTAGGCACTCCTTTTTATTCTTATTGCCCTAGGTAGCAGCTCTCTTCCTTTATGGCTGATAATGCCAATAAAGTCTGCTCAAAACAGAGCCATCACACACGAAGGGTTGTAAATGTGCCGGTGGGAATTTGTTCTCATATTGTGAGCTCTATCTCATCCCATTTAGTGTTGTTTTATTACACAGATTGTGTATAAGTACAGTGCGAACACAACGTTGTTGTTTTAGTCACTTTCACATCGATGAAAACAACACACCAAAAGTAAATACATTCATTTAGGCCTGCACAATAGCAGCAAAACACAAATTGTTTTTGAATCAGAAAAATGATCATAGCTTTCGGGGTTTTTTTGTCTGCTTTCCTGTTTTACCCTTCTGACATCATCTTCCCTCTCTAGGTTCTCCAGGCGATGGGCTACCCGACAGGTTTTGACTCAGACCTGGACCCCATGAGTTCAGACGAGAAGTCGGACGGCGAGGGGAAGAGCGAGACGTCGTCACACACTAGCAATAACCCAGCTCACTCCACGGACAGTTCCAACACGCTGGAGGTGGGGATGGAGAAACGTGTGCCGATACACAAATGCATGCGCTAAGTTCAAATCCTTTTGAGTCTAAGTCTGACACTGTAAGTGATTCAAATGTGACAGTGTCTCTGGTTTAAAGGTATCCAAACTGTGTTCAGTCTTCACGCTCAGTCTCCGAGGGTTACTGTCCACCGTGTGCTTTATAATACAGCAAAGAAGAAGCTTTTAAGTTAAATTACTTAAATAATCTTTTTCGCTCTCCAGGTGCGAACTCAGGGTCCCATACTGACAGCAAGCGGGAAGAACCCCGTCATGGAGCTCAACGAAAAGAGACGAGGCCTCAAATATGAACTCATCTCTGAAAGTGGAGGCAGCCACGACAAACGCTTTGTTATGGAGGTGAATGTACACACACACACACACACACACACACACACACACACAGTCTGACGCTCACAGAAGATTATAAAACATGTAACAGATTGTGCTGCCATGACATACAGTATAATCCAAATAGTACAGAATCATATTTCACAAGTACACATGCACATGCACTTTATCCAGGGGGAGACACACACAGAGGTTAAGCCGCACACACACAATCACACACACACACACACACACACACACACACACACACACTCAGATACAACCTGAAAACCGGCAACGTCAATCAGTCAACTTGGCTCCTGGAGCAGGGCTGTTCTCTGTGGGGTGTGTTGTTTTCCGACATGCTCGGCTGCTCCATCGCTCTGCTGATTGATTAGCAGGCCTACTTGACAGCAGGGCATCGCTAAACAAGCCGTCCTGTTCAGCCAGACTCGCTGGCTGACTCACTGATGACTGATAAACGCATGGGTCTTGGGCAAAATGATTGTGGGATTGTTAGTTTTGACAGAGCTGCACCATAAAATATGAAACCACTGGTAGCATTTATAATTAGAATAGAAAATCCATTGTGGAAAAAGACGTTTTACCCGATGCCCAAAGTACAACGTGTTCCTTTTGTCTAACTCGAATCATAAAACATGTTCTGATTGACCTTCTGTGTGTGTGTGTGTGTGTGTGTGTGTGTGTGTGTGCGTGTGCGTGTGCGTGTGCGCGCGCGTCAGGTGGAGGTCGATGGACAGAAGTTTCGTGGGGCAGGCCCCAACAAAAAGGTAGCAAAGGCCAGTGCTGCTCTGGCAGCTCTGGAGAAGCTCTTCTCTGGTCCCAACGCAGCTGCAAACAAAAAGAAGAAGATATTGCCTCAGGTGAAGAGATCCACACGTACGACACATCCCAGACACACAGGGCACCGTCTCAATATGGGGAATTTACACACACAATGAAACGTACAATCGAAGCGATCCGTTACTCTCCACCTTGAGAGCCAAACTGTCAGTGCAGCTCTGTAGATGATTATGTTTAATAGTCATCATCAATTCTGCAGAGCTGTAGGACAATTTGTCCACTTTGCTCATCCATCAGTAATCAGTGGCACTGTTTGTCAAGTGTCCAATCAGATCAATAATTATCTTTTGTCAATGTGCCAACAGATTCTTTTTTAACAATGATGCATTAGAACATTGCCTGTATGCCTTATATCTGTGCACCATATGTATGCAGACACACCTCTTTTAATCTATGTCTCTAAAAACGACTTTTTCCTTATGCACGTTTCAAACACACTCACCTATAGTGTGTCCGTATCCAGACTAAAGGAGCCTTGGCCGCGGCAGCAGCAGCCTCAGCAGTAGCAGCTCAGGTAGCCAGAGGAAGAGGAAGAGCGGCCCTCGCAAGAGGAGCCTTCGTCAGTGCAGCCGCACCGGGATACGTCACACCAGGTAGCTAGAGGGTAGCTGTGTGTGGTTCTGTTGTTTTTACTGAGGCAATAAGATTCATATTTTTATATATGTATGTATTGATAGATAACTTTACATTTGTTGGATCCTCACATCAGGTTTTATTGAACATGATATTATTCATAGCCCTTCCTTTTGATTTTTAATCAGATTTAATTAGGTTTCAGCTGGTGCTGAACCTCCACTAATGTATGACCCTGTTGTTTGTGAATGTACAGTATGTTAGAGTGTCATCTTGTTAGGAAGGATAGTAGCTTCCAATCGGGGGCCTTAGCCTGAACCTATATGTGTCTGCTGGAGTGCAGGATGACCAACATGTTGTTAAATGCAGCCTGGAATTAAACAAGTGCGCGATTGAATTAGACACTGTAACCTCTTCCCCAACAGGCTTTGGGACACCGTATGGCTACAGCCCCGCTGCAGCAGCTGCTCCTGCATATGGTATGTGCTTCTTGTTTGTTTAGCCTGTCAACCCGTCTTTACCCTCCTCCTACCATCTATAACCTTCTTCCACCTTCTGTCCTCTCTTAGCCGTACAGTTCCCTTCTAATCCTGCGTAACTTCTAACTATTCATTTTAGGGTTTGTCTCTGAGCCAATTACACAGAGCCTAAACTGTTGCTTCTTTGTACCGTGCTTCAAGCTAATCAGTCTGTTCTTTGGCTTATTATCCGCTTACCACTTTGATCTTAATCTGCTTGTTGCCATCCTCTTCCTCATCTCTTCTGGTTGGATCACCGATCTGTCGGTGAAGAGCCGCCATCGGCCTCAAGCTAGTCTCTCAAAAGGAACTGATCGTGATCGTGATGACACGCACACCTTAGAACTGAAATGGAAACTGTACGATGAAACGGCCACCTCTGATGAACTACACAAGCTTTTCTGGACTGATAGTAACCCCGACGCATTGCTTTGCCGCATATATAGTTCTGTTGAGATTAGCAGAACACATAGTGTGGGTTTGTCACTTTACCCGCCACTTAATTTAAGATAGGGTGACAGGAGCAGCCTTGCCACTGCAGCGCTGCTCCTGTCATATTACTGCTGCTCAGGGGTTTCTATGTCCTCACTGGGCTCTCTCTCACACACACACACACACACACACACACATGCATAGGCTAAAATCTATACTAATCCCTGACCTTGGACAGCAGAGGTATTGGTGCAGAACTCAATCACACATGCGTCCCTCTGTCGGACAAGGTCAGACGTTTACCTCGACAGACTCGGCCTTGTGTAGCGTGAGCGCACATGTAGCGTCGGGAGGCCTTTCTGTCCATCCTACAGCTTTGAGTCTGAATGGGTCTTATGTGCTCGGAGAACGTGATCCGGGGCCCGAGGCTCACGTCCGGGACCCTCCTGAGACCCCCAACGGCCCTGAATATGAAGTGTGCCTTAGTAGTTCTGTTCATGGTGGAGCTCTGCGTCCGTTTGCGGGTGTTTTCAAATTCTTTTCCTGAAATACTAAGAATCCAATGGTAGTTTCTGATTTAATCAACTAGAAAAGTTAAGCAGCTGAATCATTATGTTGTGTTTGTTAATGGCCATGACATTCAAAATATTTGAGAAGGCATTCAGTAGGCTGCTTCATGCCTGGCCAATGAAAAGACTTGGCAAATGCATCGGTGATTAGATGGCCTGTTCCTTGTGTGGGGGTGCAGGGCTCTAAACTGACTTCTTCCACAACAGAAGTAGGACGACGTTTTGGAGCACCGCTTAATCGACATGCAAGGCAACACGTTGAAATGTTTCATTTCTTCTTAATATAATAACTGTATTACCGATAAATGCTTTAGTGATGAATGGACAATTTACAGAAGTAGCAATGTGCTGTTTTATTTGAAAGGACAAGTCACAAAGGGATGTGGAGCTTTAAATAAACAAAAGTCATTCAGTGAAGTTTTTTTAAACGTAGACGTCAAAGAATAGATTCGAAACGGATTAAATCATGAGCCCAAAAGCAGCTACAGGAGCCCAACCCCCCGCCGTGAATAAAGCATCATCTTATCAAATGTGACATTCAAATGCTTGCGTTCCAGAGACTGTAAACGTGCCTTTTACACACACACACACACACACACACACACACACACACACACACACACACACACACACACACACACATTCACTCCCTGACTTCATTTCCCTCTCTCTCTCTCTCTCTCTCTCTCTCTTGGGTAAAGCGCTGTCTGGAGGCAATATGCAATTACAACTTTCCAATCCGATGACTAATTGTTTTGGGATTGCTCGTTTCAGGGCTAGTGCCCACCTTCAGCTGCACTCTCGAAATCAATCTACACACCGTCGATAGATCAGAATTGGTACTTTTTAAGTACGTAATGAATGCCATTAGTGCCATCGCAAACCAGCGCCCCAGTGTTGGTGGAACAGGACACACACACACACACACACACACACACACACACACACACACACAGTTATTTGTGAGTCACACTGGTGCTCCTAGTTAAAAAAAATGTAGGAGCAGTGCCTCCAAAAATGGTCCGATAATGCGCCTAAATGGTCTCAGTCAGGAAGCTGGGGGTGATGAAGCATACATGTCGTGTGCCTCTCTGCCACCGTGACTCATCAGTATGCTCTGTCACGCACCCTGGTGGGCGACCCCTGTGCGTTCAGCTGACCCTGAGCTGTAGCCTCCTGCAAGTAGGACGGATGTCAATTCAGTGCTATTTGAGAAAGAAAAGAAGGATGTGAAAAACTACAATTATACTGGGAATTAGATTCTGGGATGAAATGTTTCGTCCTCGCAATTTGTGTCAGACCAGCATGTTGGTTGAGACCTGGCTGTGCTGGTTTTTGTCTCTGAAGCCGGGCTCGCTCACTGGCTCCCAACGTGTGACCAGAGACCCTGTGGTAAATCTGAGGCAATACGCAAATAGACACAAAATGTTAGAAGCACTTGCTGTGAAGATGAGTTAGTTTTTTTTCTCTTTATACACCCAGTTGTCTAATGATGTAGAGCTGCAGATGAGGGGAATAATACGACTGAGAAATAGATGTGTCCTAATTAGTGAAACCGGTCTTTGGGTGGGCCCAGTGGGGCTTACATTTCAATCAGAAGGAAGAAAAAAGGCACATGGAAACACTGGGAACTACTGCTTTTATCTTTTGGAAACAAAGCTTTCATCCCGTTTCCTGCTTTTCCGCCATGCTCTGGCACCCGCAGCCGCTTTGGGCTTTCTTGTCGGCAAACGCGATGCATTCTAGAGTCCTGCAGGGCTCACTGGGACACTAGAACCTTCTGTGGAGAACAGGATTCTGCATTACGTCTCAGAACGCAGCGCATTAGATCCCTGAACATATACATTATCACTCATTTCCTATAAATTACAGGACAGTACCAACCGCAGCTTCTCCTGCTCATCTCTCCTAAATAATGATTCCACTTCATTACAACGTGGGTCCTGGTTTTGTCCATCATTCCTATCAATAGAAGCAACATTGTGCTCAGCAAGGGGATTGCTTAGATGTGGCAATGTGACGTCATTGAAAAGAACCAAACCCCAGATATGCCAAACTTATTTAAAAGACAAAAACAAAGGTTTCAGCGTTGACCTGCACTTCCCAGCAACCATCTTGACATACGTACAGTGTGCAAATTCATTGAAAGGATTGCTAAAGCAACAGGAACAAGACCCAAGTTGTAATTAACCAAAATGAATCGTTAACTTTGTTTTCTTCTCTTTCATTCTGAATCTCTCTCTCTCTCTCCTTCTCGGTTCCTCTAACCACCGATGAAGGGTGTCACTCTGTTTACTCCCAGTCCCGCCTGTTCTCACACACTCACACTCCCCCTGTGGGAGTCCTCTCAGTGCAGCGCAGTGAGAGTGAAACCACTCGGTGTGTTTGTCGCCCTGGACTCATGCAGAGCTGTGCTCTTCTCATGTCTCCCCTCTAGGTTTGCCCAAGAGAATGCTTCTGTTGCCTGTCATGAAAATGCCTACCTACTCCGTCCCCCACTACCACTTCTTTTAGCACAGGAGACGCACACACACACACACACACACACACACACACACACACACACACACACACACACACACACACGCAACAAGCGTTTTATCATCCATACCAAACACTTTTATTCAGATTGTCAACTTGCTTTCTTTTTAAGAAGGGAAAAGTTTTTCTACAATATCAATGATTTGAAGAGGATTAAGGACTTGAGCTGAAGATTTTTAAAAGCGATTTTTGATTTCTTTGTGTTCCAAAAAATCTTTTTATGAATATGAAAAAAATACTGCAGGTTTAAGTTCTTAAGAGATACAAACTTGAAGGATTTGTACTGTGAATTTTGACCTCATTCTTTGAGTCTAAATTATATATATATATATAAATATATACATCAGCCTTTTGTTATTGTGTTTATTCTTTGCTAGGAAGAGAAGAGCCTTTGCAATATGATACACAACACACATGTTCTCTGTAAAAAGGAAATAATAAAGAGCTTTGTGAAGGATGTATAGGAATAAATAAATGATAATGTTGACAAATGAATAAAGTTGATGTCCTATAAAAGCTGAACACTGCCTGGTGTTTATCTGGTTTAAAGGCTTTAATCTGGTACCAGATTTGCTGCAGTAGAAACTTTCTGCTTTGGGCTGGACTTTGACTATTTAGAGCAGTTATGTCACTTAACATGAGAAAGGAACTACCCAATCGTTCAAGCTGCACAAAATACGGTGACCTAAACTTACATCGAGCTTTAATATTCCGCCCTCATACATGCACAAATGGAATTTCCATCGTTCTACGTACCTCAGGGCTTCTCCTTATTTCCTTTTGACCCTCAGCTTATAGATATTCAGAGAGAAAGGCAAGAAGACAACGGATGAATGTAGAAAGCTCCGGTTAGATCCTGCATGTTGCATTCAGCGGCACGATCCCATTACCTCACGTGGATTAATGCTTGGCAGATTTCCCACAGCTATCAGTGGTATCAGCTACAGTACAAGCAGAGCCTTTTATAGGGAGTCACGTTAGCCAGCTGCAGCCTTTTCGCACCATCAGTTTTAGAGCTCGATACGATATTGTAGTTGGATTCAATTGGTTTAAAACGGCCCAAAAATAGTTAAGACGTGTTACTTCTACATGGACCACTTCTGTATCCCTATATTGTTATGCCTCCGTGTTCGTTCCTCCGTCCGCTCCCGTCCGCTCAATTCTCGTGAATGCGATCTCTCAGGAACGCCTGGAGGGAATTTCTTCATATTTGACACAAACCTAACTTGGATTCAAGGATCAGCTGATTACGTGGTCAAAGTTCAATGTCGCTGTGACCTCACGTCCGTCTCATTCTCGTGAAAGCAATATCTCAGGAGCACCTGGAGGGCGTTGCATTACATCTGGCACAAACATCCGCATGGACTCAAGGATGAACGGATTGTGTTTTGGTGGCTAAAGGTCACTGTGACCTCACGAAACACATTAACTCAAGACGTGATGCCCTATCTACGACACTGTCACACAAATGATAATAAGATAGAGTGATGAAGTGATGACATTTTGGACAGAAATGGACTTAAAGCGCAACTTGCCGGGTTGGCTGTTATCGGACGTATATTATAGATCTGATAACACCGCATGTGGACCACAAACATAAACTGTGGTGCACATTACAGTCAGAAGCAGACATGAATTTGTGTTTGAACTGTGTTTTGTGTTTTATGTTGTTTCATAATATCAGTACCATTGCTTTTACATATTTGACACAACAATGACCTAAAATCACAGGTAAAAACAAGTATAAGAGGTGAAAACGGCCCTCTGAAGGTCAGACAGCTATGATTGATGAACCAGCGAGAGATGAACACTCATGACGTGATTACAGCTTTGAGACGCAGCCATTGGATGAGAGCACCCAGCATGTTGTCCAATGGTTGGTTGAGCTCCATTGAGTTGTTGTGAAACCTTTCAAATGCCATTTGTCTGACATCACCAATGTCTTATTTCAATCTCACATGTTTGAAGATTCATTTCCAGCTCTTGTATTCTGTGTTTATCTTCTGTTTTTATGACTTGATTCATGTACTTTGCCTTACCAGTGTCTGATGTCATGTTCAGTCTTTACATGGTTTGATTTAATAACTGTTATTAGGCGTTTCACTCAGCTCCACATGTTCATGTTTGGAATAGCTGTAAGATACACACAGCAGATCCATTCTGAATGTTCTGCTGCTCCTCTGGGACCTGGACCAGAGACAGCAGACCGCCATTCCCCACCGCTCACTGGTGGACTCCTTCTCCAGCAGAAGTCTGGCAGTGTGTGGTCATGTGTTTTGGGGAAGTGGCTTTGGAGGAATGGGATGTGTGTATATATATATATATATATATATAGATGATGTATATGGATGATATAGTTGAACATGTGTGTGTAGTAATCCATCATGCTCTATTTGTCTCTGTTCTTGAACTCCCTGCAGGTGGTCTTTTCATTGACAATCCCTTCTACCAGCCGCGGACCCTCGCTCCTTTTATCATTCATCTGGGTCCCCAAGACCTCTTCTCTGACTTCTAGGGGCCAGCAGGTTGCCGGACGCTCTCTTCACATTGTCTGTATACGCGGGACACCTGCTTTTCTGTCCGTCTGAGCGGGCCGCCTCTCTATCCAGGTGACGGACTCGTCGATCCAAAACTGCTTCCGTTTGATCGATCCGCTGGGGGGGGAGAAAAAAAACAAAACGTTCTGCCCGACAGCAGCGACAGATCTCAACTACTAACCGAGAGGCTCATAGCTCCTATCTTTGTTTCTCTCTACTCTCCACCCAGATTATCACTTCAGAGGAGAGAAACTACATGAAGCAATACTCGGATTTTACGAGAAACGTTCAGCTGAGGCTGAATTTCTTTCTTATAGCAATAGACCAGAACTCCTCTCTATCAGCTTACTTACTTGAGAAGAAGTGAATGTCCGACGGAGTTTTACCCAACACAGCATTGCAATAGCTCATTCTGATTGTATATTCATCGTATGTGTGTGTGTGTGTGTGTGTACGTGTGGCTATAACATGACTATATACACATATATGTATGGTGTATGTTTCTATAACGATGTGTTGACAATAATATTACTATATGACAATGTATTTATGTAAATATTCTATAAAATATAACTATTGTTGGTATAAATTATTTTAGAATTATAAAGTGAAATGTAACTGTAATATCACAGTATAGCTTTCTTCCAATTTTATATACACTGAGCAATTGAAGCTAGTTCTAGGAGATGCAATATTATCTTTGGTATTCATATTAACCTTCGCTGTTAGAATGATAACGCTTCCTTCTTTCTTTCCTCCTCTGTTCAGACCTTTCCTCTATCTTTGTATGTCTTTCTGAGCCTTTCTGAGCACGCTCTCTGCCGCCCGAGGTTTGTTTACGTGACCCGGACCAGAGGCGCTCGCTACTGAACACACTCACGACCCAATCACACCTGTGCACACACACACACACACACACACACACACACACACACACACACACACACACACACACACACACACACACACACACACACACACACACACACTTTTCCTGTCAGAAAGCACATTTTCTATAGTCTCACTGCTGGCAGGGAATACTGTTGTTACAAATACAGTACTGTATGTGTATAGTATATATGTGTATACTCTGATGTACGCGCTCCTCCCATCTGCCATTAACATACGTTTAGCGGACTCATCCATCAACACACCAAGAACAATCGTCAGCTCTGTCCCGCTCGCCTTAGGGACCAAAAGCACAGCTCACTCACACGCATTACTGTTCCTTCTTTCTGCAAACACACGCATTCAGACGTACACACACACACACACACACACACACACACACATCCCTCCACCGACCTATGGCACTCCTCTGCTGTACGAACAAGATGCTGCTGGTGGAAGATAGAGCTTTGTCAAAGGGCCTTCTCATACAATGGGATAGACACAGACTAATTAAAAGAATAGTCCGCAAAAATCTTCCAAAGTGGGACTTTGAAATGGAGTGGTTGGTGAGGACACCTGTACGTTTCTGGAGGGAAGGGGTTTCACCTTTGGCTGCCCTTTGCCGGTCACTGAAACTATGAAATGTGAGAAACAGAAACCTGGCCGCGGCTGAGGTGGATTTTAGAATTTTCAACTAGGGATGCACCGATCAAACAGGCCTTTTCAGTATCATGGCAAATTTCTAAGTTCCACACAGTGAGCTTTACAGATTTTACATTTAGTCAAAAGCCTTGTATCGCTTTTTGGAGGGTTTTATTGGTGCATGCCTAGTTTCAGACACTTCTCCGTAAGGCTGAATGTGCTCTTAATGGAGCCGTGATTCTGAACCCTCACACGTTGGAAGGAAGCAACGTTAGCTTTTGAGGTCAAAAGGTATTTTGACTTTGTATTTTGAGTCTCTTTGAAGATTTGAAGCATCCTCGTACAGTTAGTGTTCCTGCATTTCAAGGCACTTCTGCACTGGCTAGTCACAAGGCTGTTGAACCCTCGTGGAGAGATTTTGGGAATGGAGGAAAAGGAGTTTGGTTGGTTATCATGTTTAGTCTCAAATTCCATGTATATTTGGCTCAGTAGTAGTTCACCGTGTAGTCCTTGTGTTGTGGCTTTATTGCACGCATTATTTACACTCGTAGTAATTAGACTGAGAGATGAGATATTCCATTAAACTCTTAAGGGCTTTATACATACCGGTACGTTGGGTCTAATTTTGGGGTATTGTTGGAACCAAACAGGTGTCACAACACAGTTCACACTGAGAGAGCAGTCACAGCACATGCACAGGATTCACCCAGCGCTGTGTGGGATTTCTACATGCTTCTGAAAGCTCTTCATCACTTTTTATTTTTAGCCTTTAATAGAGACAAGGTGTCAGTCAGCAGAGGCACAATCAAACAGAATGTGCATCAAAGGACTCTGACCCCCCCCCCCCCCTCACAGGTGCATTGATCTGGGCACCAGTTTGATCTCATGTGTTTGCGTCTGCTTTGATTCAACAAAAACAACACCTGAGAATTAGACTCACTCGGGCCACTAAGCCTATTTTTCGAGACAAAAACTAAAATTACAGTTAAGATCTAATGACACCCCTGAGATTCTGCAGTTTCTCTGTAGATGGAATGAAATGGTGCCGTCAAGCTGCGATCGGGAAATTGGAGGTAAACTGAAGGATATCCTGTTCTTCCTCCAGTTGAGGTCAAGCACGCGAGCACTCTGCCATTTATGTTTGAACAGCTGGTTCCTCAACTGGAACAACTGGACTCATCCGCGCAGTGTGTTTGTGTTATTGCAGCCATGTGGCAGCCACTGTACTCCCTATGAGACATTTGTTTTGCTATTCCAAGCATTTTTCCATCAATTCACGGAGCACCTCTGGTCGCCTCGTCTCATCCGAGAGAGCCGCTGCTTCGCCCTGACGTTCTGCTGTGAAATTCTCGTGGAGGTGAATAACTTTTCTGTGCGGAGACGGTCCCTCTCTATCAGCTAGGAAGTTATCCTAATTTCCCCTCTGCCCTCTCTCTGTCTCTCTCTGGTCCCCCGTCCTCTCTGTCCAGATGGCCCACATTAATAAGGCAGACAGTCATACCTCAGTGAGCAACCTTTTCATTTCCCCTCAGACTGAGCAGACACACAGGAGGAGTCACCCTGACTACCGACCTTGTCCTCTCGGTCTGCTGGCTGGACGGCCGCGTTCAGATGAGAGCTCAGGGAAACGCAGGCGGTCCTGGTAGGACTGTAGCGCTTAGGGAGTTGTTGTCTTCTAGTTAGGCAGGTCGTGCATGTGTGTTTCCTTGTTAGGCTTTACAATGAAATGTTAAGGATAATAGCATTCTACTCCTTTTCTCCATTACCTGAAAGTCCCTCCCAGTTTAATGAAAAAGATGTACTCAAACTATCCACATGGGTTGTGGTGTAAAGGGGATTATCGCAGGGAGTCAATTTCTTTCTTCTTTAAAAGTATATATTTAGTGATGATTTAGAGAAAGCATGACAAACAAAGAGGAGAAGGAAACGAACGCTGCTTCTTTTACAAACCATATTTTAAAAAAGCTTTATTCGATACATGCAGATAGTCAGATAGTTCCCAGCTGTGGTTCCCATGTTGCACCAATAGCAAGATGACAATACCAGCCGTGCTCCACTATGAAATGTCTCAATAGAATACAGGACTCACCTGAAGACGAATGCTCTAGGTACCCCTGTTTGAAGGCTTGGACGGTCCTATCTTATGTAGAACTTTCCTACAGAGTAATGGTTGTTTGTGCTGGACTCGGGTCCCGGTCAGTCTTCTGATGGATGTTCTTCCGGCTCCAGTGTTCCCCAGAAATATCTCTTAAGAGATCACTATGAAAGACGGGCAGCCATTGTAAACATCTACACCTTCTCACACACACACACACACACACACACACACACACACACACACACACACACACACACACACACCGCCCCTCCTTCAAATCTAAGAAGCACAAAACACACACAAACAATACACTCGCACATCGTTCTCAGGGCCACCTGACACACACACACACACACACACACAGACAGACACACACAAACACACAAGCATGCAAATAGGCACACACTCAAACACATGTGATCATAAATGTAAATATACATATCAGCGTTCACTGTCAATAACAGCCGAGCACACAGAGACGGCGTGACATTGTTTGCTTCGTGGTTTCTGTACCACACATGAGATCGTTCTGTATGTAGTGAGAGTCACACAGGTGGTGAGGCCTCGTTTGTACTTTAGGATTTGAGCCATGCATAGCTGAGGAAACGCGTCTCCCCCATGGGTCACGTCGGTGCGTTATAGCGGGCTGTCCGTAGCGCTGTGTGTCGTGGATTTGACTTTTGCCTTTTTGGAGAAACAGCAGTTATCTGTGAACAACTCAAGCTGTGCTGACAGGAGGAAAGAGGAAGGAAAGAGAACTTTTTTTTTTGGCAACCAATGCAGGAGCTTTGCGCATTTAGATGCTGCAATATGTGCAGTACTTAAAGGGTTCTGAGTGCTGAGTTGCCAGGTAACGTCAGCGTTTTGGACTTGCTTTGGAGACTGTCGGGCCGTTTTCCCTAAGGCTCCTCTTCATCCCCCTGCCAGGTCAAATGTTAGAAAGGAAAGAGGATGACGCAGAGATGCAGTTGGGGAATGGGTTCTGGTTTGTTCTGCGGATCAGGATTTATCCAGACACCAAAGAATCTGAAACCTTTGTTGCACAAATCTGATCATCCCGGCAGTCTCAGAAGTGAGGAACTGTAGGTTTGTGATCTGATATTCACCGGCAAGACAGTTATGAGATATCAGGCAAAAAGAAAAGAGAAATCTGATCTCCTCCTGTGTGAAAATGAAGGGAAACTGTGTCTCGCTCATTCCTGCAGCGGCACAGAGAGTAGGGTCTTAAGTCTGGGAGTCGTGCTAAATCTGTCTGGAAGCAGAGAGAAGAGAGCTGCAGAACCAGCCTGAAAGTTCATCCGCGAACCGCCCTGAACTCTGCAGAGCAGCAGAAATAGATCCGGGATCACGTTTCCACTGCTGAGGCAAAGCGAACCAGACTAACTGCTGAACACATCAATTTGTTTCTGGGTGTGTGTGTGTGTGTGTGTGTGTGCGTGTGTTGTGGGGTGGGGAGTGTGTTTGTCTGGCAAGCACATAAACCAGAGGGTCATGGGAAGCTATTTCACACCCATATGCATGCACGCACACACACACACACACACACACACACACACACACACACACACACACACACACAATATGGCAGCCACATTAAGCATGTTGTCGCATACTTCCTGGTCATGGTCCACCGATTGTTTAAGTCTAATATCCTGCTGATAAACGATCGAAGCATTTTGGTTGGGAATGTACACTGTTGTTCTAGTGATTGTAGAGTAGAATGTATTTACTCATAGAAAGAGTAAACTTGCTTTTTTGTAGAGAAGCATATATATACGGAATATATATGGATACATACATATATATACATCTATATATCTTTTGAGCTACTTGTGTGTGAGAGTTGTTTTGGGCGTATCCTCCCTTAGGATTCATATTTCTTTCCCCCTGAATTTTTATTTCTAATGTTCTGACAAAAGTAGTGTCTTACGAGTGATGGGTGTTTACTTTTTCCTGTAAATATGATTTATTTTATTTTATTATATTTTTGACAAAAAAAAAAGGGGGATTAAAAGAAACTGTTTTACGATGCTGCCTATAAATCTGTGGAGTGATATCTGTCCACAGGATGTGTTTGTGAAGCGTAACGATGACAGGGCGGGAGTCTCCCGACGGCAGCGAATGAGCGGGGGTCACTCCAACTCCAACTGTGTCGATCGTTTTGATTAGTAGCAACATTTACAGCGGTGACGATCTGTGGTTGTCACTGTTTTTAACATAATCTATGCTTGACCAACTGAAAATAAACCTGAGAAAGTGCTGAATCTCTATATGGCAGTATCTGTTTTTTAATAGTCTCTGAAAACTGATGATCTGAGTGTCTTCAGTGACGTGTTGTAAGAGAAAACAACAGTCCCATTACACAAACCACGAAACATCAGCACCATGTACACAAGTTCGGAAAATAATAGCACACTTTCTTTGACGTATAGAAGTATTTGAAAGAATATGTCCTGATTTTAAGAATACACAGACAGACAGAACGTACCTAAAAAGAAAATAGAAATCAGAAGAATAATAATATGACACTTCCTCTGTATAACAATGCAAAAAGCTTGATGTTGCTCTTAACATCAGGTCTGCACACGGTCTGTGTTTTGGTGTGGCGCTCGATGACACATTGCCGACACTTAATAGCGACGGTGCTTTCGTCGTTATGTCAAACTATGATCACAGCGTCGAGGATTATGAGCGATAATTGCCAAGTCTGTCTGAGAAGAGTTCCGGCACACGAGCTGTCCGTCATGTTTAGAGCGGCGCTGCTGACGGTTGAGTCCGAGTATCGAGTGACATCTCCAGCAGTCAACACCACCAGAACACAGCCACGGCTGCCAGTCGGCCTGCCGAGCAATGAGTGTGTGTTTGTGTGCATGTGGGTGTGTGGGGGGAAAAGACACCTTTGTCTGACGGGACAGAGAAGATGAAGGTGAAACCGTGCTCAGCTGATTTTACTGGATTGTGTCAAATGTGGCAGTTCATTTTTTTACTACATACATTTTTTTAAAGTATATTTTGCCCTTGAAAGTGACAAAAAATGTGGGTAATGTGTCAAAAAAATGAAAGCAATTACATTTTTATGTCAATTCCCATAAACATGATAAAACATAACAGCAACAAAATAGCGATGAAGCTCACTGCTTTGCTTTTGATGGGATTGAACAGAAGCAGAACTATCGGATCCCAATTTGACGGTGAAACTTGTCCGTGTCTCTCGTTCAGGTATGTTCAGGCTGATCTACTGACACACAGCAGAGCAGAGGCATGTGTATGCGTGGTCCAGGTTCATACACTGCAGGGCAGTAAATTACTTGGACTGCTGACAGCTTCTTAGAACGACCCGTTTTGTGTTTCAGCTGGTAACAGGAAGCTGTGATATTTAGATTGGTTAGACAGCCTCCCCTCCCTCCACACGACATCAGCGCCTGTTTATAGAAAGCATTGCTGGTGAAGATTTAATAAGACCTACAAACCAATATTGATACAAGTCAACAGCTGTGTGTTTGTCATACAGGTCGCCACGTTCTCGATTTAGTTTGAAGTGATATCTATGAAGTCAGTGCATTTTATGAGTTGGCCTTCTGTGACATTACCTTCAACCCCCCCCCCCCCAGGAATTGTGTTTAAAAAGTTGAGCTGCCAAATTCATGTACATTATGTTGATTAATCTCACTTAGTTCACTGCAAAAGTGTGGAAACCTCTTTAGAAAAGTAGCGTCTGCTCTGGATAAAATTGTCAATCAGCAAGTTCCATTTCTTCCATCGGTAGTGTCCTCTGGAACTGATTCCTGACATGTTGTCATAGCTGCATGGACAGACATTCATTTACCCCGTCTGTCCTGACCTGTAGACTTGTAGACGTACTATACTGAAGCTCTTTCCTTTACGCCGGAGACTCTTTACAGCCATCTGCAGTTATGTTTTATCATGTTTATGGGAATTGACATGTAAATGTAGTTTTACATTTGACACTTCAATCCACTTCAATCCACTTCAATCCACGTTCCATCTGCTGTGTCTAACTGGAGGGGTGTGGCTCACTGTCTTGGCGCAATTACGCACGGCAGATCGGCTGGTTAAAGTTTGTGCCACCAGCGTCAGACTCGACTACAGAACCGCTCCGGGTTTATGTGCACGTCGGGATCAGGACGACCTCTGCAGGCGTGTTGAACTGGCTGTCTGAGAAGCAGCCAATCAGGAACCGCTCTACGCTCCCCTGCGGAAGAGGAAGGCCGACATTGAGTTTGTGTGAAGGACCCAATCCTCATCTCCACATTCAAGGACTCACGGACTTTGAGGCGCGTTCCGGCAAAGGTCGTGAGGGTCTGAGGGCTTTTCTCGCAGACATTTTGAAACTTTTAAGAAGACTTTCCATAAGTCCGACTTTGCCCAAGGGAATTACCCACAATTCATAGCCATGTGACGTTAACTTCAGGGTTACCAGTGGAAGCATGGAGACCTACAGAGAAGGTAAACAAAGAGGACGGCATGTGTTTAGCCTGGAATATTCGATTTACTCAGAAACATTTAGGATTGAAGATGGAACATCAAAACACATGAAAGCACAGGAATGGAAGCGTCGACTATATTATACAGATTATTCATCAAATGTCTTTTAAGTTGATTATTTGACAATTGCCTCTCATTTTGGGAGGAAAGAGCCTGTAAGACGTATACAATCAGGGAGTGTTTTAATTAATACAGCTGTCACAATTTAAACAGACGCTCCAGATGTAAACATTACATAAAAAGACTCCAATAAATACATGAATGAATAGATAACAGGAGTAACAACAGCAATAAGAGAAACACAAGACTGATAATAAATGTGTTTGATGTGTTATAATTACAACAGGAAAAGCACAGCTAGGTAAATAGAATAATATTCATAATAATTAGTAGTAACAGTAAATGATAACATTAAGGACTGTTGAATTCCGTTTCGCAGCTTCAATTCCAGGGTCTCATTGTTGTGCTTGCTGTCTGGAACAAAGCCATCATAAATGTTTTAGTCGCACCTGTGTGTATTCCTACAATAACAAGTCAAATCTCCCCGGTGAGAAACGGCCATAACATTTGATAATCTGAGACGGAACCGATCAATGGCGTGAACATGAATGTTTCCTGAGGGCCACGTTTTGATCGAGATAAAGACGGTGATCAATGGATGTGGATGAGCTCAGGTCAACGAAAACAGCCAGCTGCTTCAATAAAGACGTCCACGTTTACAGTGTGAGCAGAACAAACACGCTCATGTTTTACCTTTTAACAATTCACCCACAATCTATAATGCCATTCGCTGAAAACTGAATTTGAACTGCACTGTTTTGCTCACGACGGAGATAAAGAGAGGCGATAGAAAACTCCCATCCTCAGTCCTCACGCTCAAGATCAACAGAACAAAAGAGTTGCTCCACCTTCAACGCGCTTATCTAACGTTGTCGTTTCTGAGAAGAGCCGAAGGATTCATTAAAGGAGCCTTGTGGACGTTTTCAGGAAGATCCTTTGCATAGACCAGTGCAGACCTCGTCCTGCTCCTCCACACTCTGGGCAGTTAGACATGGTGTCCAGCCAGCCCCTCCTCCTTGTTTTCACCACAACTTTAAATCCACATGCATTACAGTTTGAAGTCTGAGTACATTTTTACTGTACAACTTCTACATTCTATAACCCCTGCTGACGCTGTCGGCTCCCATCTGCATCTGACGTCTTTGTGACGTCAAACCCGTAAACACTGTCAGCTGGGTAAACAACACGCCTGATTTAAATGAAGCGGAGTGGAAGTGATTTGATATTAATCCAGAGCAGTCAGGCGGAGTAATTAGAACAGAAAACTGATGTATATTGTGACATTTATTATCAGTGTGAAAATAAGTGTACTGTCCATGATTACAAAGTGAGGGGAAACAACAACAAAGACATGATGAAGTATGACTTCATTAGTATTTAGAGACGAGGTTCTTGTCATTTTGCTCAACACTCAACACATCTAACCTGAGGAGCACGATTAAGCTATATGCTAATCAGATGTCAAAGATGAGGAAACAGACTCAGGCTTATTGTTCATTAAGAGGGAAATGATTTGGACACAGCTGAGAAGTGTGAATTTATTTTTTCTCAGTTAAAATATCTTTTGTGAACAGGTGGAGGCTCTGCTTTGTTCACACTTCTCTCCCGAACAAATGAGATTACAGCGACGAGACTAACGCGATTCAGCGCTCAGGATTTCCCCCTCAAGCGACCAAACGTCAACACACTGTGTTGGAAGAGCAAAGGTTAGTGTGTGTGTGTGTGTGTGTGTGTGTGTGTGTGTGTGTGTGTGTGTGTGTGTGTGTGTGTGTGTGTGTGTGTGTGTGAGCCAAGGAGAAAACATGCTGTGTTCTGTGTATGGAAATTAAACTGGGGAAGCAAACATTTAAATCCACAAGTGAAGTTATGATGAAATATCTATAAATATTAGCAGTAAAGAAATACATTCGGCACTGATTGGATGGTTGGCAGGTTGTCTTTCCTAAATCATTTTAGGTATCTGAGCTTCTCCGTGTTTTCTCCGGCAGTCGCTCAGTCTAGTTGTTGCTTTTCTTCAATGGAAATTATGCACCTGATATGTAAATATATATTCTGTATCTCTACTGTGATGTAGTCCTATTATAGAGTCAACCGTTGAAAGTCTAAATCATCTAAAACTTTTGTATTTATCTATTGATTTTGCAAAACTATTTATAAATCAGGATCTATTTACTAGAATGTGAAGGTGTGTGTGTTCTGTTCTATTAACTCCACTCCTGTCTGCCCCTCCTGACTGACTGAATGTTGTACCAAAAAGACTTTCCTTTTGGAAGATACCCACCTGATTTGTTGAAATGTCGTAATTGGCTATAGAAGTCATTTTTACAAGAGACAAAACTGTGGATTTTTTTTCCACCATCTCCAACAGTGTAATTGTACCAGGGATCTCTTTTGTATGGAATCTGGGGGAAATTACAGCAACCAATGGACACATGGGTGTGAATAATGTTTTCAGACAAACTTATCCTTTTAGAATGTAACTCAAGGAAACCTAGCTAAAGCGACATGAGTTCAGCGTGTGTGTCGGCAGTCAGGAGATTAGGTGACAGAGAGTTCAGCAGGTTGTCGGGAGGCTCTAAGGTCCAAATAGCCCCCCCACTGCCCATCTAACACACACACACACACTGAGTTTCATCCCTGACTCGCAATTCATCAACGTTTGAGCCGAACAGCAACTGAAGACGCCTATCCTGTTAGCATTCCACCTTACATTTTACTCTGCTGCTGCCTTGCTGGTTGTAGCTTGTATTTATAGCTCTGTAACACAGGACAGGAGGGGGGGGGGGGGGGGGGGGGGGGGGGGGGGGGGGGCGAGGTGTCAAGCTGATTGCATAATGCTGACGCTTGTTACCTTCAGCCGCTGCAGGTGTCCGGGTTTCCAACTCGTCCCGCCTGCTGCTTTGCAATCTGCAGACACAGAGCCGAGATCCCATCGGCCGTCATAACTAAAGGGGATGATTTCATGGCCCCGCTCTGCAGACGTTACAAACACTCCAAATGTGATATATATATACTCGTGCACAATCAGTGCAAACTGCATTTAATACACCGAGGCCATGGCGGGACATAGCTCATCCCTGACACGGATAACAATGCAGCCATATGTCATGAGAGGGACGAAGAGAGACACAACTTGAGCCAAAGTACGTAGAAGACACTAGGAGAGACAAGCAGCTGATAAGAGGCTGCTTTCACGAGACACAATTATCTAGAAGAAAACAGCTTTATGTTCATGTTCTAAACTCTCTCTGATGTCCAGAGAAGTGTTCCCAAGAGGTGAGCTAGAGAACGCTCATCATGAGAACAGCATGGGCCTCTTCTATCCCCGTCTCCTTGTCAGCAGCGACGTGAAAACGGAGAGGAAGTGACACGTTTGGCGTTATAGATCTTTATAGAAGCTGGCTTTGAGCTTGGGAGACGGATAAAGATGCAAAACACCAATACATAAATAACCTTTTTTTTTTTAAGATTATCGGTGATATCTTGAAATGGGTGAAGAGCCTCAAAAGCATCAATGAGTGAAAAGTGATGGAGGGAAATATAATTATAATTCCATGATCGGTTTACATTCATAATGTCAGGAGTAAAAATGTAAAAAGGAAACATTTTCCATTATGATCCAGTGAAATGGAAACTTCTTGTAAAACAGTTGCTCTTCAGTGGTGATGCCACCCTGCACTAGTAGCTTTAACTCATTCGTTCATTAATCTCACCTTTTTGTCTCTTCTCTCCACACTAACAGCTCACACTGGCCTGACTCTCCACTCCTCTCTCAACAGGACATACCTCTCATTGGACAAAGACTAATACCATTTAAAGGGAGCTGTAAGTCTACCCTTGTATTTCCATCCATGTTCTGTTTCCTGCGTCTCTGGGCCGCTGTCCATGGTGCTGAGATCACAGCACATGTGAGACTCAAAACCACGTGAATTAGTCTGCTTGGCCTCCGCTGATGCGGTGGAGGAGATTAAAGCTACAATGAAGCAGGCAGCACGTCAGTGTGACTGAATGCCCAGAATTTGAGCCAGATTATTATTTTCTCCTGGAATGTTTTTTGTGCTGATTCGATAATCTTCCGTCACTCAATATGTGAGAGCGTCATCGTTCGAGGGCAAGGACAGGACCTGCCTCTGGCTCTGCACAGCCAGCGAACCATCTGTTTTTGAAACTCTCAGTAATCACAGAGATCCCTTTGAAGCTCCACAGTGTCCGTCTGAGAATTATCATCTTACCCGACCATCAGATTTACTCCTCACAGGAAATCAATCCTGTGGTTGAAACCTGCGGTGGCCCTTACTGCTGTTGCTGCTTCTCAACATGCAATGATTTATCATCCTCCAATTCATTGCATGAATTTCACTTGCATGTCCAAGTGTTGATATTATGAATTATGCTCTTAATACTATCTCATGACGTCAAACATTTTCCAAAGAAAATGCTGCACATCCACTGCAGTCTGATCTTCAGTCATACATCCACAATTACAACATGATTTACTGTGAGTGTAATGCATTCAAATTGAGCGCACAAATTTGCATTACGTGTATCGCAATCTCAGTCATTTGCAGTCCTCTAGTGGTTGAAGACTGACACTACACTGTACCAAAGCGAGCGTTGATGTTGTTGGAGAAGACTGTTTGTAGAAAGCGGAGATGCTGGCATGTGAACACCTCCCAGTTAATGGTTCTATAGTCATAAGCTTGTGTTAATTAACTTTCATGGCCTCCGATGACTCTCTTAACACCCCCAATTTGAAGGCAAGCAGCGGCAGCAGCCTAATCATTTTAGAGATACGAGTTGAATGCAAGCGGACTGAATCCTTGGAACGCCAAGAACACCAGACGGTGGAGTGAAATAGAAGAAGTCATCCCGTCCGTCAACGACTCCCAGTGAAGTGATATTAAGTACTTAATCCCCAGCTGCTCCGGTGGACTTCGTCAGGGGCTGAAAGTAGCAGCGAAATGACCCCGGCTTAGGGTCAGTGCATGGATGTGACCCTGTGTGGCCTGCAGCTACTCCCACTGCTGTAACAGGAAACAGCAACACTGTTCTAGCACATGTGCCTTCTTCTAGATAAGACAACCAGGTTTATGTCATTATAGCTTAAAATGAGTCAATCTTGACAAACCATTCAAAACAAGTGCTGAGTGCTTTATTAACACACGACCTGCATGATCTGCTTTAAGGAGGTATTTCTTCATCATTAATAGTGATATTAACGTGATAGTGTTGCTGTGTGGACTGTACTGATTTAGTCTACCGTTCAGTTTAATAGTAGGAGTGCACACATTCTATATATATCAGAGTTAACATATAATTCATGATATTCCTGATTACCCGCCACTTAATCCCTGATAATGCACTTGTATGCAGAAAAAAAAATACTGATATAGAAATAAAGTGAAATGTATACACAGTTATTGACGTACGGCTTAAGATCAAAGCCGCACTTAATCAAAAAGAAGTGCAGATTTAATTGAAGAATCGTTGTTTATTCCTCGTGATTCAACAGAGAAGAGTGTTACTATGAGAGCTGCCCCTGGTGCAGATGAGTCACCTTCAGCTGGCTGGACTCATTAAAGACACACACACACACACACACACACACACACACACACACACACACACACACACACACACACACACACACACACAGAGATCTGTATTCCCTATTACTAAGCAGGCCTCTTGACTTCCCTCCCAAAGCACAAAGGGAATGACAGAGACATGAACAGCAGCAGATTGGTGGGTAATTGAGTGTTTGCATGAGATGATTATTCATAAAGAGATCCTAATTAATGTCTTAATGACACGTTTGATCCCGTACATTATGTTTATATTGTGTTTCTAAGTTGTAGTCTTTCTTCTGAGGAGTAGAACAACAGATGCTGTTACCCACAGCTATAAATGATGTTGAATATTTGAGTGTTATGCATCACAGTTCTTTGCTGTGAGTCGTCTATGTTGATCTTCTCTCTAGTGAAAAATTGATTTGTCTTTGGCGCCCCCCGCAGTCTGAAACATGATGACACATTTTAAATGCCATACTGTATTTTAAGTCCATTATCCAATTACAATGATACTGATTCTCCCTGCAAGAGAGAACCTGCAAGCAGAACCATTTGTAAACAGATATGGAAACGTTTCTATGCACTCACTAATATACCTATATTTGACTTGTGGTCACATTTTATTTGTACCAATTTAAATATATTTTACAGAAGAGACGGTGAAGACAAACATTAACAAAGCACAGGAGTATGTATTGGAGGAAACTCATTCCGTAGTCCACCGTCTTTACATCCATATTGTCCTAATGTATCCAGAAGCAGGCATGACGGCTCGAGCCTTTCATCAAATTTCATGTAAGTGTTCTTAACTTTTGGAAAAAGTACACAGAATACTGAGAGTGTGACGTCAAGTCAAGGTCCCCACAAGTACAGCAAAGGATGTATCCATGTACGCCATGGATGAGTGTGTGCTGCTTTAATTTCATCCTGATGACAAGGCTTCAACAGTCCAGCCTCTCCTTTGTATGACGAACAGAGGCCACATCAATACCAGGTGCCTACACCTGATGACAACACAGTCGGAACACACTGTCGTCTCAACCTTCCCCTCTTCAAAATATCATTTTTCGATGATCTTTTTTTTGCGGCATTTCTCTTTTATTGGACAGCGTACAATAATAAGAGACAGGTACGAGAACTGACTGTTGTCCTCCCGGGGACAACACAGGGACATGAAGTGTACAATGTTCAGTTATACAGCAGCTGTGACTTTCAGTCTTTAACTGTTTCAAACCCTCATATCATTACTGTAGTTTATCACATATGATACATTTTACAGGTTATGTAGCGCAACAGCATTTAACGCAGTTAGACGTTATTTACAACCTTGAAATGCTTCTTACACATTATTACATCAGTAACACTTTTACTGATAATATTCTGCACTTTTAAACATTGAAGGATATATATTGCTTTCAGAGTGTCCTCAGTAAATCAAAGTGAGCAGATGTCATCGATCCTGCAGCCGAACGCTGACAGCAGGATCACACCAAAGTTCACAATCCCACTCTAATGAAGACTTGTACCGCAGTTGATGCTGCAGTAACGTCAGAAAGGATGATTTAGTGAATGTATTGAAACACACCACCCGTATTGCACAGTAATGTACAGCAGATACGGAACACATTGCGGATGTCAGCCAGAAATAACTTCATATTTCACATTCAAGGATAATTCATTCATGTGGCGTTCAGGTGCTGAAACAATGTTTTGCAAATGTGTTTTGAATCACAGCAGGTCTGACTGGAGAAGAATAGAAAATACAATCGCAAAGTCGCCGCTGTAAACTGAATTATGCCAGCAAATACAATATTACCACCGCTCCACATATAGTTAATGCTGACATTATTGGAACTATAATGGAAGCAAGAAGGAAAAACCATAAAACCATATTTCTTTTCTGTTTTTTAGGCTACATTGTTGGGCTTGTAAAATGTCTTCATTAATAAGATAGAATCATGTGTATGTTCTATTTCTGACATTATTATGATAAAACAGGAAGATAGTTACCTTACATCTATTAGATGTTTATTATCTATTATCATAAATAACCCTAAATAATCAATAAGCAAGAATAACAAGTATTTCTATAACCTGTTAAAGAACATCAACGTGTTAGTACACTGACTTAGTCCTGCTTTTGTATTATATTTCTTAAGGGGCTAAAGAAACAATTGTGTCATATTTGGTGCTATAATTACTGTTATTAAGATGCGTGATCAAATTATGAAGGATCACAATTGTCTTGATATTTATACTTGTGGTAAGAAATGTTGGAAATAAAGTTTTCTCTCTCTATATATATATATATATATATATATATATATATATATATATAAATAAAGCAACATGTGCAGGGACCTCAGTCAGGCCGACAGCGCTTCTGTTTTTGTGTGACTAAGGTTTCAGTTGTGTGTCTCTCACTCGGCGGTGTGTATCAGCGCCGCCTCGGGTCAAAGCGACTGATATTTGTCATCGTATGAGGAGGCGGAGAGCTGAATTATTGAAGTCTTGTTTTTCATCAAGGTGAAATTAAAGCAGCGCACACACAGGCACAACACAAACACACGACAAACACACAGTCATTCACTCTAACAAATTACTTCTGCGGGAAACAAAATGGTCGGGACACGAAGCCCAAAATGAAAGTCCTACCCATTACTTCAGCTTCAGTGTGTGTGTGTGTGTGTGTGTGTGTGTGTGTGTGTGTGTGTGTGTGTGTGTGTGTGTGTGTGTGTGCTCACACGCTTGTGTGTTTTTCTTCACTCCATCCACCTCCATACTGGTGGATTACAGAGTCATGCTCATTTGGTGGAGTCTGGAGGCTGAACCAAAACCAGGTGTCCCATTGGACCGTATCCCCTAAGAGGACCTTGTCCTGAACAAGGCGTCACCCTGAGGGACAGACACACTTTAAGACACACAAAGGATTACATGGGGCACAAACAGAAGATAATGATCTCTCACGGTTTCTGTGTGAAAGGACCACAGTTCCTCTTTGTGGCTAGACTTCTGTGACAAAAAGCTCTTTGGTTGAGGACGCCCGTGTGAATCTGAAGAGCGTTTTGAGCGACACCTTAAAAGTGACCTTTAGTTTAGTTGACCCAATAAAACCAGACAACGTGATGATAAAACAAGTGAGCAGGAACATCTGAACTGTTACCTTCAGCGCCTCTTTGGGTGGAAAATGGAGGAAAATAATTCAACGATAATATGAAATAAAATAAATATGTTACAATTATAGAATGACCTCCAGTTTCAGCTGCTGGTATTGTTTTTAATAATGAGGGGCAGGTTAAATATGTCAGATGTGCTGGAGTTTCATTTTGCTTCATGATGTACATGTTGTACGCCTTCACACTTCACGGTTTCAGGGCTACATATTTACTGGTTTGGTCTTGACAGGAAGACGAAAAGCGTCTTTGCAGAAGCCGCACGCCCAAAAGTCAGAAGGAAGTGAAAGCCCTTGAAGGCATCTGGCTCCTACAAAACACCATATAGACGAGTAGACGTTATACTACTGTGATCTTCACTCATCTCCCTGATGACACCTTCACAATATAATATATAATAATAATAATAATATATATACCAATATCAAGCATTCTTTTTAAAGAACTACTCATATAAAATGTCTAAATGAAATGGAAAAGATACATTTTTGCATTTATGGAGTTTGCCCCTTCATTAGAATACTGTATTTTATTTTTTTCATCATCTTTGAAAAAAGGGGAAGAAAGATACAAACGTCTTCTCCTCACAGCAAAATGACAAAAACAAAGAGCAGACTGTGGTTAGAAGAAACATTGCTAAACGCTGAGGGGAACAGGATGCCAGCCCTGGTTTAAGGTTTCATACCATTTTGCTTAACTAGTCATTATTTGCATCATTGACAACATTACCTGTCAGAAAAACCAACTAACAAACTGTACATTCTGTCACTGTTTTAGAATGGACAGTCTAAACAAAAACAACAACTCATGAAGATCTTTCTCATCAAATGTGTCAACAAGTTTTCTTCATATGTTTCATATGATTCCCCTTAAATCAACTCTTATATACAAACTATACATACAATGTTTGATGTTTGATGAATCCTCCGCGTTTTTAGAACTGGACTTTTCCATCATTCTACATGTCTTTTGCACCATTTTATACACATAACCAAAATTCTGTGTAATTCAATCGAAACATAATTGAAGTTTCAACTTGATAATGCTGAGTGACACACCAGCTCTAACACATCACCCTCACATCAGGAATCCAAGATGATCTCCCAAATAGCGAGAGGAAAAAGCAAGTGGCACACACATCAGTGCTGCCTGAAGTAAAAGAGCAACAAACCCGTCCTTGATGCATCAGAACCCGGTGTGACTCATAGAAATCTAATTCAAATTCCAGGTGCTCTGCAGAACGTCCTGCATTGATCTGAGACGTGCTGACAAACAACAACAGGTCCCCATTACCACGGAAATATTCTCTCACTTCTGATTGAATCATTTATTCCCTCATAAAGGTCAGGTGTCTCAGACACGCAGAAGTGTGCAGCAGAGAGGTTACAGTAACTTGATCCTATCAAACATGAACTCTTTGTATATAAACTGCTCTGAGAAGATGAAAGACTCCGAGCTTACAGATAATCAGTGGTGTCAAAGGTGATAGTTATGGAGTTATTTTACTTTCAATGGGACAGAAGTGACCAATCAGCACTTCTGTTTCCATCACCACTCTTTCTGTCACCTTTTCATTCAGAGGGTCAGAGGGCACACTCACACGTTTCATACATTTATGATATGATATATTATCCTTTCAAGCCCTGTCATCTGTTCCTCTTGCCATTGGTCTCTTCAGCTTTACACAGGAAGTGTCACAGTGTGCCCTGCCCCTGTCGCTGCCTCTCATCTCTCAGCGTTGTCTCTGTCACACATGCAAACACTTCTCAGGGAGGAACTGCGGTCTGCGCTGAGGTTTTCTCCTCCTCAACAAGTTATCCTCCCCTATCTGGGTCTCTGTTCTCTGTCGCTCTGCAGCTCCTCTCAGATGGTCCATCTGTCAACCTCCTGCAGCTGATCTCATACCCACACTGCAGTCACACCATGAGCATACGGAAACTGAGTGAGTATTGTGTGTGTGTGTGTGTGTGTGTGTGTGTGTGTGTGTGTGTGTGTGTGTGTGTGTGTGTGTGTGTGTGTGTCATATGCAACATTTTGGTGATAATGACGGCATGCAAAAATCGACTTGCAGTTAACAAAGGAAGATGTGTACAAAAATGAAGAGATGTTGGACCTGCTTTGGCTTTCAGTTTATTATATTTAATTTCCATGCACTATATGATTATTGAATTATTTACAGCTTTGTAAAAGCAGGCCTTTATATAAATAACAAAACATGTGCATGACTGCTGATGTTGACACACAGGGACAACCAAGCAGGACCTTATGCATCCATCCGCACACACTCACAAACACACACACACACACACACACACACACACACACACACACACACACACGCACACACGCACACACACGCACGCACACACACACACACACACACACACACACACACGTCCCACTTCATGGTTGTAAATGGTTGACTGCCTCTACATCTCGTCTGTAGAGCAACACAATGAAAACACTAGCTCTGAAACAACTGAGCAGAAGAGACATTTTTTTTTATTATTTTTGAATAATAGATTGCTATTGTTATTACTGATTCAGACGACAGAATTGTGTATCGCCACATCTCCATATATGATTTGTTACCACATTATGATCACTTCCTCTTCTTCTCTAACTGTTCCTCTCTCAAGGCTTCAAGTGGTTTGGTAGTCTCACCAACCTCTCTTTTCGCCGTTCCAGCGATAAATCGGACTCTAAGTCCTCTCCTTCCAAGTCTAGGCCCGGATGTGTGTCTGGAGATGGCACTGGCTGCGGCGGGGACACTGCACTGTCACTCCTGGATCCAGTTGTCGAGACGATGGACGACATGGGCGCCATGCGTCCTCGCACTGCCAGCTACGTCCGCTCCAGTGAGAGCTACACACACATGGGTACGCTGCCACGGCTTCTGAGGAGGAGGAAAGACAAGAAAGGTAAGGCAGCAGAGGTTAGGAACAACACCTACGGGATAACTCTTCACCGTGACGATACTAACACGTCCATCTGTGATTTCTCTAGCAGGCCCCAGCAGCAGTAAGAAGAGCAAAGACAAGAGCGGCATCGGCAGAAGTCAAAGCCAGCGACCTGCAGGGGATCAAGACCGTGGGCTCCGAAGGCCCACAGCAGCCTCATCCAAAGTGTCTGGAGATGAAGCTGACACCGGGCTCGGCAAAGGCTCCCTCACTGATCCCAAGACCCAGTCTGAACCTACAGGTGGAACTGGTGTCACAAACACCATGTCGCCATCTGGTGGCTCAAGAGCTGCACTCCAACCAGAGTCTTGTGACGAGCAGAACTTGAAGCCTAAGGAGACTTCATCACCTCCACTCATCCGGGGGGATGATCAGACACACGAGTCAGAGTCCGGACCTGCACCGGACCCAAAGGTGGAGGCAGAGCGCAGAGAGCTGACGGAAGCAAACCCACATTCTGACTGCATTTCCAGGTGATTATCTTTCCTTCTTATGCCAACAGCTCATTTACCTTCCTGTTGTTCTTCTTGGACAACACAGTCCCTGAAGGAGGAACAGCTACTGGTTGGGGAGGAGGGGAGAGTGACATACATGTAAGGTCCTGTAACAGTTTGACCCAGATTTGTTTGGTATGCACAGCACTATTATCTGGCTAAGGAAAGTCTCCTTGTCCTGTTTCTATAATGACTTGGTTTTATTACTGCCATTTGCTCTGCAGAAACAGTACTTTTTACTTTCACTGAGTAGATTCTGCTGAGAATACTGTACTTTCAATGAAGGGCTTTTACTTGTAATGGAGCATTTTAACATTGTTATTTTGGCATATTTGCTCAAGCATTCAGGCCCCTGTACATGTCGCATGTCCCTAAAGTGACATGTTAGGTAACATTACCACACAATACAGTCACATTGCTGTGAGAGTGAAGGAACTGCGGCTGCAGCACATTGTGATTCCGTCCATGCTCTGTGCGTAAGCCAGGGGGCGCAAAGCGGTTTGTTTCTTTTATACCTGCGCGTGGACCCACCGGGGGAGATGGACGGTTCACAGTTCGTGTTGACTTTGCAGTGAACAGGACTTGCCTCGGGCGATGGGTGTGAGGTGAGACCATAACAGGATTCATTACTTCACTGGTTAAAGGCAGCAGGTGATATTGATTCCTTGTATTGATCGGATGCTGCTGGAAAGCCGCCGCACTGTTGATCTTATTTTTTAAATTTTACATTGATTTGTTACAGGAGACCAACACGAACGAGCTTTTCTGTTTTTGGTGCGCAGCTCATTGTGCGCGTTATTGTGACGTTGAAGTGGATGTATCAGCACACTCAGAACTTTATTGGAGAGTTTGATGAGAGAATAAAAAGTCGTGTGACTCCTCCTCTCAGCAGAGCACGTTGCGTTGTTCTCGTTGCTTCCACCGTGACATGCCGAGGTCTCCCTGCCTCCAGAATTCCACGCATAATAGCAGAGTGCGTGCGTGTATCGTGTTACAGTGGGATTTACACCGCGTCTGCGCGTGTGTGTGTGTGTGTGTGTGTGTGTGTGTGTGTGTGTGTGTGTGTGTGTGTGTGTGTGTGCGTGCGCATGCATGCGTGGCTGCAGTTGTGCTGGTATGCATGGGGGGCGTGCACGTGCGAGCGTGCAGCATCAGCCCATTAGTTCAGCCCAGGGACCGTGGGAATAACGGCTGTACGGTGGAGTAAAGTCACATTCGAGATCTCTCCTGTCTGTTCAGCCCTAAATCACAAGTCCTTCCGTCTCTCGGCCTGCTGTCCTCAGCCTGCTGTCCATGTCTCTCACCTGCAGCTCTCCCATGCCTGACTGGGCCTGCTTTTTTCCTGGATAACCGTATTCATTTGTTCTCACGTCACTGGTAAGATTGGGCTGTCTTGGTGTCTCTGGGATAGTCTGCTCTGCTGGCATAATTATGAGTTTTGCATGTTTTGCCTGTGCACGTGAACTCCTTTGTTGGGCCCTGATTATAGAAGAGGATGAACAGGGGGATGCCCTACCATCACTGGACTAATCAATCAACAGAAACTTCATCAGCAGCAGATCAATCATCTCAGTCTGTTTTCAAGTATCTCAAATGTGAGGATTTGATGCTTTTTGATGTCATATGTGACATTAAACTCACATCTGTTGGGAGTGGACCTTCGGTCAGATAAAACATACTATTTCAATACATTACTTTTAATTCTCTTGCATTGTGATGAATATGTTTCACTCCTTTATGACATGTAATAGACACATTGATTAATCAAGAAAAAAACCCTGCAAATTTGCTCAAAATCACACGTTTGTGTCAGGCTGTCCAGTTTACAACACATGACAACCTCTGTTGTTGAGTCGGATGTGGCTGCTGCCTGCAGAGTAGAGAGTAGTAGGGGGAGTAAATAATACACATATTATGTGTGATGAGTTCAATTAAATCAAGCATGAAAGTCTTTCATATCGCCCCATTAGTAAACTAAAGGATTGTTGGGCTTTTTTGTTTGTTTGATCAACTATTTAGAAACAAAATAAAGATCGCCTTACTGCAGTAATCAAACAGCTGCAAGGGGATTTGCAAAAGATTATGTGGAGAAGTAGGTTCTGCATCTGAAATGTTTATTATTAACACTAATCTGACTTGCAAGAATAGTTCAAATCATTTTCTATTGTTTCAAAGTATGAACACAAGTTATGTCCGTAGGTGTTTGAACCACCGCTGGTATGCTTGACCTGGACTTCAGCTCCTCTCTATAGAGCTAGATGGCCTTTGTTTTTATCTAGTTGTTTGTTTTCAAAGCCTGATGCATGATCGGCATGTTTTTTCTATTTACAGCTCACATTCTTCTCTGGATAAATGCTGAAGTTATTGTCAGCGCAAATGATGGAGGGAATATATTTTACATTTGTACAACCATTTTTAAAAAATGTACAGGCACAGGACAGTTTGTGAAGGGAATGTCGAGCTCCTCTGTCATGGGACCTATTAACATTCCCAAGCCCGCTGCCGTGATGGGACCCTTTGATCTGGCCTCTCTGTGGTCATGTGTAACACGGCTTTGCTCTGGGCCCTTTGAGACCCATCGTGCCGTTTTCGAGCTGCGCTGAGTGATTGATCTTAAAACTTGTCTGCGAGTGTAATTACCCCTTTAGCTCGCGCTCGCCCCGTATCACAAAGTACCCACAGCATGGCTCCCTAGACTCCAGTGGAGCGGGGTTCTGACACACGATCCGGATGCATCATGAGTGTAAACGTGTGAGTTATTGCGCCTGAGAGATTTGAGAGGCCAGCTCCATATTTGGCAACCTTAGATGCTCGGTGGGGTTTGTTATCTCCCCGTTTTCCATGAAGCTGGCCTGCAACAATATTGTACTCACCGGAGAGGCCGCTGCAGAAGTGGGTCATGGGAATACAGGGATAGCATGCACTGCACCTGTTACAAGACCAGATCAAACACGGACATGTGTGAACATGTGTGTATCACACAATTTGTCAGAAATGTTACCTAACATTTCCCCTTATTCATCTCTCTCTTGTCTCTCTGTCTGTTTCTTCAGCCACATGGATCCAGCAGAGAGCCAGGAGGAATATGTGCAGGTAAGACTGCTCTATCAAGGTGTCTCTGCCCTTGTCTCGTCCTCTTCAGTCTGTGTGGTATGATTGTACAGACAGTGTGTGTGTGTGTGTGTGTGTGTGTGTGTGTGTGTGTGTGTAATTGAATATTTTCCCACATAAATCTTTCTCGCTCCACGAGACAAGGTCTGTTCTCTATCAGTGACACACATGCAGACACATGTAATGCCTGAGATGCCAGTAGATGCGAGTAGTTTAAATGTCCTCCTCTCTCCCACACTATTGAATTAGGTTTTCTTTAATGTGAGCTCTCTGATGTAATTGTAGCTGAGTATTAGCCCTTAGTCTTCAACAGTTGCGCTCATTTCATCAGGCTCACTCTGCATTCAGACAGATTCAGTCTACCAATTCGGCTAACTGAATTTGGAGCGAGGCAGCGCTGGTGCTGCGGCTACAGCCAGCAGTCTGCTCTGCGGCCACTAGGTGGGGCAGTGCGCCGGAGATGTGAACTCCTCGTGGACCAGAGAGCAAGGGAAGCTGCTTCATGACCTTGGAGATGCGTGAGAGGGATTCATGCATCCTGTACACCAGAAAGACACATTAAATCAGATACTGGATTTCAAACTGAGAGCAGAAGAAGAAGTGTTGAGCTGGATCAGTGTTTCTATTGATTTTCTATCACAGGCAAGTGGTTAAAGCCGTCTCCTATGACCCCGACCTGTATTCATTTTGTAAAACAAATATATACAACTTCCTCTGATCACAGCACGTAGTTAAACCCCACCACACTGCAGAACAACAGCATGTGAACCTCGAAGAGTCCTCATAAAGGAGAAGTAGTAGGCTTGTTTTACTGCTGTGTTTATGAACATAACTCCTGTAAACAAACCTCTAATAGCTCCAGAATACCTTCTTATAAACTGCATAGTGTTTACTGTGTTCTTCATCAATTTACTCAGAAGATGAAGGTCTGACCAACTCTGTCCGAAATGCTGCCTCTGCTCTTAAATGTTTAATTTCATAAAGGTGTATTCATTTTTTATGATGTCAGTGAAGCGCTCTTTATTTCAGGCGAGGTGACCCACCTCCACTGTAAAACGCTGTGGCTCCACTTATGATATAGGTCACCTTGTAACTAGTACCTAATACCATTAGTGCCTCCTTCATGCTGACACAAAGTAAACACTGGAAGTTTTTCAATTTGAAATAAGCTTGACATTTTAACATGTTTCATGCATGTGATATTGGATGAAGTAGGATCATTGTTTTCTGCCTTAAGCCCCAACCTTTTTCCAATCCTCATACATGTTTTGTCACCCAAATTTGTTTCCTATTTCCTTGAATCGCTCTCAAACACCATAACACCCTCCCCCGCCACCACCACCACCACCACCCACCTCCCCATCCACTCCCTGAAAGCTGCCAGCAATCCCTCCATCTCCTTCCTTTTCCCCTGAAACATTTATGACAACTGATGTTTAAATCAGGAGTTGGCCTCAGTGTTCCCTTTTATAACGGGAAAGACCAGGCCAGTGACTCCCCCCCTGGTTTGTTACATGAGCACGTACACTTATTTAATCTCACACACACACACACACACACACACACACACACACACACACACACACACACACACACACACGCTGTATCCCGTATGCATGAAATGAAAACAAGACGAGGTGAGACGGAGAGCAAGACAAACCGATCTGATGTGAGTATGCTCAAAGAAAATAAGCAATCAGTAAGAAAAGCCCCGAAAGAATTCAGGACAAGTTATTTATCTTTTAGGCTTTATCATAAAATATCTATCATCATCAATTTTTCATGTTGACGCACGGCTGGTCAAGCAATATCTGCTGTTTTTGTTTTTATGACTTTTAGTGGAAGATGAAAAAAGCAGTTTTAAAATGGCTGAGGTTGGTGCTAAAGCAGGCCTGATGACACTGAGTCATTCAGTAACCAGTAAAAAGTGTTCGGTCTCACTTGAAGTGTGAGCTTGTTCCCTCATGGTCTGCATGTGTGTGGCTCTGTGACTGTGTGTGCGTTTGTTTCTGCCTGCAGCCCAGCCCTGCTTTGTCTACCGTCCTGTTTAGTGGTTTGGTGTTACTCTGACGGGGGCGGGGGGGGCGGGGGGGGTTGGAATGGGTTCGGATCATATGTGCTTTATTAACATACGTCTGGCACAAGAGTCCCACTGCTGTTGAGTGTGAAGGGGCTCAGCTGCGTATCTGTTCCTGCATGTTTGATTATGCGAATGGTTTGAATTTTCTAAATCTGTATGTGTGTCTGCGCAGCCTTAAATTAAAGGCAGTGCCCCGTGGGTGCGTATGCGTGCGTGTGACTATCGCAGCAGATGAATTAATGTGGCGCCTCTGTAAATGAGAGGGGGTGCAAACTGTCAGGGCTGGCCGTCGGTAACACACCCCTGGAAAGTCTCCAGTTACCATTCCTTCACCGTGCAGACAGACCGACAGAGAGCCAGTACAGACACATTGCTGCACACATGTACAGTACATACACCGCGGTCACGTCTAGATTGTTTGCATGAATCTGTTTATTTAGGTCACCAAAGACAAAAAGGCCAATAATGCCATTATGGAACATAGTCATCTGTCACATTTGACTTTGACAAAATAATAGAAATACCTTAAAATGCAAAACTGTACAATACCCTGCAGTAAACACCAGTTTAGTGAAATGTTCAGAGTGACATGACAGCTGACCAAAAATTCAAACCAATAACGACAATCCCAGCAGGTAATGTCTGATCTGATTGTGTTAGCATGCTAACATTAGCACGTCATCCTTATGTTGACTTTGAGAAAAAGCCAGGGGATCGTCGGAGTCGGTGGGATCCATCCTCTGGGAACCATGAACGTCTGTAACAAATCTTGTGGCCATCGATTGGCTGTAGTAAATGGTGAGATAATTTCACCGGATAGGGGAAGACTTTGACCTGCCGATGGTCCCTAGAGGATTCAGGTTGTTGCGATATTTCAATCTGGACCAAAGTGACTTACAGACCGACTCGACTGCCAACGCTATCCCTCGAGCCACACTTGTGGCCAAAAAATGGTGACTATCGGCAACACTTTGCTAATTGGTTTTCACTTGAAATGGCTCATTGTCTAATTGCCTTTGTCGTTATGATTTACAATAAAGCGGTTGCTGTCTGACCTCCTGGTATTCCAGTCATAAAACGGTAAAAAGATGATGTGATGTGGTAAAGAGAAAAGTCTCCAAAACCCTGTGACCACATGCAAAATACAACTGTGTTAACAAAAAGGCCCAAGCACACGATCAGAAACGATGAGCAAACAAAAGCTGTGCCATTTACTGAAGGACCATGTTATTCTCAAGTGTTCCTGTTATTTTGTCCATCCCATTCAAGGCCAGCACACCCATGCCACTAAGCAGCACGCGTCTCACAGAATAATGTCACATTGATTTCTCTAAAACAGTATTACACACTGCTTTATTCACGCTCAAGATGTGTCTAGTTGCTACAGCAACACATTTATGTAAGGCTAAGTCATTTCAATGCGATTAAAGCAGGACAGCTGATTTTTAATTGCGCTATTTCACACCTAAATTCATCTTTTTTTTTTCCCCCTACAAAGTCCCAGCGTTTTCCACCAGGCCTCTTCCTCTCGCTGCATCATTATCGCGGGCTGATGTTTCAAACGGCCTTTGAAACACACATCTGGTGGTTCGATACGGATTAACCAGTCGGTGAATGGGGTCCACCTTGTGAAGAAACACACTGATGACAATCAGACACACACACACACACAGAGATCATTAGCTGCACCCCCGCTAACCCCCAACGGAGCCCGGGCCTTTGTTTTAGAGACGCACGTGTGCAAACACATAGACACACATAATGATGTGTGTGCACATGTAATCGTGATCTGCCCTCGGTGTGTCTCTTCTCGTCTCTCACACACATGCACCTACACACATTTTACTCTTACACACACACACACACACACACACACACACACACACACACACTCTCGCTGTCTATGTTCTCTTTCAATCTCTCTGTGTGTCTCTCTCTCTCACACACACACACACACATACACACACACACACACACACACACACACACACTCTCATTAGTGGGAGGCTTGCAGGCACATGCAGGGATTCTCCATTGTGCTCCTATCAGCCTGCGGGATGGGGCTCACTAATTAATATTTAACTGAAGACCGCCTCCAAGCAGGGGAGGAGATGTACAGATAGATGTGCGTAAGGAGGGGAAGGTGGAGGGATGACCATGGAGGAGAAGGGAAGGACGAGAGGAGAGAAGCGAAGGAAAGACAGAGATCAGAGAGTGGTGGAAGCTTGAAGGAGGAGGCTCAGCCAGTGATGAGAGGTCGGGATAAGGAGAAGGGAGAGATGAGGGGAGGAGCACGGGGATGAGAGGGGTTGGGGAAAGGCTGGATTCAATAGAGCATAGAGAGAGGGAGTTGAGGGAATGCTGAAAAGAGAAAGGACCGGTTCAATGAATGGATAACGGTAAGAGTAAAAGATAAAAACAAAACAAAGTCAAGAAAATGGTGGAAAGAGTACCTGTGCAGGCGTTTTCTGACAGGTGTGGAATGGGAGAATGAAAGGAAGACAGATAAAAGGATTTAAAGGGAAGCAACAGTGGAAACGAAGTGAGGATGAAGCAAAGAAAGGAAAAGAACGTGACAGCGTAATGAAGTGAACAAGACAGTAAAGTAAGAATGAGACTCTTTAGTCTTCCCAAAGGCACAGAATAAGGTGGAGTTACTGTCTGTGGAGCGTTCAGCCTAATATATTTAAAACGTCTTAAAGGAAACGGAGCGTTGAGGGCTCTAGCTTGATGATATGTCGTAGAAAGTTTTTAAAATATTGGTGATCTTAACTTTGGTCTTTTATGTTTGTCTTGATTAGTATGTAGTATGGTACACAGGATGGACTGCTGGATAAGTGTCATTGTACATACTAAGTTAAATTATGTGGGATTCAGACATTTGAAAATTATGAATCGACCACATCTGTAATAAATACATAATATCGGTATTTCGATACATTCAGTCACTTGTCAGCTCAGTGCCTGACACGCCCGAACATCTGCCCTTTAGTGTGTCCAGTATCTCCAGAGAACACGGTACGACTCTGTAAATCTGCTACTTTGCGCTAATGTTTCAGCTCCCAAAGTAGCCGTTTGACATCTGTTTGGCTTACATTCATCTGAGGAAGCAGACCGACGTGTGGAAACACAAGCTGGAGCATTCAGGATGCATTCGTCTCAAAACAACCAGAGGATCTGCTCATTTTAGCAGGATCGCTTTCACTTCAAATCAAAACACGTGGTCAATAGGTTTAGGAGGTGTGATATAAAAAGTATATGTTTCATGAAAGTCTAATTTTGTGGAGTGGCTTTTAGCTAATGGACCTTACAGTGCAATACATTTTCATTATGGCCTGTCTGAGTGGGAATTAGACCGCTAACATTGCCAATTTTAATGCTAAACTCAAAGCAGACCATCAATGCTTTAAACTCTGCATCCATCATGTTGTCACTTGCTTGTCTCCCCCTCCATAGCATGCATTTTAAGTTGTGTGTGTGTGTGTGTGTGTGTGTGTGTGTGTGTGTGTGTGTGTGTGTGTGTGTGTGGCGCAGCAGCCAGATGTAGCATGCTGTATGTTTTGATTGTTTTGGAAAGGTATTACAGAGGATTGAGGGAAGGAGAGCACAGGGCCCCTCTTATGAGATTATTTGTGTCCCCGCTGTGTAATCTGTCTAATCCAGCGCTGGATGGTTTGAGATTACATTAAGAGGAGTCGCTGCAGTTAATGAATCCATCCTGTGTCTTGTAGCTCCTTATCTGTCGGCCTTTTCTCTTCTGCCTGTGACCCACTAGCATGCATTCAAGAGGCAGATTAGCAGAGTGATCACTGGCATCATCTCATGCCGTGTGTGTGTGTGTGTTGTTGAGATGACCTCAAAGACTCAGTAAGGAAAGGAGAGAAAAAGAAGGAGCATGCTGTATTTTTGTTCTTTTTCGATCACCCGGTTGGTATGTTGCCTGTTCCTCTCCTCCTCGGGCTATGTTGCGTTATGCTTCCCTGCAGTGGTGCAGACCCAACTAAATGCAGTGTCAGAATTTTGGATGCTGTCAAGTACTCCGGCAGTGTTGCCATGGTGAGGCGTCCTCAATGATGTCACTCACTCAGGCCTCTGGAGACAGCGCCCCACCCCTTCCGACATCTCCCTGCCGGTATGTGTGCCTGTGTGTGTGTGTGTGTGTGTGTGTGTGTGTGTGTGTGTGTGTGTGTGTGTGTGTGTGTGTGTGTGTGTGTGTGTGTGTGTTTGTGTGTATATGTGAAATGGGCCGGTGAAAATCACACCGTGTTATCCTTGAAACACCTGCCTGTGTGTTTCAGCCTATAATGAGCTGTCTAGCTGCAGTCTGCATGGCTTTTTAGAGACACATCATTATATTCTACTGCGTGCACACACACACACACACACACACACACACACACACACATTCTCTCTCTCTCTCTCTCTCTCACACATTTAATTTCTATCAACATTATATCACAACAGGAACCAAAAGCTCTGTAGCTCCTGCCACCTCTAGTAATATATAGTGGTGTGTGTGTGCGTGTGTGTTGAAATGCATAAAAGGTATTAATTTGTATTCAAGCGTGTGTGTGTGTGTGTGTGTGTGTGTGTGTGTGTGTGTGTGTGTGTGTGTGTGTGTGTGTGTGTGTATGGTAGGGTGGGGGGCACCCCTGCTGGGTTCCTTTCATGGCAAAAGAAAGGTTAGATTCCTTTGGGAGGCTGCACTCCTCCTACTTTCTCTCCTTCTACCCGCATCTCCTCCTTCATCAGCTCATCTTTTGATTATCTTTCCTCTTCTCCTCCCATCCTTTCCCACTTTCTCCTTGTTTTACTCAGTTCATCCCCCCCCCCCCCCCCCCCCCCCCCCCCCCCCCCCCACCCCACCCCACCCCCCCCTCAACCCCCTCCACCCCACCCGTGTCAGCATTGTCTCAGCAGTGGAGCGGGGGTCGTTGGGTGGGTGGGTGGGGCTTTCTGCCTGCAATTCAACAGCACTCCTCTCTGCTTGTGCCTGCTAGCATACACCCCCCCCCCCCCCACCACCTTCCATCCCTCCATCCCTCCCTCCCTCCCTCCCTCCATCCATCCATCCCTCCCACCCTCTCTCTCCCTCTCTCTCACTGGTCCGCCCTCCCCCCACCCACACTTCTTTCATCAGCAAGCAATGAGGTAATCCCTAGCAGCCGCGTGAAGTGCAGCAAGTGCAGCGAGAGGGAGAGCAGCGAGAGCGTGAGCGACTGAAGCCGGCGCAGGGCAGGAGCAGTGGAGATGTCAGGAGCTGTAATATCTCTAGCTGTCATCAGTACCAGCTGTTAGTGGCTCGCTCGTGGGCTATAGTTGATGTGGTCGCCAGCAGCTGCCTGCAAGTGCTGTGGCGTTAGCTGTGTAGCTCGTAGCCCGGTTCTGTAGTGGTTGCACTATGTTCAGGGGCTGGTAGCCAGGCAGAGAGGCAGCCAGGGGTGGGACAGGCTTAGCCCAGGGGCTGGGGTTCAGATCGGACACCCTGGGTGGGGTGGAGATAAAGGAAGGGACAGGAGACGGAGAACAGAAGAAGAGGGAGAAGGTAAAGAAGAGGTAAAAAAAAAAAAAAAAAAAAAAAAGGTAGCAGAGGAAAGGTGTGCACCCACCATGACGGAGAGGTGTAGTCTGTGGAGTGCCCTGTCGGCTGCAGCATGCTGCTTCTACCGGGGGTCTTTCATGCAGGTGCAGGTGAGTGAGCAGCTATGTGTGTTTCTGTTTGTTTGCATGTGTTGTGATGCAGGAGCAGTGAGCCTGGGCTTCCTGATGTGTAACAAAGTGCTCACAGTACCCAATATGTCAATACCAGGCATATGTGTGTGTCCTGATTTCATTCACCATCCAAGCTTCCTTATATTTGGCACATTTGTCTATGCGCACGTGTGTGTTTGTGCGTTTTGTGCTTGTGTGTGTGTGTGTGTGTGTGTGTGTGTGTATTCGCGGGAGGTGTGCTCGCCGTTGGCTCCCCTCCTGTCCCGGCAGCCGGCAATGTCAGCCTGCCTGCTAGCTGGCAGTCTGATGATATCATAGATTGCCGTACAGTACTTGGGTGTCAGATGGACTGTGTGGGGAATGGTGAGGGAGGACATGGGGTCTGGGACTAAAGGGTGGAAAAAGAGAGAAGGAATATGTGTTTGTGTGTTTGTGTGTGAGAGGAAGAGAAAGTGTGTGTGTGTGTGTCTGTGAAGGGTACAGTAGAGCGAAGCATATCAGTTTTGCTGTGGTCTAATTCTGGCTTCATGTCTGAAACCTAATATCTGACCTTATTCCTGGGACAAAATGACACCTTCAGTTTGTTTTGTGTGTGTATATGTGTGTGTGTGTGTGTGTGTGTGTGTGTGTGTACAGTATGCCGCTGTGTGTCTGTTATGCTTGATACTTGATGCTCTTTTCTGTCAGTTTCTGCCATGGTTTGCTTTGCAAAGCTCAAAAGGTTGTAGAATATCACCAAATATGAGAGTCTTCAGAGTGAGAGCGGTGACAAAAGAAGGAGAATACTTAAAGATAATTGCTTAATAGATGAGCTAATGGTAGACTATAAAGAACCAAAGTGTGTTATTGCCTAGGGTTATGAATCAGTGCTGGACTGAAGTGGCTGTACAAGCTTCTCTTTTCTTCTCCTCTCTCTGCCACGTTGTTTGTAGCCGACTGTGTTGTTATAATTATGGCTTTACTTTAAACGGGGAAGCAGCAGAGGCAAGTGTGTGCGTGTGTGTGTGTCGTGTGTGTGTGTGTGTGTGTGTGTGTGTGTGTGTGTGTGTGTGTGTGTGTGTGTGTGTGTGTGTGTGTGTGTGTGTGTGTGTGTGTGTGTCTGTGTGGTTTAACTGCGTTTCAGGGCAGTAATCCTCATGTTGGGTGTTGGCGTGTCCCACCCGACAACTAGCTGAGGCAGTCGGTGTCTCCAGTTGTTTTATTGGTCTAAAAACAAGTGTCTGTTTAAAAAAAAGTGAGAGAGAGAGAGAGAGAGAGAGAGAGAGAGAGAGACTCTTCTTTCGAGGTTTTGAAGGCATCTGCTTTTGTTTAGAGTGAAGTGTTTCAAAGCTCAGAATAATTAGGTTATTTTAATTCAATCTGTCGTGGGGTGCCTGCAAAGTGGTGGTTGTGGAAGGGGGTGTGTGTGTGAGCGGGGGGGGGTAAATTAATTAGCAGTCGCTGAATGGTTAGAGTTAAGTGTTAAGTGGGAGTCTTTCTATTGTAAGATAAATAATTACTTCATTCCCTGAAACTTGGGTTTGTTTACAAACGGTGCTAATTTTTTCTGTAGACCCATATTGATTCCCCAATCCAACCTAATTAAACATAGCCTGTCAAGCACAACGCTGTGTGTGTGTGTGTGTGTGTGTGTGTGTGTGTGTGTGTGTGTGTGTGTGTGTGTGTGTGTGTGTGTGTGTGTGTGTGTGTGTGTGTGTGTGTGTGTCATGTAACCCAAACAGTGTCTGCCAGCCAGAGAAGTGATGCTTTAATCATTACTTCTTCTGTGCATTCAATGTCATGTAGATGCTGCTTCCTTGCCTCCGGGGAGGGCAACTGTTTGTGATGATGTTTACACGCTTTCTTCTTCTCTCAGACACCTGCAAAGTGTGATGGAGTCTTCTTTGATCTGATACTGAAAGATTACCCGCTGCCTGGCTGGTGTGTGAAATTGTGAACACGCCAGTGGTGTTGATCTTGGTCTTCTTATCATTTACCCCTCAAAAAGAATCCGTCCGCTAATGACTGCAGATTGTCTTGTTGAAGCCGGGATCATTAGTGGTCAGGAAGAAGTGCATCCACCGCTGTTATCTCAACCATTATATTTTCCCTTTTCAAAACTCAAAATAAACAACATTGCCATGTTGATACTTCACTGTTGATTTTCTAAACCATAATCGCAGTCGAAAAAAGGGGAAAATACCGTATATAATACAAATATTATAACTGAATCGATTTAGAACGCTGCACTGTTACACAAGTAACATGCAGAGATGATGTGGATCCAGAGGACAGCGGGACAATTCATCAGCTGTATCAGTGGAGAGAGATTACACTTGATCCCCTGGTCTAGACTGCAGTATGCTAACTATGGACACACACACACACACACACACACACACACACACATTTATACAGACATGCAGCTCATTGCTATATACCCAGTGCTTCCAGCGCATCGATGTAACTGAGTAATGTCACTTTCCGCTGGACTCCCGCAGCTTTAAAACGTTAAAACCCCCATGAGCTGCCAGAAAACACACACACACACACACACACACACACACACACACACACACACACATATACATTAACATATGCATGGACACACAAAAACACAGAACTGCCCCCTCTACTTAAATTGTTTTTGAAGTTAATCCGTTCTTTTCTGCGAGCCTCTCTCTCTCTCTCTCTCTCTCTCTCTCTCCTCTCTCTCTCTCTGTCTCTCTCTCTCTCTCTCTCTCTCTCTGTCTCTCTCTCTCTCTGTCTCTCTCTCTCTCTCTCTCTCTCTCTCTCTCTCTCTCTCTCTCTCTCTCTTTCACTCTCTCTGTCTCCCCCTCTCTCTCTCTCTCTCTCTCTCTCTCTCTCTCTCTCTCTCTTTCGCCCTTACTCTGTCTCTGTAGCCTCACTCCCTGCTGACCTGACCAGCATGTTGCAGCCGTCATGCCAGCCAGCAGCCGGCCCCTCTGTCCTTTAGCGTTCCTGCAGCCCGACTGTATCTGGAACGCTGCTGTCGACCTCCAACCTCGCAACATGGCACCTCTCCGCCATCCAGTCCCCCTGCACTGTTAGCCACGTGTGGATTCTCAGCGATCCAGCACCACATGGTGTTCGTTCCACGTACTGTGGCAGAATATAAGGCGAAAATATGACAGTAGAGTAGACTATGAAGCCAAACGTTTTGAAGATTAGATTAGATTTTCACAGTGGTTCTATGTCCCCTGTGCATACAAACCTGTTTGTGTTTCCTGCTGCAAGAGCATCCTGATCACCTTAGTTTACTGCAAAATGAAGGACTCTTGTGACAAGCACAGCTTCTGGTTATAGAACGTGAAGAGACAAATGAGAAGTACATGCTGCTGATTATGCACCAGAGTCCATCTCAGTAAGTAAAACCACAGGGTGTTGGCCTTTGCAAAACTACACTGCTAAAGTCAGATTTTTACCTGGCTTGATTTTTGTGAATCAGATTTTTAAATATTCACACATTCTTTAGATAACACCTGAACATGTTCAGCTGTAGTGATATAAACAAGTTAGATCATCGCAGAGCTCCATTTATTACGTCCAGCGGGAGGATTTTCTCAAGAAATCCTGCAACAAATATATCATTCATATTAAATTGGCAAGCTTTATTGCATTGATGTCCCTTCTGTATGTCTCATCTATGCTTTATCCCCAAGAGAAGGTCACAGTGTGATAAACAGAAATTGAACCGGTACCGTTAGCTGCATGTCCTTCGCACCTCCTCTACATAATATATATACAGTATATATATATATATATATATATATATATATATATATATATATATATATATATATATATATATATATATATATATATATATATATATATATATATGTACACAGTTCACACTCTGGGCTGTGATGTTATTAGTTTTACAGTAACAAAACAACAGTTTCATACATTCTCCTCCCCTGCAAGGTAGTCACATCTACTTCCAGTCTTTTAGACTTTCTTCCAGATGATGTCACCGTCTTGAACTGAATGGGAGAGCTTGGTCGGTTTCGGTCCAGTCAGTCACTGCAGGTTAAGGGGTCAGATCAGGTCCCCGGGGGGCCCAGTGGTTTTTTATTAGCTTTACTCATCTCCCCATTCTCTGTCTAGTCAGTGCTAAAGCTAACTGTAGAAGATACAGCCGTGCTAAGTCCTTTATATGTGTGTGTGTGTGTGTGTGTGTGTGTGTGTGTGTGTGTGTGTGTGTGTCTGTCCAAGCCAGAAAGGGAGCCCAAGCCAATTGGTATGTTTTAGCATTGAAATATTCACCATGTAATCCCCTCTTCTCCACTCCTCCTATCTCGCTCTCCCTCTCGCCCTCCTCCCAAAGCTTTTCACCACAAATCCTCTTTTGGCGTGCCTGCTTGTCACACACCCTCAGGCTCATAGTGTGAAGGGCAGCTGTGTCTGTGTGTGTGTGTGTGTGTGTGTGTGTGTGTGTGTGTGTGCGTGCACGGGCATTCGTGCGTGCGTGTGTGCTTAAATTGCCTTGTCCCAGAGTCCATATCCTCATTAGAGCACTGTGATGTTTTGGCAGTAATGAGGAACACGCCTGTGTGTGTGTGTGTGTGTGTGTGTGTGTGTGTGTGTGTGTGTGTGTGTGTGTGTGTGTGTGTGTGTATGTTGTGTGTGTGTGTGTGTGTGTGTGGAGCTCCAGACCGTTCTGGTATTTTGTTCATTCATATTTCTCAGCTCTTTGGTTTGTTTGTTGCATTAGCTGAAGAGACGGATTATCTTAAGGCGGAGTAATCGATCAACAATTCTTCAGATTAACTACTTTATACAAGTTTCTATGACTCTTTCTTTGCTTTGGAGATTTAAGTAACACTACACCAAGTCCTCATACGTAAACACCAGAACACGTTGTTTGTCATTGCCTTCCCAAGTGACCGATTTGAGCATCTTCTGGTCTGGAGCTCCTATCGGCAGGAAAACATTGTTTGTGCCCTAGATAACACACAAAAACAATCCATATCAACGTTTTTATCATCTGCCACATCAGTGGTTAAGGTTTGGGTGCTGTGATGGAATGATTTGGGTCATGGTTTAAAGAAACCACATGTTTGTTGGAGACGCGAACCACCAGAGTCAAAATCCTTTTTACGCCCAACTGTCCGCCTCGACCTCTCTTTGCAGCGCTGTAATAACATCCTAGGTATTGAAGGGATGGAAAAGGCTCTACTCTTTCTCAAAGAATTCAAGCAGCAACGAGGTGATGAAACGTCTCGCGCTATTTAAACCTCGTGACTGTCTTCATCCGCCGTGTCTGCCAGGGTCCAAGTCTGAGTGCAGCCCAAAGTGTGTGACCGTACGTTCTATATGCTAAGCAATCGTGCCAACTGTGCTTGGTCCAGTTTTGTTCTACACTCCAGTCCAATATGTGGCGGATGCACCTGAGGTTTTTCCAAGAAGAAAAAGAAGATAACTAAAGGGATGTTTGTGTTAAAGGGAGATTATGTTAGGAGATCCCCCATTACCCAACATTTATATCATTTGTTTTTAAAGGAATACTAAGACAGCCAAATAGCATTGAACTTCTGGACCAGCCGGACCCTCAATTGTAGTATTGAACCTCATGTGTTTTGACCGGAACGAGACAGCAGCTATCCGCAGAAAATATGTCCGAGGGCTTTACAGTAGAAGCCAAACGGAAAGCTACTATTGGCTTTCGCTTGCAGGCTCTTCCTGTGATACAGGAAGTGTTGAGTTGGCTTTAACAGCACGCTAAAGAGTCCACTGCTATCTCATTCTTCAGCAGTGCTTTGTGCACCTGATTCATTGTGCTCAGGCTCTCTTTTAATCTTCATCTTGGCCTCGCAGGTCAGAGAAAACACTGAGAGTGAAGTGGTCCTTCAGCTGCAGGTCACTCTAAGGCAGCTTATACTAAAAGGTAGAAAGAGTACTTTGATTCCTATAAAAGATCAAATGTCAAACATTAATATATCTGCTCTATATCAGATCAGTCGTCAGACCTTAAGAGCAATCAGGGGATGGCTTCAGTGAACAGGCTTTAAGTACTGTAATTTAAATCAATGTGGCCGGGCTGTCTGGTAGAAATGTGTCTTCGGGGCGCTGTATGGTTCAGCAAACCAAGTGCTTAATGTGCTCACCGTTCAAACAAGTAAAAATGCAAAAAAGTGTCTCTTCATATCATGGCTTTTAGCTGCAGGCCAGGATCACAGCGTTCTCCAGCTCAGTGCTTCATGTAATCGTCTGCTCCCTCTCGTGACACGATAGAGGAAAGCTTTAGAACACAAGAGCGTACGAACAGGAACGTATGGCGAGTGCTGCTGCGCATTTAATCTTAGACTAGGCTCCTTTAAACAGCTGGCTGGTGGAGGAGAAAGATTATTCCTGCCTGCAGGTTAGAGATGGAAATGGCCCTCAGCGTTATAATGATCGTCTTCTCTCTCAACAGTTAAGGTGCAGGGGCTGAAAGTAATTACTTTGGTGAATATTTACATTTTGCTCCTTTATCTTTTAGTGGCTTTGCCTCAATAGAAACTCGTAACTTTTCAACATTTTCTTTTTTTTGGCGTTGCTGCAATTTATTTAATCTGACAGATTTGTTTCAAAATGAGAGCTGGGTAAGATATGCTAAATAACAGCAACCATCGCATCACACTGATGCCTGTGATGGAACGCTGATTGTTTCGTGGACTTAAATGGAGCTATGAATGCTGCAAAGTGTTGACGCTCCGTTTAGATGAAGAGAACTAGATGATGAAATGGTAAAAGAGCTCTGGGTAGCCGTGCACATGAAGGTCTAATTTCACATTGAACGTAGGTTGATAGACCATTAGCACAGTATGTATTGCGTCCACTTTGCTCGCCATTGATTGAGAACAAGTATAATATTCTCCTCTCACTTCTCACTCCGTCTTCTCTTACTGCTGCATTCATTCACAAATTCTAATGTGGAGTTTTAAAATGAATCAAGTGTTTGTTAGTTTTACAAGCAAACCTTTAGAATTGACTCAGAGGGCTGAACAGAGAGTGTGTGTGTGTGTGTGTGTGTGTGTGTGTGTGTGTGTATCAATCCTCTGAAGTCTCTCCACTCGTCTCTCGCTGAAGAAATCACACATGCCTGTGGATCCACACACAGACACACCACGCTCACATATGCTGGGAACGCCACAGCTGAGAGGGAGCGTGGCATGCTGAAGGGATTCGGAGCAGGAGGTTTTGGCAATTGTCCTCTCTCCCCATCTTTGACCTCAGCCGACCTCGGAGAAAGCGGAGGCTATCGGATCAAAGGCGACCGGCCGCAGCTCTGCAGGCTCAGTTCTCCCAAATGAAACCAAAAAGCTGTTTGTCGCACAGGGAGTTGTGCTCTCTTTTAATGCCCATTGTTTGGAACAAAAAGTAGAGCCTGCTGGTGTGAAATGATACATAATGGATGCAGTCTGGGAGCATAGCAGCTGCTCAGACGTTAAGACGGTGCTGATGTAAGCGTCATTTTAATTTAGTTAAAGTCAAAAACTATCATTGATCTATTTTCAGTTCACCATGGTGCAGTTATAGGAATGCCCGTTGTCCAGATTTATTAAAAGTATAACAACTCCAGTCATTGAAGTTTTTGTTTTACATACAGTATATGTATTGTTTCTATGTCCTTATTAATATTGTTGAAAGGAAACTATTCATGTAGGCTGAATAGTCAGTGCAGAATCTTAAGGTTTCACAGTTCTCCTTCTTTTAATCTCTAATAAATCCCACAGGGTGGAGTGTATTTGAGTAACAAAGGGGCCCTGGACCTCTGCGGAGTTTCTAACGCAGCATTTTCCTTCAAGAAAAGACTTGGGCTGTTAGAGCGTCTCTTGGTGATTTGCATAGAGCAGCTGAGAACGACAGTGAACACACTCTCGTATGACACACACACACACACACACACACACACACACACCCTACATGTACATGCCTACACATGTATTCATGAGTCTACAGATTTTATGGATTGATTAGTCTTTAAGGTGTCAAACAGTTTGTATTTCATTCGCATTTGTCCTCATCAAACAGCTTAAGCGATTAAACGATTATCAAAAATGTCAATTAATTTTCTGTCAGTTCGGTAATTGACTAATTGTTCCAGCACTACTGCAGATACACAAAGTGCTCACTCGTAGAGATTTGGCAGATAGTCTAAATTTGCTAACGATACTGATAACATGAATCAGTTATTAATGAAGCAGATCGGAGTGTTAATGTGAATCAGATACAGATACAGATTACAGATTAAACAGATTTAATTGACTGAAATGTGATAGCTTTGTCGGATCTAATTCAATTCAAATCAGATTCTGCTCATAAGATAGAACCCATGCTGTGTGGACACAGATCGTGTGCTCCAACACATATAAATCATGCATATACATAAGCACGGTTTCAGTAAAAGTGATTAAGTTCAAGCAGAGAGACGGAACAGTGGATGTCGGTTATTATGTGTCCGCTGTGTAACAAGTGAGCAATAGAAGTGCCCAGATATAAGAGAGTAATGGACAAGGCACAGGCAAAGAACATCCTGCAGCAAGGCAATTATTTTCTGTGTCGGGACATCTCAAATCGCATTATCACGGTTGGGGAAATGGCTTTCGGTGTGCCGTATCTGGACTCGTATCTATCTATAGTGTGCATGTTGAATTTTTCATATAAACTCTCAACTACAGCATGTTTAAATGAGATTCGTTGCTGGCTTGCATCTTGTGTTCACACGTGAAGTCAGCAGCTATGCTGGCAATTACCAGCCTGCGAGTGACATCATACTCTAAAAGAAGGGGTGTTTGGGTGAGGAGTGGGAGGTGTGGGTGGTAAGAGGGGGGAGGGGAGTGTAAAAGATGTAAGGGGGGGGGGGGGGGGGGGGGGGGGGGGAGAGAGAAAGAGAAGGCGAGTGAACGCGCAGCACTTTCTAACAGGCTATCACAGGCTAATTTCCCTCGAGCTTCTTTTAGAGGAACGACTCTAGTGTCTCCCATGGGAGTGTTTACACTCACACCTTCTCACACACACACACACACACACTGAAAGCAAGTCCTTTTTCTGTTTTCTTTTCTTCTATTTTTTTCTGTTGCTTCAAAGCAGTTGCAAGGGCAAGGCTGCTCTCAAAAACTCCACGTGCATCAATGAAAATGTGTTTGTGTGTGTGTGTGTGTGTGTGTGTGTGTGTGTGTGTGTGTGTGTGTGTGTGTGTGTGTGTGTGTGTGTGTGTGTGTGTGTGTGTGTGTGTGTGTGTGTTGTTTATTGCAAAGTCCCAGCTAGCAGTAAAAGCTCCATCGTCATTGCCATGACAACAGCCCGGTAACAACAGGGAGACAACACCCATCTCAACCCTCCCAACCCCCATCAGTTTTGTGTGTGCGAGAGTGTGTGTGTGTGTGTGTGTGTGTGTGTGTGTGTGTGTGTGTGTGTGTGTGTGTGTGTGTGTGTGTGTGTGTGTGTGTGTGTGTGTGTGTGTGTGTGTGTGTGTGTGTGTGTGTGCATGCTTGATTACTTGCATATTTGATAGTGTGCATTTGAGCGAAATTCCAGTGTGTGTGTGTGTGTGTGTGTGTGTGTGTGTGACAGAGAGAGCGTCCATTAGGGAGCATCCCAGCAGGTACTGTCTGTGTCTCTGAATGATGGACACGGCCCTAATAGCTCTGCCTGTATGCCTCTGTGGGGAGTGGTCACACATACACACACACACACGCACACACACACACACACACACACATGCACACGCACACACACGCTCCATTGCTGCCTCTGTATGAATGGAATTGATACCTCAGCGGCGCTCTCCCACTGTCTGCCTCAGCCAGCCAATTGTTCAGCTCGCTTCTCAACCTCCAGGAAAAGATGACATCATTGCTGGCCAATGGCAGCACGGCTCTAGGGCGTGCTTCTTTCTAACGGTCTGCATGATCAAGGGTGACGAGGAAGGTTGTGTGTGTGTGTGTGTGTGTGTGTGTGTGTGTGTGTGTGTGTATACACATGCTGGTAATAGAGAGATAAAACTGATTGATTAGCAGCCGTGGCCGCCCTATGGGATCAAACTGTTCCTCATTTCGATATCATCATATACCCATATCCTTCCTCCCTGCTCCCTTTTTTTTCTCTCGCATCTTTCTCCCTCTGTCACTTTTTTTCCTCTCTTTCTTTCATCCTTTTTTATTCTTTCTTGTTTTCCTCCTGTCTCTCCTTTTTCATTGTCTGTTTACCTTTTTTGCGTCTCTCTTTCTTTCTGCCCTCTGCCTTCACATCTTTAACTGCATCATCGTCATCATCATCTCTTCTCGTGTGCATGTGATGTGTTTGTGTGTCAAGTTCCAAGGCCAGTCGATGGTTCATTGTTTGTACTGTGACTAGGCAAGAATTATGTGTGTGCGTGTGTGTGTGTGTGTGTGTGTGTGTGTGTGTGTGTGTGTGTGTGTGTGTGAGTGTGTGTGTGTACTGACACAGCAGGGACTAGGGTGACACTGTGACCGAGCTAAAGATATACTTGTTCATGATACACTTCTCTACTGTGACCTTCCATTTAAAGTGAGTGTTTGCATCATGGATTCCCAGACATGCACTATTTGTTGGCTCTATATCTAACGGACCGATATGAGAAAGCAAGTTTACAAGGCAGTGAATCCTTTTTATTTGATCTCAATTGAGCTTAAAGCTGAGCCTAAGCCCTTAGCATGTACAGTTAAATAGATTTTGTGTATAATAATGCGTCAAAAGCTGAGGTAGTTTGTCCGAGAGCGACCGTGTCTGCATTTACATTCTGCTTCTTGGCCGTGTTTCAGCCATCAAAGCTGATTAATCCTCTGCTGTCAGTCATTGATTAATTAATTAGATGCTGTGTCACCATATGTGCGCGTATCCATGGTAACGAGGCTGCGGCTTAAGCCACAGCCTTTATTGAGGTTGAGAAGTAATACAAGCAGTGAAAAGGTGTATTATGTGTAAGCATAAAAGCAATATGTGTCATGCATTTCAAAAGTACAAGCCACGAGCTGCGACACAAAACGAACAATGCCCCTCTGCAGTCAGTCACTTGGCCACATACAAGTAGAGTGCATACAAATTGCTCCGTGTTACAGCATTCCTCTTAAAATCACAGTCGATGAGAGGTACAGATTTACATTTTCATTTTAAGCAACCAAGGCCCTCTGCTCCCTCTGCTCCCTCTCCACCAACCCCCCACCTCTCATGTAGCCTCTCTGCTGCCTGTCCTTCAGCTGCTGCTTCCTCCCATTTCCCCTTTCCTGTTTGACTGCATTGGAGAAATGCATTGTGGGTTTGCGGTGGGTTTCCCTTCACACTTGTCACTATCAAGATAGATTGTACTAGTATGGATGGTAATGTTGCTGGCTTGCGGTTAAATGGCAAGCAAGGAATGGATGTGTGTGTGTGTGTGTGTGTGTGTGTGTGTGTGTGTGTGTGTGTGTGTGTGTGTGTGTGTGTGTGTGTGTGTGTGTGTGTGTTACCAGAGGATGGTTAGTATTGATGTGTCCTTAGACCTTCCATCCATCAGTGTGCTGACCTTTTACCCCAAAAAGCCTGCAAATTAGCCATTAATGGTTCAGCCCAGAGAAGAGAGAACGACAGCCCTCAGGGGTAATCGTGTGCGAGTGGTTGTGTTGTGTCTTTCTGAAGAAAAACTGCGACCGAGCTGTGCAGAAAGTGTTCGTCTTTGTGTGACTATGCTGCTTTTAAAATGATCACCATGAGCAGGTCTATTTTAAAAGAATGCTTTTCCAGTTTGCTGACAGTCGTGATTCTCCCAACCCTCTGCCCCTCCGATCACAAGCTCTCCTGTGAGCTGCCAAAATGAAATGTTAGAGTTGTGTTTCCAGCCGAGTGGATAAACTGCCCCGAGCATCTTTCAGCTGTCCCAGCTGGTCCAGCTTGTCAATAGCCACTAACAGCTCCTTTTTCAATTACAGACAAAAACGCTCTTTACTGTGAGTGATCAGACAGTATGTGCTCTCATCAGATTACACATAAAGAACATATTCCCTGCTTTGTAAAACACATACATTTGGAACATTTTGCCTGACACAAGCCTGTGCAGTTATATTTACCTCTTCTGAGTTAAAACGGGGTTTTAAAGTAACAAAATCAGGAATTCAAATAAAACTGGTGTAGAATTGTGTATAACATACATCTCTCTCTCTCTCTGTCTCTCTCTGTCTCTCTCTCTCTGTTTCTCTGTCTCTCTCTCTCTGTCTCTCTCTCTCTGTCTCTGTCTCTCTCTCTCTGTCTCTCTCTCTCTGTCTCTCTCTCTCTGTCTCTGTCTCTCTCTCTCTGTCTCTCTCTCTCTGTCTCTCTCTGTCTCTCTCTCTCTGTCTCTCTCTGTCTCTCTCTCTCTCTGTCTCTCTCTCTCTGTCTCTCTCTGTCTCTCTCTCTCTGTCTCTCTCTGTCTCTCTCTGTCTCTCTCTCTCTGTCTCTCTCTGTCTCTCTCTCTCTGTCTCTCTCTCTCTGTCTCTCTCTGTCTCTCTCTCTCTCTCTGTCTCTCTCTCTCTCTCTTTCTCTGATTCGCTGATGGAACAAGGTGACGCGCTCCCGCCGTTATATTTTACATCAACACACATTCACACACACAAACAACTACACACACACGCCGACAGACCGGCTGAGTGGATCGGTGAGGGAAAGTGCACAGAGAGAGGAATGATATGATATGTGGTTGAGAGATGGCAGGTTCCAGCAGGAGGGAGGGAGGGAGGGATGAACTGACAGTGGACTGCGATGATTAACTTAAGAAGAGAAGAAAGAAATGGGAGAATTTTGAGTGGAGGAATAAAGGAATGGAGGAGGAAAAAGACAAACGGTAATGGAGTGAGTTGCAAGGATAATAAAGTAGATATTAAGAAAGTAAGAGATGAGAAGGACAGATGAGCCGTGATGCTTGAAAGAAAGGAGAAGAAAGGGGAAATGAGACAACTGGCCTCCACTCCATTTACATCCATCTTTCTAAGAACAAGACAAGTTCAGGGGAAGATAAGAGGAGAACATGCTCAAATAAAGAGCATGAGAAACTCACAAGTGCTGAAAAAAAAAACGTCTTCAGTGTTTGCCTGAAGCATGGCAAGCTGAGGAAAAGTGGTGGAAAATAAAGCAGAGAAGCAAAGGGAAGCCATTAGTCAGACATGTGTGTGTGTGTGTGTGTGTGTGTGTGTGTGTGTGTGTGTGTGTGTGTACATTCGAGCAGTCTATAAATTGCACTGCAGTGAGGGATAAGTGAAGAAAGGCAACGGAAAGCAGGCCGAAATGCAGTGATTGAACAGCAAAGCCTCAATTCTCTTTGATTACTCTGAGCTTTAGCCTGGAAAGATGGACGGGGTCGATTCGGCTGTGCCAGTCAGAGTTTATGAACATCTTGAAACAGTTTCTACGTGAGCCAGATCATAAAACAGTGTCGGGGATTCATTCTATATATGGCTAAATGTGAGCTAGCAATGTGGGGTGCACACACTGAACAAAATATGGCAAATAAATGAATTAACAGCCTATATTAAAGGTACTGTGTGGCGTTTTTGAGCACCAGTAGTGCTGCAGAGCTGTGTTGTTAAGAGTGGGTCCTTGTATTGTTAGTGTTTTTCACACAAGGACAGTTGGGAACACGAGTGATGCAATACACAGTCCTGCCAACGTTATTGTAAGTTCCATATGCCAACACATCAAACAAAGCGCACAGCACAACATAATGCCACAGTGATGGTGAGTGATGCTACAGTGAACAGAACTGAGAGCTGGAAACATGACTTGCTAAA